>NC_142472.1:35459438-35767146 GCF_049115385.1 Moschus berezovskii
GCAAAGAGGTCACTTTGTTTACAAAGGTCCATCTAGTCAAAGTCTTGTTTTTTCCAGTAGTCATATACAGATGTGAGAGTTGGACAATAAAGAAGGTAGAGCATGAGAAAGTGATACTTTTGAGTTGTAGTGCTGGAGAAGACTCTTGAGAGTTCCATGGACAGCAAGGAGATCAAACCAATCAATCCTGAAGGAAATCAGCCCTGACTATTCACTGGAAGGACTCATGCTAAAACTGAATCTCCTATACTTTGACCACCTGATCCGAAGAGCCGACTCATTGGAAAAGACCCTGATGCTGCAAAACATTGAGGGCAAGAGAAGAAGGGGATGACAGAGGAGGAAATGTTTGGATGGCATCACTGACTCAATGTACATTAGTCTGAATAATCTCTGGGAGTCAGTGAAGGACAGGGAAGCCTAGTGTGTCGCAGTCCATGCAGTCGCAAAGAGTTAGTCGTGACTGACTGAATAAATGAACAACTGTAAAATGAGATGGCTGGATGGCATCACCGACTCGATGGACATGAGTTTGAGTGAACTCCGGGAGTTGGTGATGGACAGGGAGGCCTGGCATGCTGTGATTCATGGGGTCGCAAAGAGTCGGACACGACTGAGCGACTGAACTGAACTGAACTGAAATACCTGAAATGGATTTCACAGAGCTTCTCATAATTGTACAGAGAGGTATGATTAGTATCCCTTTTTAGGGATAGATGAAGAAATGTTGCCAGAGGGTTAATGTTACGCACCTTTGCTCTAACAGAAATTATGAGGCAGAGTAAGAACAGTGGAGCTGTATGGTGCCTTCATGGTGTGTTTGTCTCTGCATAAAGTGCTTTTCAGTAAATCTCGTAAGAATTCTCTGTTATTGTTCAGTTGCTCATTTATGTCTGACTCTTTGTGACCCCATGAGCTGCAGCATTCCAGGCTTCCCTGTCCTTCAGTATCTCCCGGAGTTTGC
The DNA here is from genome assembly GCF_049115385.1 of Moschus berezovskii. NCBI lineage: Eukaryota > Metazoa > Chordata > Mammalia > Artiodactyla > Moschidae > Moschus > Moschus berezovskii. The sequence goes on from NC_142472.1 coordinate 35,460,403, forward strand.
TCAAACTCATGTCCATTGACTCGGTGATGCCATCCAAACATCTCATCCTCTGTTGCCCTCCTCTCTTCCTGACCTCAATGTTTCCCAGCATAAGGGTTTTACCCAATCAGTCCACTCTTTGCAACAGGTGGTCAAAGTATAGGAGCTTCAACTTTAGCATCACTCCTTCCAATAAATATCCAGGGTTGATATCCTTTAGGATTGACTGATTTGATCCCCTTGCTGTCCAAGAGACTCTCAAGAGTCTTATCCAGCACTACAATTTGAAAGCATCAATTCTTTACCCTCAGCCATTTTTGTGGTCCAACTCTCATATCCATACATGACTACTGGAAAAAACATAGCTTTGACTATATGGACCTTTGTCAGCAAAGTGGTCTCTATTCTTTTTAATATGCTATGGTTGTCATAGATTTTCTTCCAAGGAGCAAGCATCTTTTACATAAAATTAAATGGCTGCAGTCACTATCCACACTGATTTTAGAGCCCCAGAAAAATAAGAATGAAAATCCCAAGGAATTAATAATCCTCTTAAGACTCTGCCATCCCCTTTTTGTGGATGGAAACAAAAACTTGGGTTAAGTTGCAGTTAGCTAAGTTAGGATTTCAAAATCAGACTCCCTAGAACCTACTTACTCCCTGTGATTCCATTGTTTCCCACAGGTACCCTTTACTGAACAATTTCCATGCATCTGTAAACTGAACTATTCCAAAGTCATGGAGTAATAAATAGTACAACATCACAAATAATATCCTTTCTTAAATTTAGGCCTGCACTTGTTCGTCTGCAGCATTGAAAAGTTAGGTGGCAGGTTTAGACTTGCTGTGCTATACAAATGAGATTTTTCTGGACTGCAATTACTCCCTAGCAGAGTTTTCTTTTTTTTAAAAGGTGATAAATTACCAAACATATGCTATGTGACTCGAGTTGTTTGGTGAAGAGGGTGAAATTGATGAGCCCAGATGGGTGTTTGCAATGAACACAGAAGCCTAAGATGGTTCAGATTTTAATTAGGTCTACTAATAAGATGCATGTAGGGAGGAGGTAGACACGTGAAATACCGAAATTTCTAAATGTCTCAAACGTCATTTATTCATTTACCAGCACATGTTGCGTGCCTATGTGTGCAGGGCCGTGTAATGTATGAGAAACTAGGGAGCCAATGATTGCTCTATTCTGGTTTTCAAGGAACTGACACTCTGATTATACTCAGTGCTTTCCGAAATACTGATTCTTGCCTCAGTGAAGCTTCACTAAATTCTATTGAACAAGTTATTGCCCACGTGACAGCAAGCACAGTGCTATCCCTGGTCTTTTGGCCTCGGACTGGTTATCCAAAGTTGTGTGGGTAAAATGGAGTCAGGGATCAACACATTCATACAACAGATTTCCTGTCAGCTCTCAAATCTCTCTCATGATACAGCTGAAATAGTTAAATGTTTAGCTAAACTGCAGGTTAAATTGGCTTTTACAGTCTTTTATAGGTCATTTTTCCAACTACACCACCTTACCCAATTACCAAAACCACTGATAAAAATCAAAGCAAATTAATACATTTGTTACTGTTTAGTGGCTAAGTGGACAAGGAAACAGCAACCCACTCCAGTACTCTTGCTTGGAAAATCCCATGGACAGAGGAGACTGGTGGGCTGCCGTCTATGGGATCGCACAGAGTCGCACACAACTGAAGCAACTTAGCAGCAGCAGCAGTGGCTAACTTGTATCTGACTCTTTGTGAACCCATACACTGTAGCCTACAAGGCTCTTCTGTCCATGGGATTCTCCCAACAAGAATACTCAAGTGGGTTGCCATTTTTTTCCCCCAGAGGATCTTCCCAATCCAAGGATCAAACCCATATCTCCCACTTAGCAGGTGGATTCTTTACTCTGAGCCACATGGGAATCTCAAATCCTTGAAGAAACACAATTATGGAAGCAAAGAAAACTGATATAGAGAAATATGATTAAATTTTATTTATGTTAACTTTATGTTAAATGGAAGTTTGTTACCTTGATTCTTAAAACTTTTTTTCTAAAAATACAGTTTAGTATTAACTCTAAAGTACTACCTAGAAATCTCAAAAAATAAAGAGTCATTTTAAAAGAAAGTATATACTTTTACAGGTAGTATGTCATATGTAGAGATTTAAAAACAGGAACATTTTAGAATTTAGGCATTGGTTATGGATTGAAAGCATCTTTAGTTATGGCAGTCATGGAGCTTTTTTCCTATTTCAGGATGGATACTAACGCTAATTCTTAAGTTATATTTTCCATAGATGAGCAAACTGCAGTAGCAAAAGAAATGATTAATTCTATCATCAAACAGATACATTTTCAAAAAGTAGTTCAATAGTTATTAAAACATCCATTAAGCATCATTTTGGGAAGAGGGGATTAGTATACAAAATCAAAGATGACTCAAATTTTTGTCTTTGGAAATATTTTAGTCTTACTGATTTGATGGGTGCTCACCCTTCTGTTGGGGTCGCACAGAGTCGGACACGACTGATGTGACTTAGCAGCAGTAGCAGCAGCACCCTTCTGTTTTTCCTCTCGTCCCCTCAGAAACTAAGTGGCTGACATTATCTCCCGCGTCAGGGTTAAAGCTGTCAGAAGTCCACTTTTATTTGCACCTAGAGACTTCCTCTCCTAGTGAAGTTCCCTCTCAGAGAAGCAAATACTAATGAAAATGATGATAATGACTAGTAGGAACTAAACAATCATTAGATGCCAGATTGTGGTAAATGCTTTATGAGTGAGAATTATCTTAAATAGTCTCTTATGAGACCCATTCTTCAGATAATAATGATACCTATAGGAGAAGAGGAATTTGCCTAAGATGACAGCTAATAAATAATCAAGGAGGTAGGTGAATCCAGATGAGTGTGGCTCCAGTGCTGAAACCTAACCTTCTCCTACAGCGTGTCTCCCACCCTGATTAGATCTCACCCCATCCTGCCTCTACAGAGACCCTGAGATAACGGCTGCTCTCCCTCTGAGCACTCAGTCTTTCTCCCCTCCATGGTCCCTTTTCTGTTCATATGCAAGCATGTGTTTTAGGCAGAAGAGATGGGAGGAATGAGGTCATGGAGAAGAAAACAGTGTTTAAAGACAACCACTCACATTTCCATCTTACTGGAAGATATACCCTGATGACATGTCTATTTAATCCTTCTAACCAGCAATGATGCCAACTTAATGATGTTCTTGCTCATGAGACTAAAAAGCTGAATATATTCTGCTAGGTCAGGACAGGTGGTGGTGTTGGGTCTCCTGGTCTTGCTAATCCCTAAAGCCATGCTTTTCCCATACCATAAATATTTACCTAAAATTTGTGATATTTTCATATTTTTTGGGATATTGGGAATTGTTATTAGAAAATTCTACATATGTGTTCACAGATTCCTGAGCAAACTGGGATATGAAGAGGGAATCTCTAGCATTGTCTAACATTTAGGCTGTTCCCACTGAAAGTATCCTCCACAACGTTCATTTCTTGATGTTCATCATCCATGTCTTCTACTCCATCTGTCCCAGAAAACATGACATAGGCCATTGTTCTTTCCCTTGCTCTGAAGAGCTTGATATCCTTTAATTTGTTCATGAATACATTTTGTTTCGGAGTCCTTGGTACTTCTGAAACTTAATTCTCATCTCATCTTAAATGTTTTCAAACTGTGGGATATCCTTAAAACAACCATGCAAATAATCAATCTGTTTTGCTTTCAATCAATAAAGAGTAGTTAATTCGGCTGGTCAGCAATAGAGAATGTCTCTTGCTAAATTTGCAGTATGTGAAATCCCATTCAAAAGCAAGAATGTAGAATTGGGTCTAGCTCTGTGGTCCCCTCTGTGATGACTGTATTATTGGGTGAATAGACTGCAAGAAGTTGGGTAGGGGTGCACGTGTTGTAAATCCTAAATAATACATATGGTTTTAATGGGCACGAACATATTTCTCATATGTGTCTGCCTCTGACAGAAAATGAAATGATAATTCCTCTCTTGGTTTAAAGAAAAACTTGACCTGGTGATACCTTAGACAAACTACTTGATTTCCCAATGCTTTGAAAAACAATTATTTGAGCTAATCATGTGTTTGTATAAAATACACCTAAACTGAATGATGTAATTTTGAGTAATAGCCAACATCCTTAAAGGGTCTCATTAGTCTTGTATGTGAGACCATGTATTCAGTAAAAAAAAATAAAATAAAATAAAAATAAAAACAAACTGAATGATGTAATTTTAAGTAATAGCCAACATCCTTAAAGGGCCTCATTAGTCTTGCGTGTGAGACCATGTATTCAGTAAAAAAATAAAAAATAAAAATAAATGGACTATTAAAAAAAAAAAAGAAGAGCCCTTTGCAGTGTTTTCCCAAACATTCATACTATTAATAGTAAAGATTTATTATTATACTAAATCACAGTTACTAGATGTTACACGTGCTTTCAGGTGCAGTTCAGTAATTGTCTGCTATGCTGTGCTCAGTCATGACAGGCTCTTTGTGATCCCACGGACTGTAGCCCACCAGTCTCCTGTGTCCATGGTATTTTTGGGCAAAATACTGGAGTGGGTTACCATTTCTTCCTCCAGGTGATGGGCCCCACCCAGGGATCGAACCCATGTCTCCTATCTCTCCTGAATTGCAGGCAGATTCTTTACCACTGAACCATCAGGAAAAGCAGTAACTCAGTAATTATTACACCCAATGTGTACCAATCTCCAAAGTAGAATCAGACTGTTGATCAGTCTTAACATTTGCTTTCATCAGACATCCCTATGGGAGGTTTCTATTAGGAACACCAAAGTACTTTTTCCTAGTGACAGCTTTTACAAAAACTAGAGAATATCTTCTTGCTGATAATAGAAACATTTACAACTTAATATGTCATGATTTAGTTAGAAATATGCAGGGAATATAAATAGGTCAGTAGCACATTGGTGATGTTTATATTCACTAGGAGGCTTACCAAACATCACTGGCTCCTCTAAAAGAGGCAGGAGAGAGAAAAACAGAAAAAGTAACTGCATTTCTTTCTGAATAATCAGGAAAAGTTTACATTGTCTCCTTTATCTCATTTTGCCTTTCACTTCTCTGCATCTCTTAACAAGCATTATTTTCATGTCTAAAAACAAAGGTAAAATAGTCTGGTATGAGGTATTTGGGGTAGTTGTCAGTTCTTTTCTTTAAATAAAGCCGATTTATTCTGGTTAGAATAATGGGAAGGAAACAAGGTTACATAGCCTCCTTCCTGGGATAGTAATAAAAACAATTCTTTTTTTTTTTTGAACAGAGGAAAATTTATGCGTCGAACCTGGACTGGTCACTTATGATAATATACATGCTACAATTTCACTCTCTCCAATCACTCTGAAAATAAAATTGGAAGCATGGTGCACGACCACCAAAACGTAATCATCTAGATATAGTTGGAACACAGGGCTCCCAGAGACTCCCTAGACCTAATCACTGCTAAATTGACAAAAGTGGCTAGAAATACTTCGGATGGTGTTTTGCCCTGTGATTTTGATGTGCTACAGATCAATGTAATTTTATTAGTTCTGGCTGTTTAGAACTATGCATATCTCAAGTTGTTTCTCAGCATTCATAAATACAATTTCAAAAACTGCATTATCAAAAACAGACAAGGATATAAAGACATAGTCCCAGGGGAAAAGCAGGAGATTTGGCTTTAATCCAAGCAACCTCTGAAGTCAGATGCACCTGGCTCCCAGCGTTGCTTTTGCCACCTATCAGCTCTGTATCCTTGAGCAAGTTATTTAATATGTCTATTTGTTCTTCAAGGAAACCAAACTAACAGTGACTATCTCATGGAATCTTCTCGACCCAAGGATAGCACCTAGGTCTCCTACTTGGCAGGCAGATTCTTTACCACTGAGCCACCAGGGAAATTCCTCCTGATACTTAGCAGATACTTAATATTTTTTAATTATTATTTTGTGCTTTCTGCAACTACTGATTATATCCAGCCCTACTCTTACCTTGCAGTAAGGTAAGTAGTTGCAGTAGTTGCAGTCGCATCCCATCGATCCACTCTAAAGATTTCCCTTAGTTTTACCTTGTTCTCCATAACTCATGTATCCCCATAAGTTGTAAGTTCAAAATCAAATTCATCATATCTCTTCAAAGTCTTGTTCCTCCTCCACTGTGGATCCTAACTTAATAGTGTGTATCTGCCACACTCTCCAACCCCTAGAATCTCCTTAATTCATTAAAGTCACCCAGTCACCCAGTGTGGTTAAGTATATTTCTTAAATATGGCTCCTATTCATCCTTTCTTTGCTGTTCATCCTCATTGGTACTCACCATTTGTATTTTGTTGGTTGGTTACTGACAGGATTATCGAATAGCTATCTGCCTGGTTTCACAAAAAGTAGTCATTTCCCCTCCCCGCTAATTTTCCAAGGTTATTAGATCATCCCGCCTAGATGAGAAGTTGGGTTGTACCATTTATCTTCTAAGTTCATCTGCATCAGTCTATAGGCAGTCCCACTCCCTGTCTCTTGAATCAGATATAAAACCCCTCGCCTCACATGCCATTAACTTATTTTTCCTTTCTGGCTTATATTCCATTACTCCTCATCAGAATACTTAAAATGCTCATGCTTTGTGTCAGACTGTCTCATTCAATATCAAGTCTGCATGTCGGTCTTTTATCTCCTACCTTCATGCCTTTGGTTAGACTCTTTCTTTCCCAGGAATGCTCTGCCTTCTCATTCTACCCATCAAACATTAGGTAATGTTTCCATACCATCTTACTCATGAGATCTTTTTGATCCTGTGTCTTAAAAATTATCTATTTTGTATTCCACCTTCATAAAGGCACATATCACTATCAACAAAGATGTTAATGTATCAGCACAATGCTTTGCTGCTTATAGGTGTGCTTAACTGTAACTTTATTCATAAAATGATGTATATTCTGTCATGTGTTGCTTATTTGCATATGAATTGTGATAATGCTATTGCCCTCAAAACTATTTTTTCTCTCTTTACATTATTGAGATTTTATGAAAATAAAAGAGTTAATTCCATTATTCAGACAGTTAGTTATAACTTAGAGAAAACTATAAAAACAAAGTACACAGATTTTAAGTATTTATTAAACGCACACACATACTTATTCTAAGCTTTTTACTGTGCTAAATGCTAGTTGTACAAAAAAAGATATGAAAGAAATGGTTGAATAAATAATAATTTTCTTTAGCTGAACGAATGCTATAATGGAACTGAATGTCATGCAGACACCATGGCAACAGCAGTGACAGAAGCAAGATTAGACCAGAGAAAAATTATTTGAGAAGAAAGCAAAAAGCAGTTAAGCTTTGTATGGAAAACACAAATTGCCAAAGAAAGTAATATTTACACAAAAAAGTTTTAAATGCCTGCTAAAATATGTAAGACATTGTACATAAAAGAGAGTCATGGGATAATTCTAATATTTTATGTCCATAGTCAGATAAATAGATAGAATGTGGTATAAACATAAAGTGAAATATTATCCATCCTTCAAAAGAAAATCTTATTGAATGCTACAGCACAGAATGTGACAACCTTGAGGAAATGATGTTAAGCAATTCAGTCACAAAAAGATAAATATTGCGATTCCACTTACATGAGGTATGTAAAGAACTCAAATTCATAGAAACTAAGAGTAGAATAGTGGTTACCAGAGGCTGGGGAAGGGTGAAAGGGAGTGTCATTTAATGGGTCTAGATTTGAAAGATGAAAACGCCGAAGATATTTTTCACAACAATATAAAAATACTAAATAGACTGGAGAACCCCGTGGAAACAGAGGTGCCCAGCAGGCTACAGTCCATGGGGTCACAAAAATTGGACTTGACTAAGCACACACAAAAATACCACTGAACCATATCATCTTATAGTTAAGATAGTAAATTTTGCAATGTGTTTTTTTTACCACAATAAAAAAAAATCAAAAACCTTATTTTGGCCTGTAAGGCCCAGTGCTGCCTATGTGGTCAACCAGTAGGCAATCAGTCTCAATTAGTCTCTCCCTTGCATGCTCCATAACAACCACACTGGCATCTGTGTTGTTCTCCAAATACACTTAGCATACCCCTACCACAGGGCCTTTGCACTGACTGTTCTGCTCCCCACAGTTTATTTGTGTCAATTACACTCTAAATCCTTGTCAAATGTGACCTCCTTAGAGGAGTTTTTTTCCATGATGATCTAGTGTTCAATTCCCTTAACCTGGGGTGATTTTTCTTCGTGACATTTACCATTCACTCTTGACATATAGATTTATTCATGTATTTATTTTTCCCAGTGGGAACATAGGTGTCATTACAATAAGAGCTTTATATGTTATATTGATTGTTCATTGGTATAGGCCCAAGTTTGATAGCACTGTTTGGTACATGAGAGACATTTAAACTATTTACTAAAAGTGAAAGTGTTAGCCACTCAGTTATGACTATTTGTGACCCCATGGACTGTACCCTGCCAGTTTCCTCTGTTCATGGGATTCTCCAGGCAAGAATATTGGAGGGGGTTGCCATTCTCTTCTCCTGGGAATCTTTCTGATCCAGGAATCAAAACCAGATCTCCAGCTTTGTAGGCGGATTCTTTACCATCGGAGCCACCAGGAAAGTCCTAAATATCTGCTAAATACATATGTAATGAAAGATAAGTCATTTCTGCATCAGGAATAGGAGACAGTAATTGAACCCCATGATTTGAGATTTTGTTCATAATTATAATGAATATCTTACATTTGACCTGCAATCTTTTCCTATTTTATTGGTGTTAATACTATGAGACTCATCCCAAATGTATTATGATACCTACTTAGCTTTGCCAATGAAAATTACCTTAAAATCAATCACCTAAAAACTAGGAATGAACTGATATATAGGTAATGGATTATGTCCACTATGAGAAGAGATTTCAAATAATCCTATCCTTTTCTGCTTCCCAATCGTAAACACCCTTGCCAATAAAATACCCTGCAAAGAGAACGATCTTTTAATTCTAAAATTGGAAACAAGGTTTAATCTTGGAAACATTATGGACCTTAATTTATATTTACAAGAAGATGTATAAGAGAAGACCATGGATGAAGACAGATTTTCATGGAAATATGAGACTTGGACTTAAAGTTTTATATAGTGATAAAGGAGAGAAGTTACTTTGGAAACAAGAGACAAGTTGTTGTTGTTTTTTTTAATTTGTTTATTTCACAGTTTCTAATAAGTTTTCTTTTATAGGGATCTACTTTGAAAGCCTAACTTTGTTCTTAATATTCTTTATAACTTAAAAGTCAACACTAGCAGATGCATTGTAATAGTTGTTTAAATGCAAGAGTAGACATATTTCTCAAGTGAATGATTTGGGGCATATTTTGCAGGAATAAATAATTGCTTTTGCTTTTGAAGGCAAGTAGGTTCAATTTGCTTTGCAAACCTCTTTCATGTTTCCAGTTCTTAGCTCTAGACATAATACCCTCCACAGATGGTGGATGTCATTTGATACTGGCCTTTTCTAGCAAATTCACATATGTCAGCAAATGAGCCTAAAACAAGTCCAGGTTTCAAATGCAAAACATTTGTAAATTGCACTGATTCATAATCAGGACAACATAATAAACTACAATCTAGTCTTTCTCAGTGGGCCTTATTCAGCAGAAAAAGTCATAGAATGGAAGCCAAGGGAGGATGTTGAGCTTGGCTCTTTCAGTACTAGGCTTTTGGAAATTCAATTACTTGTCTGTGGAAAGTACTGGAATGACAGCCTTGGAAAATAAAATCCCTCATCACTTTAGAACATAGGGAAAAAAAGGGCCAGACTTGCCTGTTACCACAAAGTCCCACCAAGATGCTTAATTCCCAGGAACCAACTGGAACGAAACAATTGACAGTCAACAAGTTACATCCCCAGCCAGTCACTCCCACTCCAGTTTGTTTTAGTTACTAATTTAATATCAACTACCTTTCATATTTTAGTATCAACTAGAATTAAAGTATGGGAGGGACTGTATAAAGAAAGAATATTTCAATTGCTGTAATTATTTTAAAATATAAGATAGGTTCTCATTCTGTCTTGAGCAAAGTGAGGGGACCCAAAGTCATGTAACTTATTTTTTAAAGTGTGTGATAGGGAGAGTGGAAATTATTAAAAAGATTAATTTAAACAATTCTGAGACACATTTATATGGAAATCATATATGTGCATGCGCACTCATTCACTCGGTTGTGTCCGACTCTCTGTGACTCTGCGGACCATAGCCCACCAGGCTTCTCTGTTCACGGGATTCTCCAGGCAAGAATACTGGAGTGGGTCACCATTTCCTACTCCAAGGGATCTTTTTGACCCAGGGATGGAACCCTATCTCCTGTGTCTCCTGCACTGGCAGACGGATTGTCACTAGTGCCACCTGGGAAGCCCTCATGTGCATGTGAGGAATCATATATATGTGAAGCATCAAATTAAATACTTGGGGAAAGTAAAGTATCTAAAACCTTTGATACTGACTGCAGCCTTTAAAAACATATTTTCAAAGAATAACTCTCTGCTCTTTTCCTTCTGGAGAAACAAATGGGTCAGTCATTCCACCATTCTCTTTTGAGAATTTAATTAGATAAAAACCAAGCTAAAAGAGACAGAAATGAGCCAACTTCCTATCAAACATATCTGACTAATTTGAACCACACAGAGCCAAGCTCAACATCCTCTTTTGCCTTCCAGTTTGGTGTTTTAGCCTTTGTAGTCACAAATGGTCTGCAAACAAAAGACATGAAGCCAAAAGTGACTATCATTCCACAAAAGAATCTTTGTAATTCTATAAACCCCAAATTCCCAAGGCTGTTTAACCTCAGGATTTTATTTAGTGACTGTGAAACTGAGCTTTCCCTCATGTTGTGAAACTGAGCTTTCCCTCATGTTGGTGTAATCTAACACCCTGCATTTCTGGGCTGTCCTCTGCATAGTCTCTCAATTCCTGCATAATTCTTTCTCCCTTAAAGTAAATGCAGATGTCCTGCAGCTGGAAATATTAAAGTCTGAGCATTTCCAACAAGAAACTTTGAGTTCAAAAAGAAAAGTACCCTTGAAAATTTATAAATAGGTGGGGTTCGCATTTCAATGACAGAAGAGAATGAGTCCATTCAGGGTAAAAATAAATTAAGGAGTATTCCAATTTAACTGTAACGTGTTTATTATTTAAGGTATAGGTTTTCTAATCACTGTCTTAGATAAAAAACTACAAGTGAAATAAGTTACCCAAATATCAATGATGTCAGCTTAATTTAATGAGACTGGGTAAATTGGGCTTTGTGATAGTCTAATAATTTTATGTCTCAGACGATTTATTTACACAAAGTCTTATTTTAGAATGATTTGGAGAAAGCAAAAAAGACGCAGCTAATCTAGGAAGACAGATTTTTGTTAAAAAGTAAGAGAAACATAGGGGAAAATATGAGCAGACAAATAAAATGAATCCCAGAGTGATAGCCATACATAACACAAGCAGTGAAACCCTATCCACTTGTGAGAGATGGACCAGGATGTTTATCTCTGTCTCACACTTTTAGCAGGTAGCCAAAACTAGAAAATAGAATCACAGTATCCATAAGTTAAGCAAACCAGCTGAGCTGATTAAGGAGAGCATAAATATTCTCTATAATAAGACAGGAAAGAAATTATTCTGTTTCCTTATAGAGAGATACTGTCATATTTATTTAGCAGACACCCTTTTACTATCCTTCAAATAAACACAGCAATATGAGTAATAGCACTGCTTCCATATAATAATACACCTTTATGTAAACTGATAAGATTACAACAAAGCACAGTTCAGTGAAAACCATTTTGCCCAGGGATAGTATATTGCAGCCCGTAGTATATACGGCACTTTTTTTCTTAAAACTTAACATATTGTAAGTAAGCCTTTGATCTCATTCTAGGCTATGAGCTTTATGAGAACAAAAACAAAACTGCCTCCACATCTCCTATCAAAGCATCTGACACACAGTAGGCATGTGCACTTTTGTTTGGTGTTGAAATAAGGCATAATTTTCAGGAATTCCATAATTATTCTTCCTCTCACTCAAACATTTCATGATTTTCTCCCTTACAGGCACACGGAGGGCAGGTAATGTGTATGGTAGATCCATGTGGAGGAATGTGATTAAACCAATCACCTAGACTTGAGCTTCTTTCCAGTCTTGCTAGTGCTTGAAAGCACATTGACTAAAGATAAATACTACTGGGCTTATAGAGCAACAGATAATTATCTTCCATTAAAACTGTGTATATACTACCAAGCCAGCATAAGTATAATTAGTAAGCTTAATATCACTGGGAACTCTGGGAGCAGTTGTACTGTATGTACAGATTCATCATAGAGTTTTTGCACTCAGTGGGAGAGGGAACCGGGGCAACAACTTCTATCAGTTGAGGGCTTTTTGCAGAGGGGTTTAAATTGCTTGGCACTTCTGGCCCATCTTATTTGAGGACAGAGCAGAATCTGAGAGACAAAGAAAGCTTTCTGAATTGGCAAGACCTATAGGAGTAGAGGTGAGATACTACAGTATCTGCTACAATAACATATTTAAAGAGACATAGGAGCAGGAGGAGAAGGGGACAACAGAGGACGAGATGGTTGGATGGCATCACCGACTCAAGGGATATGAGTTTGAGCAAGCTCCAGGAGATGGTGATGGACAGGGAAGCCTGGCATGCTGCAGTCCATGGGGTTGCAAAGAGTTGGACATGACTGAGCGACTGAACAACATGGGGCTTCCCAGGTGGCACTAGTGGTAAAGAACCTGCCTGCCAATGCAGGAGATGTAAGGGAGGCGGGTTGGATAAGTCAGACACCTGAAGAAACTTAGCACACACACACACATGCAAGGAGACATAATGTATACTTGGAAAAGAAAGTTTAGGTAGAATTTGACAAATTACTCAAAAAATATCTACTGTTAGAGCTTTTTCAAGCATCAGGGAGAAAGCTAAAGGGAGAAGAGAAATAAACCACTATGCGTTTTATAAATGTATTCATGCACTCATTCTCTTTTGTCCTCCTCCCCGCCTTTGTGAGATCACATTCTGCAGATTCATACTTGAGCACAAAGACTCGAAGCAGAAGACTTTTCCCTCACCTGAGTGACACTTTGGTTTTACCCATTTCCCATTTGATTCCCTTATTATCATTTGCATTGAGATATCTCCACTGTCCCCTGTTGGAAATTTTCAGTGATTTACTCTGGCAGCTGGAGCTGAAAACAAGCTACACAACCTAAACATTGATGCACACATGTGTTTTCTTGCATCCAAAAATAATCTCAATTAAATAAGGTCAGAATACTGCTTACCAAGAAGTTTTGAAAAGCAAGGACATTCAACTTTCTAGCTTATGATCAGAGAAGTTACGTTGGAAAAACAAATTTTTTTTTCATATTAAGCACAGAATCTTTATTGGGGGTGAGTCAACAAAAATGTGTGGGCAACTTATCTGCACCTCGGTCAGTTCAGTTCATTCCTTCACTCGTGTTTGACTCTTTGCGACCCCATGGACTGCAGCACACCAGGCTTCCCTATACATCACCAACTCTCAAAGCTTGTTCAAACTCACATCCATCGAGTCAGTGATGCCATCCAACCATCTCATCCTCTGTTGTCCCTTTCTCCTCCCGCCTTCAATCTTTCTCAGGATCAGGTCTTTTCAAATGAATCAGTTCTTCACACATCAGGTGAACAAAGTATTGGAGTTTCAGCTTTAGCATCGGTCCTTCCAGTGAACACTCAGGACTGATTTCTTTTAGGATGAACTGGTTAGATCTCCTTGCAACCCAAGGGACTCTCAAGAGTCTTCTCCAATACCACGGTTCAAAAGCATCAATTCTTCGGCGCTCAGCTTTCTTTACAGTCCAACTCTCATATCCATATATGACTACTGAAAAAACCATAGCTTAGACTAGATGAACCTTTGTTGGCAAAGTAATGTCTCTGCTTTTTAATATGTTGTCTAGGTTGCTCATAACTTTCTTTCTAAGGAGCAAGCGTCTTTTAATTTCATGGCTGCAGACACCATCCACAGTGATTTTGGAGCCCCCCAAAATAAAGTCTGACACTGTTTCCATTGTCTCCCACCTATTTGCCATGAACTGATGGAACTGGATGCCATGATCTTAGTTTTCTGATTGTTGTTTTAAGCCAACTTTTCCACTCTCCTCTTTCACTTTCATCAAGAGGCTCTTCAGTTCTTCTTCGCTTTATGCCATAAGAGTTGTGTCTTCTTCATACCTGAGGTTATTAATATTTCTCCTGGCAATCTTGATTACAGCTTGTGCTTCATCCAGCCTGGTGTTTCACATGATGTACTCTGCATAGAAGTTAAATAAGCAGGGTGACAATATACAGCCTTGACATACTCCTTTCCCAATTTTGAACCAGTCTGTTGTTCCATGTTTGGCTCTAACTGTTGCTTCTTGACCTGCATACAGATTTCTCAGGAGGCAGGAAAGATGGTCTGGTATTCCCATCTCTTGAAGAATTTTCCACAGCTTGTTGTGATCCACACAGTCAAAGGCTTTGGCATAGTCAATTAAGCAGAAGTAAATGTTTTTCTGGAATTATCTTATTTTTCAATGATCCAACAGATGTTGGCAATTTGATCTTTGGTTCCTCCGCCTTTTCTAAATCCAGCTTGAACATCTGGAAGTTCATGGTTCACATACCATTGAAACCTAGCTTCGAGAATTTTGAGCATTACTTTACTAGCGGGTGAGATGAGTGCAATTGTGTGATTATTTGAGCATTCTTTGGCATTGTTTTTCTTTGGGGTTGGAATGGAAACTGACCTTTTCCAGTCCTGTGGCCACTGCTGAGTTTTCCAAATTTGCTAGCATATTGAGTGCAGCACTTTCACAGGATCGTCCTTTAGGATTTGAGATAGCTCAACTGGAATTCCATCACTTCCATTAGCTTTTTCTGTAGTGATGCTTCTTAAGTCCCACTTGACTATGCATTCCAGGATGTCTGGTGCTAGGTGAATGTTCAAACCATTGTGGTTTTCTGGGTCATTCATATCTTTTTATATAGCTCTTCTGTGTATTCTTGCCACCTCTTCCTAATATCTTCTGCTTCTGTTAGGTCCATAACATTTCTGTCCTTTATTGAGCCCATCTTTGCATGAAATGTTCCCTTGGTATCTCTAATTATCTTGAAGAGATCACTAGTCTTTCCCATTCTGTTTTTTTCCTCTATTTCTTTGCACTGATCACTAAGTCTTTCTTATCTCTCCTTGCTATTCTTTGGAACTCTGCAATCAAATGAGTATATCTTTCCTTGTCTCCTTTGCCTTTTGCTTCTCTTCTTCTCTCAGCTATTTGTAAGGCCTCCTCAGAAAACCATTTTCCCTTTTTACATTTTTTTTCTTGGGGATGGTCTTGATCACTGCCTCCTGTATAATGTCATGAACCTCCATCCATAGTTCTTCAGGCACTCTAACAGATCTAATCCCTTGAATCTATTTGTCACTTCCATTGTATATTTGTAAGGGATTTTATTTAGGTCATACCTGCATGGTCCAGTGGTTTTCCCTACTTTCTTCAATTTAAGTCTGAATTTGGCAATAAGGAGTTCACAGTCTGAGCCACAGTCAGCTCCCAGTCTTATTTTTGCTGACTGTATACAGCTTCTCCATCTTTGGCTGCAAAGAATATAATCAATCTGATTTCGGTTTTGAAGTCCATGTACAGAGTAGTCTCTTGTGTTGTTGGAAGAGGGTGTTTGCTATGACCAGTGCATTCTCTTGGCAAAACTCTGTTAGCCTTTGCCCTGCTTCATTTTGTACTCCAAGGCCAAATTTGCCTGTTACTCCAGGTAGCTCTTGACTTCCTACTTTTGCATCCCAGTCACCTATAATGAAAAGGATTGAGCAGCATAAAAAAAAAAAAAGGACATCTGCACCTACAATTAACCAAATTTTGATTTACAGAATGACCAAGTCAATAACTTGAAACATAAGTGGAAGATAGAAAAAAGTAATGGAATTAAAGTATTAAAAATCTATTTCTAAGTTAAGCAAGTCTGATATATGTACAAATCCTGGTTATCATTCGTGTTATCGGAGGAAGCTGGTTAGTTTTCAGAGCTTCCAAAGTGACACATAAATAAGTTATTTTATCAGTTCAAATTAGATGTGTCTGTAACAAAAATAAATACTGAGGGTCCATGCTGATAGCAGGAATCCTGAAGCTTATTTTTCTACTTCAGTATTCCAATATGTCCACTATCTCCAAGGTGTTCTCATGCTTCAAAGTGATTGCAGGAGCTCCAGCCATCACTTTGGCAACACAGGCTAAATGCAATACAAAAAAAAAAGTTTCCCTCCCAAATAATTTAGATCTATACACAGCTTTTTTAGAAATTCACACACTTTTGTGTTTTCACTATGGTCAGAGCTACTTATTACATGGCCACAGCTAGGTACAGGAGAATCCAGAATTGCTTTTGGTTTGTTTGATATTTTAATGTTATGTGGCTAGGATCAGAATTGTACTATAACAAAGATTTATATGTACACCGAAGGAAAGTTATGACCAACCTTGATAGTATATTAAAAAGCAGAGACATTACTTTGCCAACCAAGGTCCGTCTAGTCAAGGCAATGGTTTTTCCCGTGGTCATGTATGGATGTGAGAGTTGGACTGTGAAGAAAGCTGATCACCAAAGAATGGATGCTTTTGAACTGTGGTGTTGGAGAAGACTCTTGAGAGTCCCTTGGACTGCAAGGAGATCCAACCAGTCCATTCTAAAGGAGATCAATCCTGGATGTTCATTGGAGGGACTGATGCTAAAGCTGAAGCTGCAATACTTTGGCCACCTCATGCGATGAGTTGACTCACTGGAAAAGATTCTGATGCTGGGAGGGATTGGGGGCAGGAGGAGAAGGGGATGACGGAGAATGAGATGGCTGGATGGCATCACCAACTCTGTGGACATGAGTTTGAGTGTACTCCGGGAGTTGGTGATGGACAGGGAGGCCTGGCGTGCTGTGATTCATGGGGTCGCGGAGAGTCGGACACGACTGAGCGACTGACCTGATCTGATCTGATATGTACACCAGATTTGCTTTAGAAACAACTTTTTAAAACCTTAACTCTCATTAATTCTTTTCTTATTTTCCACTGTTTATTTCAAATTATTAACTTGGATTTTGGCTTTGATAGTCTGTTAATATTCAAAGTTCTGTTATTGAGTCTTGGTCAAGGCAATTGGAAATTACTGCCTCTACATCCACATGGAGGTACAACCAAAAAAAGAGGGCTTATGTGTGGCCTTCAGCTTAGGCAGAGAAAGTGAATGGATTGGGTGACATCTTTCGTTAAAAGTATGACCAAATGTCCATCTGCAGACAAATGGATAAGAAAGCTTTGGTACATATACACAATGGAGTATTACTCAGCCATTAAAAAGAATGCATTTGAACCAGTTCTAATGAGGTGGATGAAACTAGAGCCTATTATACAGAGTGAAGTAAGCCAGAAAGAAAAACACCAATACAATATACTAACACATATATATGGAATTTAGAAAGATGCAAATGATAACCCTGTATACGAGACAGCAAAAGAGACACAGATGTATAGAACAGTCTTTGGGACTCTGTGGGAGAGGGTGAAGGTGGGATGGTTTGGGAGAATGGCATTGAAACATGTATATTATCATATGTGAAATGAATCGCCAGTTCAGGGTCGATGCATGTTACAGGATGCTTGGGGCTGGTATGTGGGGATGACCCAGAGGGAGGATAAGGGGAGGAGGGAGGTGGAAGGCGGGGTTGGGGAGGGGGAACTCATGTACACCCGGGGCGGATTCATGTCAATGTATGGCAAAACCAACCAATATAATATTGTAAAATAATTAGCCTCTAATAAAAATAAAAAATAAAAAAAGTATGACCAAGCAGCAGACAAAGAGTCAGTTTCCTTCACCCAGACTCATGCGACACAAAGGGCTGTGGTTTAATAGCCAGTGTTTGTGGTGTGTTGACTAACAAACATATCCCTTGAACCAACAGGTGTCACAGGTTCTTCTTCCTCAATTTTACAGGTGAAGGAAATAAAGTGACAACGACATTGAATTAGAACGTGTTAAAACTGATTCACCTTCCTTCCTCACCATCATGCTATATTATGTTTCTCTACTTATATGTTTTGGTTTTATTTTGGAGGATAGTTGCTTTAATGTTGTGTTAGTTTCTGCTGTACAATAAAGTGAATCAGCGATTGTATACATGCATCCCCTCCCTCTTGGACCTCCCCTCCACCCTTCTATATCATCATGAAGCACTGAGCTGAGCTCCCTGTGCTATACAGCAGCTCCCACTAACTATTTTACATATGTGAGTGTATATAGGTAAATTCTAATCTGCCACACTTCCCTTCCCCCTATGTTTATATGTTCATTCTGTACATCTATGTCTCTATTCCTCCCCTGAAAACAGGTTCATCTGCACCACTTACCATATAACCCAGCAATCTCACCCCTGGAGATATATCCTGAGAAAATCATATTTCAAAAAGATACACATACCCCAATGTTCAGCACCATTTACAGAAGCTAAGATATGAAAGTAACCTAAATGTTCATAAACAGATGAAAAGGTACAGAGGTGGTACATGTTTGACTCTTTGCAACCCTATGAACCATGAGATTCCAGGCAAGAATATTGGAATGGGTTGCTATGCCCTCTTCCAGGGGATCTTCCTGACCCAGGGATCAAACCTGACTCTCTTATGTCTCCCACAATTGAATATTATTCAACTCTAAAAAGGAATAAGATTGGGTCATTTGCAGAGATGTGCATGGAAGTAGGGTCTGTCATACAGAGTGAAGTAAGTTAGAAAGAGAAAAACAAATACTGTACAGTAATGCATATGTGTGGAATCCCTTTTTGTATCTTTATTAGAGCCAGGAATAGGATGTGGTGGGTGGGACGTATGTCTTGGACACAAAATTTAAGGAGGTAATTAGAAATTTAAAAGTCAAGATGAATAGCATTTTGATGAACTTGTAAAAATAAGCATAAATGCAAAGATCCATTATGAATAAAATATCAAAATTTTAAATAAAGACATAAATCTTTGAGGCACAAGAATGTCCTGTGGCTTTGACTCTAGGACATCTCACAAGAGAAAAATTAGTCTCGTTTTTTTAAAAAATTGTTCTTAACCTAGACCAAGTTTTCTCAACAGTGATGCTACTGAAATTTTGAGCTGGAAAATTTTTGTGGTGGGCTTTCCTGTGCATTAGAGGATCTTTAGCAACATCCCTGGGTTTCTATTCATTGAATGCTAAAAGCACCCCCTTTGGTTGTGACAACAGTGTCTCTAGTCACCAACAAATGTCCCAAAGGAGACAAACCATCCAGTTGATAAGCACGGAACTAAGTGCATCTGATTTATTTTTGAATTGTTAAAAATTATTTCAGGCCTCTTTAAAACTGCACAATGTTTTCATAACCCATTCCTTCCAGAAATGTGGTAAAGGACTTTATTAGAGATAGATTTGTTTTGTACAAACACACTAAGCCAATGTGGTGAATTCATTTCAATCAGTAGACCCTTGCCCACTGTGTCACAGTGCTAACGTGTCACAGCACTATTATTTCAATATTAGATAGCAATTAACTTTTATATCTTTCTTTTATATCATCTAACTTTTATATCGTCTACCTCAGATGGCCTTATAATTCATAGCTAAGATCCCAATCTCTTTTTAACTAAATAAACTAACCAGATATACACAAAGAAGGAAGAGAAGGACAAGGAGGGGGAAGACAAAGAAGGAGGAAGAGGAGAAAGGGGAGGGAAAGGAAAGGGAGAATAAGAGGCCTGGAGAGCCAAGGAGGGTATACAAATGCACATGACCATTACCTTTGGTATAATAGAAAGACCACATGTGGGTTTTGAAGTCTCACTGACCTTGCTTTGAATCTTGATTCCTCTTCGTAACTGTGTGATATCAGCTGAGTTACTAACTTCTCTGTAACATGTGCTCAATAATTCAAGCCTCTCATGGGTCCTAAGGAGACCGAGTTGAAAGCATCTAGAATTATGCCAGAAACAGAAAGGCAATAGATGTTAGTTTCTGCTTAATGCTCAGATGTTCTTTCTTCTTTGGCTTCATCACAAATTTTCATATGTTCCTGAAGCCTAGGAATGAGATGCAGGACAGCATATTGTTGTTTTAGTAGCTAAGTTGTGTCGGATTCTTTGCAGCCACGGGGCCTGTAGCCTGCCAGTCTCCTTTGTCTGTGGGATTTCCTAGGCAAGCATACTGAAGTGGGTTGCCATTTCCTCCTCCAGGGGATCTTCCTGATCCAGGGATAAAACCCATGTCTTCTGGATTGGCAGACAGATTCTTTACCACTGAGCCACCTGGGAAGTCCTGCCATCTTTTTACATAAAATTTCACTGAAACAAAATAACGTGTGTGCCATGTATGTGCCCATGAAGTCGGTCTTGCTTCTGTTTTCTTGTTCCTTATATTACTCTATAACTCATCAATTTTTAAGTAGGACAACAGTCCTGTTCCTCCAGGCCATTGAGATAAATAAGTCTGGTACTGAAAGATCATATAAAGCTTCCAGCAATTGAAGGTTGGCTGGGAGGGGATGAGAATGCCTCAAAACTAGTGTCTACCAGGTTTCTCTGGTGACTCAGATAATAAAGAATCTGCCTGTAATGTAGGAGACCCAGGTTCCATCCCTGGGTCAGAAAGATCCCCTGGAGAAGGGAATGGCAACCTACTCCAGTATTCTTGCCTGGAGAATTCCATGGACAGAGGAGTCTGGCAGGCTATACAGTCCATGGGATCACAAAGAGTCGGACATGACTGAGTGACTAACCCACATGCATTAAAAGAAAAGCTATTCTTGCCTGGATAAGTCCATGGATAGAGGAACTTGGCAGGCTACATTCCATGGGGTTGCAAAGAGTCAGACATGACTGAGCCACTGAACACCCATGTGCACCTAATTTAGATAATTTTTTAAAGATTTTATTTTGATGTGAACCATTTTTAAAATCTTTATTGAATTTATTACAATATTGTTTCTGTTTTATGCTTTGATTTTTTGGCTGCAAGGCAAGTAGGATCTTAGCTCCCTGACCAGGGAGCGAACCTGTACCCCCTGCATTGGAAGGTGAAGTCTTAACCACTGGACTGCCAGGGAAGAACCCTTAATTTAGATAATTGATCCTCAGTGTGCATTCTTTCATCATACAAAAATTAAAATGTTCTATAAGATGTAGAAATATTTGTCTGGTGTTTTCCACAATGAATGTCTCAATGGTGCACTTTTCCTTTTCCCATTTCAAGATGCCATCAAGATACATGGACTCAGAGACTGTTGATGAGAAACTATCCCTTTTGTTTAGAGCCCATCTTTTGCCAGTTCTTGCTTCCAAAGTTTTCATTTAATGTTAAGTAGTATAATCTAAATTTTATTCAAAAATGTCTATCACTTTTTTTCTTCTCAGGTCTTGATTTCTGCTCTTCTTTTTGAACTAAAATAGTACAGTTGCAATGTCTTCTGTTTAATGGTATACTTTTTAAAGGCAAAATATAATGCACTTAAAATTATGCTATTTCCATGAATAAAGAGCCTTCCTAAAGACAGCTAAAACATCAAACAATTGAAATAATGCTATCTTTCCATACCATTCAATGTCCTGTTAAATAACCTGTCAAACTTCTTCCAGTGAGCTCAAATTATTTACAAACATTAATTTAAAAAATTATTTATCCAAGGAAGCCATAAATAACAAGTTCAATTTCTTTGAATAGTCAATGGATTGAATGAATCTGCAAAGTGTAGACAAGCTATTTTACTTGGACTTAAGCTGCATTAGAGAAAGAGGCCATAAAAACTAAGATCAGAAAACTACTCTCCCAGCATAACCAGAAGAATTTTATTATTAGAAATCAGGAGAAAAAAAAAGAAGCACTGTCCTAGAACCTTAGATATCTAATGCATGACCCAGTAACAAAAGCAAGGAAGGTATTACACGTGGTCTGCTGGCAGGCTGGATAATTGGGGAAGCAGACTTTGAACTAGAGATTAGCCAGGTGGATGGTTATTAGGGAGTCCTCCTGAGATTAGGATCTGTAAAAGGAAAGAGATGTAAAGGAAGCAAAATTTGGTGGAGGAAGCTGCTGGGTTGGGATTCAGTCACAAGAAACCAAACATTGAAAACAATCACAGATCCCCCTGAAAGTATGAAATTTGACCAATAGCATTAATACATTCACCATTTGCTGCCATAGAAGCTTCAGTGGGGAGATGGTAGAATGTTCATAGGTTTGCCTTCTTGCTGCCTGGATTGTGTCTGTCAGACATATTAAGCTCACCAGCCCACATCTCCACTGTTGAATCAGGTAGCAATGCCTGCTAAATAACCAGGAGGTCAGGATATTACCTGCTGCACAGAAAATGCAATAGCTGTTGTGCAGGTAAAGATGTGTGCTGTCAGGGATGGTGATATTTGTTCTGACGGTGTCACTACAGATGATACTAGGCAAATGTGGAGCTATGATCCATTCACACCAGAGAGCCTGACCATTTACAACATGCAGAGAGGAGCTGGCAAAGACACATAAAGTATGAATCTCTAGTTTCCGTTTTTTCCTTAAAAGTCGAGTGCCATGTTTATTAGCCTGTGGCAATGTGTATTAGCCTTTAAGTCTTTTCATGCATATATTCTCAAACATTTTATCTAAGGAAACTTAAATGTGGTGTTAAAAAATAGGATTTAAAGGTACCAGCCCAGCCAAAAGTAATTTAGAAAGGATATCCATGGTTAATTCTAAGGCAGGGATCAGCCTACCTAAACGGAGAGTTCAATCGGATTTTTCATATTGAATGGTGAGGTAATTCTTAGGTTGTCATCCGAGGTCAAAGACAAGATGTCCAAGCAGTAGTGTGCTGAGATCAGCAGGCTATGTGCATAGGAATCGTTTAAATTTTAGCTCTAAAAATGCAGTCACTTCTACTAATTTAATTACAAGGTCTTCCTCCGTGGGTGACAGCTTTATATATAATCACTGTTAACACATTGCATGAATTCTATTTCTGTTTGGTGAAGCTTGCTTCTGGGAGTAAGAGAGAAGTTAAAGTAAATGCATGTTTCTGACACTGCTTCCACCAGAGACTCTTTCCACCAGCTAGACTCAAGCGGGCCCCAGACTCGACTTTCCTTATATCAGCAACAGCTATGCTTCTAATGAAATCTTCAAATGAAAGTGAAGACAAGGAATCTCAAAACGGATTCCCCAGCCATCTCTCTGGCAGCTGTATTAGGAGAAAATTTAGTCAATTTATACTCTACAGTCTTTTTTTTTAATATTTTTTTTTTTGATGCAAACCATTTATGAAGTCTTTATTTATCTGTTACAATACTACTTCGTTTTCTGTTTTGGTTTTTTAACCATGAGGTATGTGGGGTCTTAGCTCCCCTTCCAGGTATCGAACCTGCACCCCCTGCATTGGAAGGTGAAGTCTTAAGCACTGGACTGCCAGGGAAGTTTCATACTCTACAGTCTTTAAATTCAAACTGTTTGAGATAATTAATTCATGAGTGGAAGGAGACAAGCTTTTTACTGCTGACATCTTGATTCTGGTGAAGCCTAAAACTCACGCTAAATCCTAACAGTCTCCATCTCTGATTTGAGGCAGACTATTGATGTGAAACTACAACCAGAGTACTAAAATCCTGGCTTCCCTACAATACTGCATCAGTTTCATATCTACTTCAGTGCTTTATAAGGCTAAAATATAAATATCAGGATACTTTTCAAACAGGTTGTAAAAGAAGTACAACCTGCAATCAAGATCTTATTCCCAGTTCTATCCCCAAATTCTCGTATGACTTGGGGAACTCAGTGTTTGTCTGCACCACGAGGAAACAGAATCATAGGATAACCAGGAATCCTGACATCTAAGTTATTCAACAATTCCATAAGAATGAGGCGATAGCAAGGGTTTATATAAAGATCTACAAAGGATCACTGTGGACTTACAAAAACAAATATCTTTACACATGAATGCAAAGCAAATTGTGTCCCCTTTGCATCTAAAATAAATATTAAAATCATAATACATATTTTAAACTCATTTCCTATTCAGATTTATCGGATTCTTTATTCTGTTATACAGAAGATTATTCACACCCAAATTTACTCCTCTGTAGTCTGAAAGGATAATTCTATAGCTAACACTATCATTTCAGCATGTGAAGTGTAAACGAGAAGAGGTCAAGAAAAATCCAATTCTAATTATCTTTGCCCTTCTACTCCTCTTTCTTCTGGAATTTTTTCTGCTTCTTCACCTTATCTCTTACAGAAAAGGAAAATAGTGTAATCAGGGTTGGTGGGATGAACAGTGGAAAGAAAAAAGAGAAAAGAAGGTAGAAAAAGAGTGCTCAGAATAGCTGTGGAAGGTATTCAGAAATCTTCATCTTTTTTAGCAGGAATGCAATTAAGTTAAATATAAACCAAACATAACTGAAACACTGTTCCTCCTTGCTCCATACTACCTAGATAGACCTAGGTATGGTAAGCGAGGGCAAGGAAGGTAGATACTGAAATTAAGTCAAAGAGGACTATACACAACTTCTCACTATTTATTTTCTCTTCATGCTATTTAATGTGGTACTTTGTTCTACATGGCTGATATTGAAACAAGAGATTCATAAATGATAAGTAAATATGCTTCATGAGTCAGGGTATCTCCAAAGAAAAAGACAAAGTACAAAAATATACCTGTGAAATTGAATTGGATGAGAGAGTAGATGAACAAAACCTTGTGTGAGAACCTTCTGTTCACGTACATCAAGTAAACAATGTTTACAGTGAGCGCAACTTTCTCTGGCAGTCTCAGATCACACATCCATTTATCATGCTTAAAAGGAAAGTGTGTATTTCTGGTTTTAAGTGTTAAGTCCACAACACAGACTCCCCTAGTTTATTGAAAAAATATTTATGCAGCTGATGACAACAATATCATCAACACAAACACACACGCACACACACAAACACCACTGTTAGGGAGGATTTACATGCAGTGAATGATCAGAATATGGAAGCAATTTCCATTGTCAGCAAGATTAACTCAAATCGACTAAAACAGTCAAAGATTGAAATATCCCTTTAACACTGCCAGCAACATAATTCACTGTCCCTGTAAAAGTAAATAGCTATATCTTGCATTATTCATTCACTCAGGGCCCATGCTAATCAAAACACCGGGCAGCTGTGCTACTACTGTTTGTGCTGTATTTGCGGCTCCAGCATTCTTCATTTATATCTCTCATCAGTATTTCCCATCAGTAACTGTATTCAGATTATGAATCCTGGTAGATATATCTCTGTGAAGTCGAAGATACAGGTGAAAATAGAGGCAAGAAGGCAAGAGAGTTCAAGGTTATAGTTTTCTATGTGTACCTGGGCTTCCCTGGTGGCTCAGATGGCAGAGAATCTGCCTGCAATGCAGGAGACCTGGGTTCAATCCCTAGGTTAAAAGGTCCCCTAGAGAAGGGAATGGCTACCCATTCCAGTTTTCTTGCCTGGAAAATTCCATGGACAGAGAGAATAAAGACTGTAAAACAAATTCCTTCAGTGGAAAGAAAAAAAAGAAAAGAAACCCATCCTTTAGAATCAGAATCAGTGTACTTCTTTAGGAATAAAACATTACTTATTAATGGGACTTCCCCAGTGGTCCAGTGGCTTAGGCTCTGTGCTCCCAAATGCAGGAGGCCCAGGTTCAATCCTTGGTCAGAGAACTAGATCCCATAAGCTGCAACTAAAACCCAGCATAGCCAAAAAAAAAATAAATAAATAAATAAACATTCAAAAAAGAAAAAAAAGAAAAAATTACTCATTAAGAAGTAATTTAAGGAACAAAAAGCTGTAGGGTTTGACATCTATATTAGGAAGCAAGAAGACACGATGACCTCAATGCAAGATTAATAGAAAGTTACATGGAAATAACAAGCTAAAATGAACATAAGGGATTTAAAGAGAAAAGAGTGAGATAAGGAAGAGTCGGAAAGAGACATAATAATACAATATGTTAAATTTAAATTTTTGATGACACCAAGGAAAATTAAATACATAAATCAAAGGAATAACTTGAAAAAGCTATTAACTCAAAGCAAACGAGGGCAGGCAAAGGAAAAAGGTGTAAAGGTCATTCTTCTGAGGGTGGCTGAGATGGGTGAGAGATATGGACAGAATGGGTGAAAAGTATTGAAAGGCAGTTTAAAAAAAACTAAATTGGAAAAATGTAAGGAGATCTAAAACAGGATCATAACTTTCCAGGTGAAATCAATAAAAAGAGGTGATGTCTTACTGGGACAAAGAACACATTAAAATTTTTTTTTAAATCCTATAAGCTCCAGGAAAACAATCAGATTTCTTACAAAAACCAAACCTCAGACTTCTCCTCTTTCAAAAAGGAGAGAGTGGAAACATGGCTATAATACTTTGAGAAAATGAGTTTGGAGAGAGCAAATACTTGCACATTCATATGGTCTTTCATCTGAAAGAAAATCAGAAATAGATTCTCAAGTACAGAAAAAGTCAAAAAACACCATCACAAATCTTTTTGTGAAACCAAAGATTTAAACCTACTCCAGATGCCTTAGAGGTAAGACAAATTTAAGAACTCAAAGATACAGAGAGTTTTAGAATTATTAAAAATTATTATTATTACTCTTCACAATAATAGCAGTTATCACTTCTCAGGTGCTTAGTTTGGGTCCAGTATTTGATGTAAATTACGGTGGCACAGTAGTGAAGAATCTGCCTGCCAATGCAGGTGATGCAGCTTCTATTCCTGGGTGGGGAAGATCCCCTGGAGAAGGAAATGGCAACACTCCAGTATTTTTGCCTGGGAAATTCCATGGACAAAGGGGCCTGGCAGGCTACAATCCATGGGGTCACAAAGAGTTGGACACAACTGAGCAGCTGAGCACTTGTAAATCTCATCTTTACAAAGACCTTTAAAATCGAAGTGATTGTCTCTATTTACAGTACTGAGTCTTGTGCTTAGTCATTCAGTCTTGTCTGACTCTTTGGGACCCCATGGACTGTAGCCCACCATTCTCCCCTGTCAATGGGGATTCTTCCCCAAGATTGCTACAGGTTCTAAATATCTTGCACAGATTTAGACTCATAATTTAATCCTTACAATCTTTACACAGTTTAATCACAATTTTAATCACTTAAAGCCTTTCCTTTTTGTGTTTGAACTGACACATCAAGTTTAGATTAATTACAATAGCCTGGTATCAAAACTAGGTTCAGCTGTTTCTTTTCTATTTTTACTCCTTTGCTGCTGCTGCTGCTACTGCTGCTAAGTCGCTTCAGTCGTATCCGACTCTGTGCGACCCCATAGACGGCAGCCCACCAGGCTCCCCCGTCCCTGGGATTCTCCAGGCAAGAACACTGGAGTGGCTTGTCATTGCCTTCTCCGACTCCTTTGCTGCTGCTGCTGCTGCTAAGTCGCTTCAGTCGTGTCCGACTCTGTGTGACCCCATAGAAGGCAGCCCACCAGGCTCCCCCATCCCTGGGATTCTCCAGGCAAGAACACTGGAGTGGGTTGCCATTTCCTTCTCCAGTGTGTGAAAGTGAAAAATGAAAGTGAAGCCGCTCAGTCGTGTCCGACCCTTAGCGACCCCATGGACTGCAGCCTACCAGGCTCCTCCATCCATGGGATTTTCCAGGCAAGAGTACTGGAGTGGCTTGACATTGCCTTTTCCAGACTCCTTTGCTAGTCCCCAACAAATGCTTTCCTTTGTATGCTTCATATGCGTAGTCCATACAATGTCTAAACTGTTGCATGTGCGCATGCTAAATCACCTCAGTCGTGTCCTACGCTTTGTGTAGTCCTATGAACTGTAGCCTGCCAGGATCCACTGTCCATGAGAATTCTCCAGGCAAGAATACTCAAGTGGGTTTCCATGAGCTCCTCCAAGGGATCTTCCCAACTGAGAGATTGAACCCATGCCTCTTACTTCTCTTGCTTTGGCAGATGGGTTCTTTACCACTAGCACCACCTGGGAAGCCCCCTGCTGCCAAGTACAACTCATTTAAATAGTAGAGGTTACTGTTCTTTCCCCAAACTCACTAGCCTATATATAGCACTTATGAAGTGGCAAGCACTCTTCTAAGCAGTTCACATGTATTGACTCATCAACCTCCACTTTATCGATATGACCATGAAGCAGAGAGTATCTTGTCCAAGGTCACTCAGCTACCAAATGGCAGAGACTGGATTTGATCTTAAGCCCTATGTAATATTATTTTCATTAAACTGGTTGGGACACTGAAAGAGTTTTTCTTAACAAAGTCAGATTGTATACAGAAATACATTTTCATTCCCAAGGACCCTGGGAAAACATTTTTCATATTTTTAAATATTATGTTGTTTCATATTTTTAAATCTTCTGTTTTAAACTTATCCTTATTTCTGTTCATCAAGAAAAACTAATAAATGAAACTACTCACAGACATATCCTCTCTCAACAAGTCTCAGAGGATAGTTTCTTCTATCAGAAATATCCCTCTGATTACTAACCTTCACAATCAGAATATAAAAGATGATGTCCATAGGCATAGGGAAAAAAAAAAGAAAATCAGAAAACTCATTAAGAGGCTACATCTGTTTATAGAATTCTAGGTTTTCTTCCTTATCCCGTACATGTTTTTCAAATTTTATAGCTTTCCCCTAGATTCCTATAAACCTATTCATTTCATATATAAACACAACTGGATAAAAAAAATGGTGCATAGAAATACTGAAAAGGAAGGTAGCAAAGTTAGAGTGCTTATTCCCAGGTGGTAAGGCTATGGATGAGTTTTTCTTCAATTTTATCTTATTCTGAATTGTTCAAATTTTTCATAAGCAGAATATCTTTTTGTGATGAAAAATCCTTATTTTTAATAAAAATAATTACAGCTTATCATCACAAAAGCTTATTCATGGTAATTAATTTTCAGTAGAAGAGCCTTCACACATGTCCACATTCAGAAGCTGATAAAGCTCTGGGTGTCATGGCAGTCTTTGGTTTGACTTCCAATTTTCTGTGGTTAACCCAGGTGCTAAATATTTTTACAGTGTCAAACCTCTTAGTACACTAAACCACATTAAAAAAATTCTCAAGGGTTTTCGAATCACAAATGTCCTGTATTTTGACTGAATTATACTTAAACCATCTTTCTCACATATAATCTTAATTTTCTTTAAAAGGAAATAATTTATCAAGGCAGATACAGAATATTATACAATGTTTACATATATAAAATATTCATTTAAATATTAAACTATCCAAAGTGAAGCAGTTGCTGTGAAGTCTGTATTATTAATTCTGAGTAATTTTATCAACCCACAGTGACAGAGAAATACAGATTCGTTTGAATTATTAGGATTTCCCAGGTGGCTCAGTGGTAAAGAATCTGCCTGCCAATGAGGGAGACGTGGGTTCAGTCCCTGGATTGGAAAGATCCGCTGGAGAGGGAAATGGCAACCCACTGCATTATTCTTGCCTGGGAAATCACATGGACAGAGGAGCCTGGTGGTCTATAGTCCATGGGGTCGCAAAGAGCCGGACAGGACTGAAGCAACTGAGCATGCAAAGTTATTTAACAATTATTTATTATTCTTAAATGGCAAACACAGAGCTAAGGGAAGAGAAATATCTTATTTGCCAGAATTCCATTAAGTAAAAAAATAGCCTCATTCTTTGTTAATATTAATGAAAGTGAATGAAGGAATACATATACATATTCTAAACAATTTTAAATGCTAATATGATATTTATTTGGAAAATCCCAGAAAGGATATTCAAATATTTGTGGTGAATAAAGTATCAAATATACCTTTAATCATCACTAGTAAACATCAGTTTCACCTTTTATCTTATCTCACAATCATTACTTAGTAGCTCAGAAATAATATCCTAGGGTGTATTCTTTCATAATCCAGAATGTAGTAATCAGCTTGGCATTAAATAGTTGTGAGATGAGGAATCATCTAAATTTAGTTTCAAAGACAGTGCAAATCTGAATATTATCATCATTAGTACTGAAGCAATTGACATGAGCTTGCCTTACATACCGTGAATGATCTCACACATTACATAGGGTCTGTGGATAAGGCAATCTATATAATTTCACTCAAACATTAAACAAGATAAAAATTAACGTATCAAGATTTTGAGGCTAGAAATAATGAATTTGGATATTAGGAAGGAAAAGAAAGGCAAAGGAGAGAGAACAGAGTGGAAAGTGGTAGTGGTCTGATGGCTGAAATATTTGTTTGATATTAGAAAGAAAGAAAGATCATGCTAAGTCATGTCCGACTCGCCATCCAGGAGCTGCAGCCTGACAGGTTCCTCTGTCCGTGGGACTCTCCAGGCAAGAATATTGGAGTGGGTTGCCATTTCTTTCTCCAGGGGATCTTCCCGACCCAGGAATAGAACCCAGGTCTCCTGCATTGCAGGCAGATGCTTTACTGACTGGAGCTTTGATATTATGTCTTATTTAATTATTTGTCTATTTTTTAAATATTTTGGAATCATTGAGAATATGTTAATGACTGAGGATGCAAAGATAAGCAGGGCAGCCAGGCTTCTAGTCCCAAAGAAATTCAGCATTTTCTACCTAGCATAAAAACAAGTCCTAGTTTCTTACTCCACTTCCTTTCACCTAAAACTGAAAATTTCCAATTAAAGGTAGGGCACCTAGTTTTTTGACATGCCCTTAAAACCACAGTCCAGAAGAATCCATGCAAGCAAACTAAGGAAAGTTTTATTCTAGTTACAGCTCTTTTTAGGCTGCAGCCCTTTTTAAAGAAAATTGTTCCAAAAAGGAGGGATGGTGGGAGGAAATTTTGGAGACGATGAATATGTTTATGACACCGATCGTGATAACGGTTTCATGGTTGTACATTTCTCCAAATACATCAGGTTATATATGTTAAGTATCTATAGTTCTTTTTATGTCAATCATACCTCAATTAAAGTGGTTAGAAAAAAAGAAATACAATTTTTCTGACTCTGCACATGTCGTGCAGTTCAACGGTTTCAAAATGTATTAAAAATGTTCTTAAAAATTCACCAGAAGTAGTGGTTTCCTTACCAGTTTCAAGTTCTTTGTTCAATTTATTCTCCCTATTGTCAACTCCAGGCTTATCTTCCAAACTAGCATGTCTAATAATATAGATTCCTTTTAAGAACATACAAAACAACCAACTACATTCAGGTTCACTTGGTTTCTTTTCACGTTTGAAACTGTGCGTCCTGAATACTGGGGCTTCCCTCGTGGTCCAGATTGTAAAGAATCTGTCTGCAGTGCAGAGACCTGGGTTTGATACCTGGGTCAGGAATATTCCCTGGAGAAGGGAATGGCAACCTAGTCCAGTGTTCTTGTATGGAGAATTCCATGGACAGAGGAGCCTGGCGAACTGCAATGTGGGGTTAGAAAGAGTCGGACACCACTGAGCACTTTCACATTTCATCCTGAATACTCCATGTTTGTGAGCTACTTGCTCTCCCTCAATCTACCTGCAGTCCTTACACAGATATTATCTTCTGATGTCATCTCTTTTTGTGTTTACCCACTATTCTATTATCGAAGAGCCACCTTCTCCAAGAAATCTTCTCTGAGCCACAAAACAGAATTAGCTCCTTCTTCTGTCATAATTCGCTGAAACATGCTTTTGTCTTTCCTCCTTCTTTTCTGTAAAATCCCATTTCACTTAGAACAAATTCAAATTCCTTACCAAAACTTACACAACTGAACCCTTTGGTACAAACTGTGATTTTCTTCTAACCAATGGAATCTGGCAAAGATAGTACAACAGTCATTCCATCATTACATTACATTCTATAACACTCTTATCATTGCAGTCTAGAGTGAGAAATGCCCTTGCTGTCCTTGAAGAAGTCAGGTTCCATGTAATGAGACAGACTTGTGAAGGCCATATGGCAAAGAACTTTGGGGGTCATCTCTGAGCTAGGGTGGCCCCTGGCCTTAGAAAATAAGGGTCTCAGTCCCAGAACATGGAAATGAAACTTGCAAACAACCATGTGAGCTGATCTCTGGAAGGAAAACATTGGTCAGTGGCAGAAGTGCAGCCTCTTAAGACTAAGACTCTGAGCCATGGACCCAGTTAAGCTACGTCCAGACTGCTCATCCATGGAAACTGTGAATTAGATAATACAAGTCCATTGTTTTAAGCCACTAACTTTATGGCAATTTGTTTTACAGAAATTTTTGTTGTTATTGTTGTTCAGTCTCTAAATCATGTCCAATTCTTTGCGACCCCATGGAATACAACATGCCAGGATTCCCTGTCCTTCACTATCTCCCAGAGTTTGCTCAAACTCATATTCATTGAATCAATGATGCTGTCTAACCATCTTTCTCTACAGCCCCCTTATCCTTTTGCTTTCAATCTTTCCCAGCATCAGGGTCTTTTCCAATGAGTTGGTTTGTTTCATCAGGTGGCCAAGTTTTGGAGCTTCAGCTTCAGCGTCAGTCCTTCCAATGAATATTCAGGCTTAATTTCCTTTAGGATTGACTAACTTGACACAATTCAACTGTATCAATTCTTGGCACCAGCATTTTTTATGGTCCCAACTCTCATATCGCTACTTGACTACTGGAAAAATCATAGCTTTGACTGTACAGACCTTTGTCAGCAAAATAGACAATGAATACAGTCTCTTACCGACATCTCTATCACTTTCTCTGAACTTCTCCCATTATATCACTTTGATCCAGACACTCAGACCCTCTTTTTGGTCCTCATTTTAGGAATCTTTTCACATTTAGATCCTTTTGTTTGGAACACTTTGTCCTCACCCATCCTGTGATTGGCTCCATCTCATTTTTATATCTTTTCACCTTGCATGATGGCTCACCAGCTGATACCCTATCTCAAATGGGTATTCCCTCTCCGTATTATGGCTTAGGCTTAAACTTACTTTTTTATGACATTTATAAAATGTAACACAGTGTAATTACTTGTTTGTAATTTAAAATACTTATTTCTAAATCTTCCACTAGAATACAAGTTGGTTAACAGAAAGCACAGATGTCTTACTCTTGTATATCCAGTGTCTAACTTGCCATACCATGAGTCCTCAAAATATATGTGCTAATTAGATGAGTAGCAGAAGAGGTGAGACCATGCAGATTCTTACAGGAAATGGTGAAAAGTTTGCATTCTCCCCCAAAGCAGACATGATTCAGTATGCTTTTTAAGACATCTACTCTGGTGTTTTTGTAGAGTTAATAATTACAATAATGGTAAGATACATTTAGATTTACTGTTTTGGTGATCAAATCAATGATATATGATGATGGATTAAGAATAAAGAAAGAAAGAATAAGAATTTATTCATGTATGAATATGAGGGGTAGGTAGCTAGGTAGATAGAGGATGCCAGGTAATGGCACAGGTGAATGATAGAAACTGGGGTTCACAGGATTTGGTGACGGTTTTTGAAGTAGAAAATAGGAGAAAGCAGGTCAATTAATCTTCCAGATTTATAAGTTGGTCCCTGAGTGGCTAAGAGTCCATTCCCTAAAACTCAGAGAACAGGAGGAGGATGAATCACTGTCTCCCTGTTTTACACAGAGATGTTTATGTATATACCTTTATTTTATTTTATTTTTTTCTATGTAAACTTTTTATTTTATATTAGAGTATAGCCAATTAACAATGTTGATAGTTTCAGGTGCATGGCAGAGCGACTCAGCCATACATATACATGTTCAGTACGGAATTGTAGCATGTATATTATCATAAGTGACCAGTCCAGGTTCGACGCATAAATTTTCCTCTGTTCATTTCTTTGCATTTGTGCTTTTTTAATAAAATTCTTTTTTAGATATAAAAAAAAATGAATAACCAATAAGGACCTACTGTATAGCACAGGGAACTCTGCTCAGTGTTATGTAGCAGCCTGGATGGGAGGGGAGTTTGGGGGAGAGTGGATACATGTACATGTACATGTATATACCTTTAAAACTATTGCATGAATTGATGGGATTATAATTGCTAGCCCCTAGAACACTGCTTTGTAAATAATATAACATCAGAAATTGCAGCAATATGTTTTTGCCCTGTCTCCTAAAACAAAGGAAATGAAAGTAAATATAAACAAATTGGACCTAATTAAACTTAAAAACTTTCACATAGTAAAAGAAACCGTAAGCAAAATGGAAAGACAACCAACGGACCAGAAGAAAATATTTACAAATGCTATGACCAATAAGGAGTTAATATCATAGCAAACACCCTCTTCCAACAACACAAGAAAAGACTCTATACATGGACATCACCAGATGGTCAATACTGAAATCATATTGATTATATTCTTTGCAGCCAAAGATGAAGAAACTCTATACAGTCAGCAAAAATAAGACCAGGAGCTGATTGTGGCTCAGATCGTGAACTCTGTACTGCAAAATTCAGACTTATATTGAAGAAAGTAGGGAAAACCACTAGACTATTCAGGTATGAGCTAAATCAAATCCCTTATGAGTGTACAGTGGAAGTGACAAATAGATTCAAGGGATTAGATCTGATAGACAGAGTGCCTGAAGAGCTATGGACAGAGCTTCGTGGCGTTGTACAGGAGGCAGTGATCAAGACCATTCCCAAGAAAAAGAAATGCAATAAAGCAAAATGGTTGTCTGAGGAGGCCTTACAAACAGCTATGAAAGAAGAGGAGTGAAAGGCAAAGGAGAAAAGGAAAGATATATCCATCTGAATGCAGAGTTCCAAAGAATAGAGAAATAAAGGAAAACAATAAAATGGGAAAGACTAGAGACCTCTTCAAGAAAATTAGAGATACCAAGGGAATATTTCATGCACAAATGGGCGCAATAAAGGACAGAAATGGTATGGACCTAACAGAAGCAGAAGATATTAAAAGGAGATGGCAAGAATATTACAGAAGAAATATACAAAAGTGATCTTAATGACACAGATAGAATGTTGTGATCATTCACCTAGAGCCAGATATTCTGGAATGTGAACTCAAGAGGGCCTTAGGAAGCTTCACTATGAACAAAGCTAGTGGTGGTGATGGAATTTCAGTGGAACTATTTCAAATCCTAAAAGATGATGCTGTGAAAGTGCTGCACTCAATATGTCAGCAAATTTAGAAAACTCAGCAGTGTTGGAGAAGGAAATGGCAACCCACTCCAGTGTTCTTGCCTGGAGAATCCCAGGGACGGGGGAGCCTGGTGGGCTGCTGTCTATGGGGTCGCACAGAGTCGGACACGACTGAAGCAACTTAGCAGTTAGCAGTATCAAACAGCTATGGCATCATCAATTATGTATAGAATGTGAATCTTTTTCACTGTGACAAGTTATTATTTAAGCTATTATGTTAATACAAGTAATAAAGCTGTGCAGAAATAATACAGTTTATTAAGAAAACAAGATTTACTAATTAGTTTTATTATTCTATTTAATGACAACAGGCTTAAATTTTCATTAACTTGTATGACTATCAGCAATTTGACCAAGTTGAACATGACTCGTTAGTAGTACTCCTCATTAGCTCATTCCATCTACTAGCTTTAAAATCATTTAGTACAGAGCTCCAACATAGTCTAGGTGTTAATCTGGTGTTTTGTTTGATTATCATGGAGGATCATTTTTAAAGTAGAATTATGCCTATATGAGTTAGAGCTCTGATTACAAGAGTCCATATAGAAGCTTCCACTGAGAAATGTATAGTTTTTGCACAAATGCTACGGAAATTTGTGGATGTGGTATACTGTGAATCACAATAATTATAAACAGCTTCACATGCTACTTATTTGAAATGACCACTACTGATAACATTCTTATTCATTTGAAAACTAAACATAGCCAACCTAGGCTGTGTTTGTCAAACAGACTTTGAAGTCTTCTTCACATAGTCCTTCATTGGTCCCTGGCACTTGTCAGATCTAAGAAACCCTTGCAACACCAAGGTTGTGAATATGTATACTCAAGTTTTCTTTGAGATTTTAAAGACATTCTTCAATGTTCTTTGAAGAATGGTTCTATATATGCTCCGTGGATCCCCAAATCCACTGATGTTCATGTGTCTTGGGGTTTTCCAGGTGGTGCTAGTGGTAAAGAACCCACCTGCCAGTGCAGGAGACATAAGAGAAATGGGTTCGATCCCTGGGTTGGGAAAATTTCATGAAGGAGAGCATGGCAACCCACTCCAGTATCCTTGCCTGGAGAATCCCATGGACAGAGGAGCCTGGTGGGCTCTAATCCATAGGATCTCAAAGAGTTGGACATGGCATAAGTGACTTAGCAGAGCACATGATTCATTGTAATAGCTAATATAATGGAGATGACATATAAAGAAGTGCGTGCAGGTCAAATTCAATATTTACCACTTTGAAACTTTGAAATTTCTTGCAATATTTTTCATCCATATTTGTATGGCTTCATAGTTGAAGACTCTATGCATATGAAGGGCTGATTGTGTTACATTTATGTTGAGGGAGGATTTATTTTTATGTGGTTTGAGATATGGGTCCCATTTCATTCCTATGCATGTGTATTCTTGTCACCTATCATCATTTTATGAAAAGACCATTGTTTCATTAATTGAATGCTATCTGCCTTGTGAAACATTGAGTCTAGAAGTATATGTTTATTTTGGGGTATTTCATACAATTTCATTTAAATGCATATGTTAGTGGTAGTATTGCAAAGTTTTATATGCTGTTGCTTTGTATACTGACATATGACATTAGGAAATGTGAAACTCCAAGTTTGATTTTGTGTTTCAACTTTGTTTTTCTTTTTAGGGGTACAAAGAAAAATAATATGACTGTTAAAATCAGCTTTTGTATTTTTTGCCAAATTTTAGTTCCGATCACAACAAATCTGGAGATGTGTTTGTGCATTAATGTCCTATTAACTATGTTAATTCATTTCATTACCATGGTCTGTCTTCATATCTATTGAGGATTTACTTCATTTATTTTGGTCATACTTGTTTAATTTTCTGTCTTACAGTCTTGTTTGTAGATCAAAGCTATTAAATATTGAAAATGACATTTGAAATGGTAATGTTTTTAAATTCCTTGTGAAGTTATTCATTGGTAGTTTATAAAACTGAATGTGTTGTGTGTAGCCATACTTTCTTGTAATTTTGTGAATTTGATAAATATCGGAAGTTGTTTATGCCTGAAACATTAATATGTACAGATCATGTCATATATTTATCTGAATACACTTACTTTCAATTTGTAGCTTCCTATGTGTATGGCTTTATGTCTTTCCTTATGGATTTGGGTAGAACTTGTATTGGAACACTGAGAAGTCTGTTAGAGCAACCATGCTGACCTTTTTTCTGATGGTCATAATTAAGAGTTACTTTGTCAATGATGAGCATGACATTTGTACTGTCATTTTGCACAACGCTTTGAATCTTAGTGGAAAAACGTGCTGTTAATCCTACTTTTGTGAGGGTTGATACTATCGTAGAGAATTGGAATTTGTTTAAATATTCTTATGTAAAGATATATCTTGTATTTATAATTACCCAGATTACTGTTCTAGATTCTCATTACTGTATTAGATTGCTATGTTA
Organism: Moschus berezovskii; assembly: GCF_049115385.1. Taxonomy (NCBI): domain Eukaryota; kingdom Metazoa; phylum Chordata; class Mammalia; order Artiodactyla; family Moschidae; genus Moschus; species Moschus berezovskii. The sequence goes on from NC_142472.1 coordinate 35,498,098, forward strand.
TAATATTTATGACATACATGTGTTTCACTGTTAATCATTGGATGTGTGATGGAGAGGTATTTTAGTGGTGTAAGTAATTTAAATCATGTGTTCACAGTGTTTATATTACTGCTATGTGGTTAATAATTCTTGTATCAATGTTAAAAAAAAAAGAAAACTCAGCAGTGGCCACAGGACTGGAAAAAGTCAGTTTCCATTCCAATCCCAAAGAAACACAATGACAAAGAATGTTCAAACTACCACACAATTACACTCTTCTCAGACACTAGCAAAGTAATGTTCAAAATTCTCCAAGCTAGGCTTCAACAGTATGTGAACCAAGAACCTCAAGATGTTCAAGCTGGATTTAGGAAAGGCAGAAGAACCAGAGATCAAACTGGCACCCTCCGTTGGATCATAGAAAAAGCAAGAGAGTTCCAGAAAAACATCTACTTATGCTTCATTGACTATGCTAAAGCCTTTGACTGTGTGGCTCACAACAAACCATGGAAAATTCTTAAAGAGAAGGGAAAATTGTGGAAAATTCTTAAAAAGATGGAAATACCAGAACACCTTACCTGCCTCTTGAGAAACTTCCATGTAGGTCAGGAAACAACAGTTAGAACCAGACATGGAAAAACAGACTGGTTCCAAATTGGGAAAGGAGTATGTCAAGGCTGTATGTTGTCATTCTGCTTAATTAACTTATATACAGTGTACATCATTCAATGCAGGGCTAGATAAAGCACAACCTGGAATCAGGATTGCTGGAAGAAATGTCAATAACCTCAGATATGCAGATGACACCACCCTTATGACAGAAAGCCAAGAGGAACTAAAGAGCCTCTTGATGAAAGTGAAAGAGTAAAGTGAAAAAGCTGGCTTAAAATTCAACATTCAGAAAACTAAGATCATGGCATCCGGTCCCATCACTTCATGGCAAATAGATGGGGAAACAGTGACGGACTTTATTTTCCAGAATCACTGTAGATGGTAACTGCAGTCATGAAATTAAAAGATACTTGCTCATTGGGAAAAAAGCTATGACAAACCTATACAGCATATTAAAAAACAGAGACATTACTTCGCTGACAAAGGTCTGTCTGGTCAAAATTATGGTTTTTTGCAAGTCATTATGAATATAAGAGTTGGACCATGCAGAAGGTTGAGCACCGAAGAACTGATGCTTTTGAACTGTGCTGTTGGAGAAGACTCTTGAGAGTCCTTTGAACTGCAAGGAGATCAAACCACTTAATCCTGAGGAAATCAATTTTGAATATTCATTGGAAGGATTGATGATGAAGCTGAAACTCCAATACTTTGGCCACCTGATTTGAAGAGCTGACTCATTAGAAAAGACCCTGATGCTGGGAAAGATTGAAGGCAGGAGAAGAAGGGGATGACAGAGGATGAGATGGTTGGATGGCATCACTAACTCGATGGAAATGAGTTTGAGCAAGCTCCGGGAGTTGGTGATGGACAGGGAAGCCTGGCGTGCTGCAGTCCATGGGGTCACAAAGAGTGGGACATGACTGAGCGACTGAACTGAACTGATGATATGGGAGCGACCTAAGTGTTCATCAACAGCTGAACGGATAAAGAAGATATGATTATGCACATGTGTACACACATACATACACAGAATTGAATACTACTCAATCATAAAAAATGAAGTTTTGCCACTTGCAGCAACATACATGGAATTAGAGGGCATTATGCTTATACTGCAAGGAGATCCAACCAGTCCATTCTAAAGGAGATCAATCCTGGATGTTCATTGGAGGGATTGATACTAGCGCTGAAACTGCAATACTTTGGCCACCTCATGCGAAGAGTTGACTCACTGGAAAAGACTCTGATGCTGGGAAAGGTTGGGGGCGGAAGGAGAAGGGAACGACGGAGAATGAGATGGCTGGATGGCATCACCGACTCTGTGGACATGAGTTTGAGTGTACTCCGGGAGTTGGTGATGGACAGGGAGGCCTGGCGTTCTGTGATTCATGGGGTCGCGGAGAGTCGGACACGACTGAGCGACTGAACTGAACTGATGCTAAGTGAAATGTTAGATAAATAAAGACAAATACTGTATGATATCACGTAGAATCTTAAAAATGTAACAGATTAGTAACTGAAACAAAAAGAAGCAGACTCATGGATACAGAGAACAAATTAGTAGTTACCATTGGGGAGAGGGAAGCAAGAAGGGAGAATTGAGTGGTTGAGGATTAAGAGGTACAAACTGTTAGGCATAAAATAAGCTTCAAGGATATGTTTTACAACACAGGGAATATAGCCAAGATTTTACAACGTAGCTATTAATAGAGTTTAACCTTTAAAAACTGTGAATCACTATACTGTACACCTGTAGCCTTATATAATATTACTGTGCATCAACTATACTTCAATAAAAATAAATAAGACTATCTAAGCAAAAAGACAATAAATGTCAAATAAGTGATCTTTAAATTGTTGGATTAACTTTAGCTGGTCTTTAGCTTTAAAATTTTAACATATTAAATTATTAAATTAATTTTATTAAATTATTAACTATTATATTAATATATTAAATGATTAAAAAGAAATATTTTCTAAGAATTGAGAAAAGTACTTGGCAGGAAAGAGAATTCAGAAAGAAAATGAAACAGAATAACAAGCTGAGTCCATAGCCAGCAGCCTTGGATTGCAATGACAGTATTTCTACAATGTCTCCTTCATCCTTCTCTGCTCCAGTTTTTCCCTTGATTCCCTTATTTTGTGTTTACACTGCCACCTTTTTTTCTCATTTTATTGAAATTAATAAAATATAAAATTAGATTTATAAAGTAAAAAGAAAGGACTGTAATAGATTGAAAATAAAATGTTTCACAAACACTCTGTGGATAGACATCTTCCCACAGTGCAACTGAAGCAAAGTCAAAATGGATGTGGTATAATTTTGACTTCTCTCTCTGGGACATGCTGATTTAACTAAAATGGACAACAGTCAGCTTCATGCTGACCGCTCCTACTTATCTAGTTCATATTCAATAAAACTAAATGCAATACATTGATACTCCACTATACATACATGTATATCCTACAGTGTACGAATGCATGCAACTGTGTATATATCTACATATGCCAAATATGTAAATATATGATATATGAAAGAAAGTGAAAGCAAAAGTGTTAGTCACTCAGTTGTGTCTGACTCTGTGACCCCATCGGCTGTAGCCCTCTAGGCTCCTCTGTCCATGGAATTCTCCAGGCAAGAATACTGAAGTGGTTGCCATTCCCTTCTCCAGGGGATCTTCCTGACCCAGAGGTCAAACAAGATCTCCTGCATTGCAGGCAGATTCTTTACCATCTGAGCCACCAGGGAAGCCCTATATGATATATTTCATACATACTTATTTATACACAGGGATAGATAGATAGATATTTAGATAGGTTGACAGATAGATATCCTTCAGTGTGCAAACAATTATGTGGATGAGTTTCGTATAAGTTGTCAAGAAGTTTGGACCTTATCCTCATGCAATGCAGAACTGTAAAGTGTGTGTGAAAAAGACTAGCATAATCAAAATAGTTTTCAATAACTGGAAATAGAGTGGGGAATATTTTAGAGCATTTTTATTTCTCAACCATGCTGCCAAAAGCCAGTGATGTGCAAGGATCCATTTTGAGATGTATTTTTATTAAAATATTTTATTTTAATTAATTAATGCAGTTAATCCTGTCCCCATGCTAATGATCTCTTCCCACCCTTGCATGAAGATACTCTTTCATGGCATAAAAATGAAGGAGCAGAAATCACACATGAAACCTGCAGGTGGATATATCTTTAAAACTGAGGAAAGAACTGAGCTGAGTGGTTTGAGAGTTACCCCGTAGGTGAAATTGACAGAATTGGGAGAGAATAAAATTTGAGGAAGGAAGAGCTGTCGAAAATGACAACAGGATTTCCAATCTGAGAGACCAGGTAATCAGTGAACTCATGAATTGAGATGGGGAGTAAATGAGATTCTTTTGGTGGGGGGATGGGTAAAGAGATGAGTTCAATTGTGGTTATAATGAATTGCCAAGATTTCACTGCTATAATACCAACACTGTCTCACCAGAAATGTTTTCACTACTTGGCTCCTAAAAATAACAATGCATAATGGTTCCAATATATCTGTGTGTTTGGGTCGATAAGCTGTTTGTAAAAAAAAATATATATATATGCAAGGAATCATATGAAGCATATTATGTAAAGGTAAAAGAATCAAAACAAATCACCTGAATAACTTATCTATAACGTATGGATCTTACCCTCGATATAAGACTCAATGGAACATTTCAGCTCAGTAAAAATCAGTGCCCTACAGATATGGTCTAATAATCCTCAGTTACTACCTGACTGTGATTAGCCTCTGGCTGAGCCCACAAATACAGAACAAAGTCAACCCCAATAAAAAAAGTATTGTAAATATAAAAAGTAAATTCTAGAAAAACAAATCTGAAACACTTTTCCTTGATTATAAAATATTTCAGACCAAAGTAGAAGTATATTTTTCCTCTTGACTGTGCAGTACACAGACAGCTAGATGACAGTCTTGATATTCCTAGTGAATTTATTTATGAATTAGCTAAATAACTGTGTTCTTGTATCTATGCTTCCCATGTGAAATGTAAGCTATTGAAGTATTTTTGAATGTATGTCTTGGGCTTCCTAGGTGGTGCTAGTGGTAAAAGAATCCACCTGACAATGTAACAGACATAAGAGACAAGGGTCAATCCCAGAGTCAGAAAGATCCCCTGGAGGAGGAAATGGCAACCATACATCTATACAGCTATACAGACAATTAATGCTGACCCAGAAAGCTTTCCTTTTCTTGGCACAAAGGATGTAAATAATTCATTGCAGAGGATCTCATATGTTAAAAGAAACATTTCTAAAGAGCTTGCTCAATGTAATTTGTTACTTTTGGTACAGTCAGACTCCGTTACTCTAAATCTTACCTTGCAAATTTCATTTTCTTGTGCAAATGTGTCTAAAAGTTTAATGGCATACTAATTTCAACTGTCTGGTTACTATTTAATATAGCCGGGAAGAAAACCATGAATATAGACCAAACATAAATTAACAGAGTGCAACTAAATTCTTCCTTTCTGTTGAAATAAATACTTCATTATTTTCCAATGAATTTTTTGCTCTTAAGCCATAGTATGTCAAATTATTTGTGATGTTTTCAACTGAAGCTGTCTCCATTGTATATCTTAGACTTTAAGGAGCCTATAATGAATGAAACATTACAGATAAACGTGAAGTTTATCTCAAGGTCACTTTCCCACTGTTAGACTGCTCACTGCTGACGGCAGATCAGTGACTCATTAAACTGCTGTGCTGGTGTTGACTTGATACCCTAAAGTGATGCATCTACCTTGTTTTCATGTTCAATAATGATGCTAATATAAAGTGTGAAAATGTGCTAACAAGATCCATCTGAAGAAATGATTACCTCCATAAAAATGTCTGATCTTGCCATCAATGGTATTTTGAAACCTTTAATGGATCCCTGAATTCCAACCCAGGTAATAGCCAAATTGCCACTTATTTGCTGAAGGAAAATAGGTGACAGTCAATCTTTGACACGGATGTGCAAAAAACAGAAAACTTGTCTCAGCTGTTAAACGTATTTGCCCTTGAATTCCAACTATTTCATAAATATTTCCTTTGACAGATATTTTTTCATTGTCACATATTTCTCTGCTTGTGGTTAATGGTGCAAAACTTTCACTCTTATAAATGTCAAATTATCATTTTTTATTCATACTTCTTGACAATTGCTACTCTCTAAATATATTATTTAGAGTCATTTGCAGAGTGTAGTAAAATGGGATAGCTACAATTCTATTAAAAGTTTTATACGGGCACTGCATTATAACATGTTACTAGAAGATTATTATGAAATGTCACACATGTATTAGGGTCCATGATGCTTTTCATAACAATGTCTATTTATTAAACATCTACTGTATTGCACTGTATTGTAGATAATAGCAATATATAGTGTGGAGAGAACAAATTCCTGAACTTCAGGAGTCTGTCATCAACCTCCTGGCAGGATAATAGTAAAGGAATAGTGCTAAAAAATTAGAAAAATGATAAATAAGATGCAAATAAAGAGAAACAGTGATTATTCCAATAAAAAAGCATTATGATGCATATATTTCCTGATTTCTGAATATAAGAAAAAAATCAGGTATCTTTATTTTTCTAGAATTAGTCAAAATCTAGTCTCTACTTTTTGAAATTAGACTAAATCTAGATCAGCCACCAGTAAACTGGTTACTGGGGAATTCAAGCACATATCTATACAAGAAAGAGATATTTTTAGAGAGAAATTTATTTTACCAAAATTAACCCTGATAAGGCTGGGAGGATTAAATAGATACATTTTCACAGAAGCAATAAAGTTGTAAAGGAACTGCTTCAGAAAAATAGTACTTGGGACAACTGTTTTCACTAAATAATTCTATCAAATATTTAGAGACCAGTTAGCAAGGGCTTCTCTGGTGGCTCAGATGGTAAAGAATCTGCCTGCAATGCAAAAGACCCAGGTTCAGTCCCTGGGTCAGGAAGATCCCCTGGAGAAGTGAATAGCAACTTACTCCCGTATTCTTGCCTGGAGAATTCCATGGACAGAAGAGCCTGGCAGGCTGCAGTCCATGGGGTCACAAAGAGTCATACACACTGAGTTACTAATATTTTCCTTTTTTCTAGCTCATAAACGATGGAGAATATTTTAAATTCATTTTGTTAAGCAAAAATAATACTGATATATAGCCTGATAAAGATCGTGGACAACAAAGAAATTACAGACTAATATTACTTATAAGTATTGCAAAAATTCCAAATAAAATATCAGTGAGTAGTTCCAAAGCTACCATACTATACCATGCCTATCATGGACTGAATGCCATCTTTCCCCCTCCCCCCACATATTTTTACTTTGAAGCCCTTCCCTGAAGTGTAATACTTGGAGATGGAAGTAATTAAATTTAAATGAGGTTAAAAGAGCCCTGATCCAATAGGATTTACTGTCCTTTTAAGAAGAGGCCCTGGAGAGCTCGTTTGCTCTTTTTTCTTAATATGTGGAAACTTTATTGTTTGAAAATTATACCTTAATAAATGACACTTTTGAAAATAGACATGCCATTGCCTGTATCCTCATTAATAGCAATAGTTCTACTCTTTGTGCTCTCTGCTTCCTCTCTTTCCAATTTTGTTAGCAATATCATTTCCAACACTCAAAAGGTATCAGGAATTCTAGCTTAAATTTAACAGATATATTAAAAGAGGCTGAGATGGATAGATAGCATCACTGACTCAGAGGACATGCATTTGAGCCAACTCCGGAAGATGGTGAGGGACTAGGAAGCCTGGTGTGCTCCAGTCCATGGGGTCGCAAAGAATCAGAGACAACTTAGGGACTGAATGGCAACATCTTAACAGACAAGAAAAAGAAGATTCAACCTTTCCACCTGTATCTAATAGGTTCCCAGATTTCTACATATTTTGGCTCCTAAATATTTCATTTTTGTTTTTTAATTTTTACAATGTTGCATTCGTTTCTTTTGTAAAACAAGGTAAATCAGCCATAATTATGCAGACGTTCCCTCCCTCTTGAGCCTCTCTCCCCTCCTCCACCCTATTTCTATAGGTCATCAGAGAGCACCATACTGGGCTACCTGTGTTATAACTATTCAGTTTACACGTGATAGTAGATGTATGTTGATGCTACTTTCTCCATTCATCCCACCCTGTCCTTCCTCTACTGGGTCCACAAGTCCATTCCCTATATCTGCATCTCCATTCCTTCTCTGTAAGTAGGTTCACCAGTACCATTTTTTTAGATTCCACACACATACATATATATAAACATATATATATATATATATACACAATATTTATTTTTCTCCTTCTGACTTACTTTACTCTGTATAACAGTTTCTAGGTTTCATCTGCTCTTTTTCCAGATTTAGTAAATGTTCCACCACTTGGAAAGATTTTTCTTTTCCTTTATTTTTTAAAGGTAGGCACATCAACATATACTCATGAAATATTTGATACTTGAATTGACATATGGAAGAAAAATAGTGGACATGATAAACAGAGCATCCTTGACAGGAGTAACACTGTCAGATAAAGTATAGGGACAGAGCCACTAACAAGAGAATTTTTGTCTGGGACTACATCTAGAGGAACAGTGATGGATGCTTGGGGCACAATTAGAGAGCCTGGCTAAAGGAGCCATGTGCATCTTTGTCAGTGAAATGTGTCATGGATATCCAGGGATAGAGATTTCTGAAGTATCTGATAGAGTTCCCTATCAAGAGAAAACAGTCTATCTTAAAGCAAGCTCACCTGAAATAATATGAACTAGAGTAGAGCCAATGAGTACAACTTCCGGTTTTCCCTAGGATTCTTCAACCTTCTCCATCATCAAGGACAATCTCTTTTGAATCTGCTAAATCTGGTGAGCTTTGGAGTCACCATTTAAGTTTGAGAATGATATTAATATCTTTCCAAATTTACTGTGCATGCATGGGTGTTACACTGCTCAGTCCTTTCAGACTCTTTTCGACCCTGTGGACTGTAGCCCTCCAGGCTCCTCTGTCCATGGAATTCTCCAGGCAAAAATACTGGAGTAGGTTGCCATGCCCTCCTCCAGGGGATCTTCACAACCCAGGGATAGAACCCGCATCCTTATGTCTCCTGCGTTGGCAGGCAGATTCTTTACCAGTAGTGTCACCTGGGAAGCCAAATTTACTGTGGCTGGTTCTAATTCCAGTCCTCTGCCAGTACTTCACCTTGCTAGACTGATCTCTGGGACAAATGAAGAATTGTATGCTCAGGAGTTTAGATTCAAAACTGCCATATGAAATTCTAAGTATTCTGTATAACCAAGCACTGGAGTTTTGCTATTACAATAATCGATTCAACCATATGTGATATGTCACACAACTTTTCTCTTGTTTTACTGATTTATTTAATATAGGACCTTATTTAGTAAGTCATCCTAATGAAAGTGGTGATTTTATGTTGATGACCAATTCCTTCTAAATTTGACTCCGTTATTTGGAAAGGAAAGTCATACATAAATGTCATTCATTCATCCATTTGGTTAGTGAGTCGTTTATTCATTTAACAACAAATATCTTTTTGGGCACCAATCATATGCCAGATGGTGTTCTAACCATTGTGCTAGAAAAATGAAGTCTATCTTCAGGAAGATAACATTCTATTGAAGGGAGGTAAAAGATAAATGTAGAAATAACTGAATGAGACAATTTCCAATAGTGAAAAACCCAATGAAGTAAATGACACAAGTTAGTTCATTGGAGAAATGCTCAGCAAAGGGGCACTTTAGATTGAATGGCCTCAAAAGACCTCTCTGAAAAGACAGTATTTAGCTTAGAACTGATAGTGCATGCGTGTATGCGTGTTAATTTGTTTCAATCATGTCCGACTCTGTACAACCGTATGGACTCTAGCCCACCAGGCTCCTCTGTCCATGGGATTCTTCAGGCAAGAATACTGGCATGCCTTCCTTCAGGGGATCTTCCGGATGAAGAGATCAAACCAGCGTCTCTTATGTCTCCTGCATTGGCAGGTGGGTTCTTCGCCACTAGCACCACCTGGGAAGCCTTTAGAACTGATCCTTAGTAGTCAAATATGTGACTGAGAGCTGCCGATGAAAAGATCCAAAAGTGAGAGAACTTTTGATGCAAAGGAGAACAGAATGAGATCTGATACATAAGCAGGATCAGGCTATACTGTTGCATTTGACCTCTATGTTTCCTAAATTCTGGTGGACGCCAAGAATGTGATATGCATGTTTGTCCAGATAACACTAATGTGTAGGACAAGCTTTCAAACCCTGCAGAAGAATTACAAGGAACCCACTTCAGGAGGATGTCTGTCTAGATATTGTGCAAAATATGAAAATGCATTATAGACATGAACAGACTTCCGGTTTTGCCCCAGTGAGCACTATTGCATCCAATTAAGCCACCTGACTGCTTTTGTCATTTTGTAATCAGTCCGCACACAAATAAAGCAGCAGAAAAAATGTTCCCAAATTGCTCCACACTTTCACTTGAAATTAGTGCTTATTTTTTAAGCTGAAGTTTAGTGCTAGAAAAATCTCACTTGATCTATATCACAAGAAATTGAGGAAGACAGCATTCACAAAGGTAAAAGAAAATGAGTTTATTCAGGGAATTCAGTTAACATAAAGATCCAATCTAAGTAATTTATATTAAAAGCCCAATTTCTCAAATTATATGTTTAATTGTCAGTTCTTCACTTGTCTTTGCAGATCCAACAGGCAGTTTATAGTCATTTCTACTAGAATATTCTATGGTTGTTTCTTCACATTTCCTACCGATTCCTGGATTCTAAAAACTCTGATAGAAACAGATTTATATTTATTTTGTCCAATAACAAAATATTCAGAAATATCTAAATGACAAGCTGTAGTTTTAGATATGAGTTTCCCATCTGATAGCCTGTACTTATAACTTCAGTGCCATAATGACTTAAAACCATGGTAATGACCAAGAAGTTAGGATCAAATACTACAAACCACTAGTTATTTCCATAACAGAGAGAGAAGCTGTTGTTGGCATCGTAAAACTGACAACCTTACAATCTGAAAGAACAGTGAGTTTACACAACGCTTTGAAATATTGATAAAATAAATGCCTTTAAAGCCTACTTGAGTGAAATACATACCATGCTAACTACTGGGTTTTATTTTCTTCCATTGAATCTATAAATCACCAAATCACTTAACAATTCTCTCTTTTTTCATTATTAGGCATATTATTATTATTGAAGCTTGGACATAGAATTTAAAAGTAGAGTAAAATGAACCTCTTCCCCAATTTACAGAAAAAAGAGTACGTGTAAAACTTGTTTTAGGTATATTTGAAGCAGGGGATAGATGGGCCCCAGGCCAGGCACTTAGAACTGCCCTCCTATTTACATTTCCTGGGTGAGAAAAAGACAGGCTTCCTGCTGGAAACTTATAGCCAGCCTCCTGTTTCATCCCCTGAAATGGGATAGGTTGGCTACAGTTTAGATATTTATGACTGATCACCATGGAGGCAGTAGTGAGAAGTGGCATGAAGCAAGATCTTCTTCCTTGTCCAGGAATGAACCTGGGTAGCCTGAGTTATGACCAAGCTGCTGCTGCTGCTGCTGCTAAGTCGCTTCAGTCGTGTCCGACTCTGTGCGACCCCATAGACAGCAGCCAACCAGGCTCCGCTGTCCCTGGGATTCTCTAGGCAAGAACACTGGAGTGGGTTGCCATTTCCTTCTCCAACGTGTGAAAGTGAACTCGCTCAGTCGTCTCCGACTAGTAGCGACCCCATGGACTGCAGCCCACCAGGTTCCTCTGTCCATGCAATTTTCTAGGCAAGAGTACTGGAGTGGCTTGCCATTGCCTTCTCCTAGATAGCATATTAAAAAGCAGAGACATTACTTTGTCAACAAAGGTCCATCTAGTCAAGGCTATGGTTTTTCCAGTGGTCATATATGGATGTGAGAGTTGGACTGTGAAGAAGGCTGATAGCCAAAGAATTGATGCTTCTGAACTGTGGCGTTGGAGAAGACTCTTGAGAGTCTCTTGGACTGCAAGGAGATCCAACCAGTCCATTCTAAAGGAGATCAGTCCTGGGTGTTCATTGGAAGGACTGATGCTAAAGCTGAAACTCCAATACTTTGGCCACCTCATGCGAAGAGTTGACTCACTGGAAAAGACTCTGATGCTGGGAGGGATGGAGGACAGGAGGAGAAGGGGACGACAGAGAATGAGATGGCTGGATGGCATCAGTGACTCGATGGAAATGAGTTTGAGTGAACTCTGGGAGTTGGTGACGGACAGGGAGGCCTGGCGTGCTGTGATTCAAGGGGTCACAGAGAGTCGGACACGACTGAGCGACTGAACTGAACTGAACCTGGATGAGAACCCGAAATCCTACTCACAAGACCAGCAAGGGACAGAGGCTAGAAGCTAATTTTCTCTGGATCTTTGCCTCCAGTGAATAATTCATTTATCGTGGAGGCAGAAACTGTAAATGCAGGTACAAAGTTTATTATTAGAGACACAGCACAACAAGTGGGAGAGCACACAGAGAAACTGTTCAGTTAAGACAGAGGCAAGGCAGAGATGAAGACTCACAGAGAAAGGGCGTGGGTGTCCCCACCAGGGAGGAGGAGAGCAGTAAAGAGGAGGTAAAGTCATTTATATAGGGCAGTTCTTCTGGATCTTTGTCTTTCTTCAGACCAAGTATCTGGTTTCTTTTTCCACACCTGACCTACCCTGAGACCCTCCCTTGGGGTGCATGGTACCCCTCTCTAAGTGAAGGCTTCTGAGAGGAGCAAGACGCATTATGGCCTGGAAGTATCCCCTGACTGTTGACCCACAAGGAGCCTTTCTGCACATGTGTAGTGTCTCCCTTGTCCCAAAAGAGGGGGGAGTGGAGACCCCTTAATCTTTTACTCAAGCAAGATTTTGCCCCTCTTTGCCCTTGACATGTTAACTACCTTAAGGTGTTTACGAGAGACAAACCCTGACTCTTCGTTTCTGTTGTTATTTCCATTTCAGAGGGCAAACAGGAGGCTGACTGTAAACGCCTAACTTGTAATTATCTAGCCTGAAGCCCACTTTTTCGTGCCTCATGAGATATAAAGAGGAGGCCAGTTGTACATATCTAACCAGGAGCCCATCTATCTCCTACATCACAACCAGCCTCCTCTTTGCTCTCTACAATGGAAGTAACAACCAAAACAGGGTAAATAGCCAGGATTTGTCTCCTGTGGGCACTTTAAGATAACTGTCATGGTAGAAACAGAGATGGGCTAAACCCTGTCTGAGTAATGGATCAGGCGGTCACATATTCCCCATTCTTGGGGCAAGGGAGACATTGTACATGTGCAGGAAAGCTCCTTGGGGTCAAAAAGGAAGGGTCACCCCATAATATGGGATGCTAATATATGATCCCATAGGCCTCTGGGCTGGAATCCATCTTGGAAAAAAGTTGCGCATGCCTGTCAGGCAGGGTCCCAGGGTAAGGTGAGGTGTGGAGAAAGAAAGCAGATAATCCGCTAAAGGTGAACAAAACTGGAAGAACTGCCTTATATAAATGACTCAACCTCCTCTTTATCGCTCTCCTCCTCACTGTGGGAGACACCCACATCCATTCTCTCCCGGCGTGCATCTCTGGTTTGCTTCTATCTTAACTGAATGAATCGCTTCTCTGTGTGCTCCCCCAGTGTTGCTGTGCTATGTCTCTAAGTGATAAACTTTGTACCTGCATTTTATAGTTTTTGTCTCCGTGAGAAATGGATTTTTCACTGGGGGCAAAGACCCATGGAAATAATAACTTCTAGCCTCTAGCCCTTGCTGGTCTTGTGACTTGGATTCCTGTTTTTCTTCCAGGCTACCCAGGTTCAATTCCTGGGCAGGGAATGAAGATCTCGCTTCATGCCACTGCTCATTGCTGCCTCACAGGTAATATTCACACACATATTTCCCTCCCCACCTCCATTAGGGTACTTTAAAGCAAACACCTGGAGAAGGAAATGGCAACCCACTCCAGTACTCCTGCCTGGAAAAGTCCATGGATGGAGGAGCCTGGTAAGCTACAGTCCATGGGGTCGCAAAGAGTCAGACATGACTGAGCGACTTCACTTTCTTTCTTTCTATAGTTCCTTTTGGAGAAGGAAATGGCAACCCACTCCAGTGTTCTTGCCTGGAGAATCCCATGGACAGAGAAGCCTGGTGGGCTACAGTCTACGGGGTTGCAAAGAGTTGGACATGACTAAGCAACTAACATACACAAAGCAAATACCAGGAATTCTACAAATGCTTCTATAAATTTAATATTTTTCTTAAATTTCTGAACAATAAAACAGAGGACTAACTCCAGCAAAATACAGGAATTCTTCCCCTGAATCCTTTTTAGCTTTTCTCCCTTAGAGAACTAGTCTGGGTAAGACACTTTTTTTTGAAAGTCGTTCAGTCTTGTCAGACTCTTTGAGACCCCGTGAACTATACAATCCATGGAATTCTCCAGGCCAGAGTACCGGAGTGCGTAGTCTTTCCCTTCTTCATGGGATCTTCCCAACCCAGGAATCAAACTAGGGTCTCCTACATTGCAGGCGGATCCTTTACCAGTTGAGCTACCAGGTAAGACTTGGATAAGACTAATTATGTCCTGAAATCCATTCTCCTTTCCCTTAAATATTAGTCCAGAATTTCTCTCAGGATATCCTGGAACAGAACAAGACCCCATGGGGCCTTGGGGTGGGGTGGGCATTGGTGGAGGCCTTCCCCACTATCCTTTGCTTTAGCTCCTCTCTGAAGTACCTAGATAATTTAACAACTCACATTTCCTGAGTTGTTTTGCAGATATAAAACCTCCCCTTCTGCAACAAAAGAAAGATGTTAACTATTTGAGGACCATGAACACATAGCTTCAGGACTCCTGGACAGATAATGTCAACTCCCTGTTAGCTCACCATCAGCCAATCTGAGAATTGTGCACACACTGATCACAGACCCTGAGACCCCTTCCTCATCAGACTTTTTAAAGTTCTTTGTCAAAACCCTTCTAGGAGCTTGGCTCCTTGGATAACCTTGCAATAAAACTTTCTCTGCTCCAAACTCTGTCATCTCAGTTTGTTTAGCCTCACCGTGTGATGGGCACACAAACTTGCCTTAACAATCTTGATCCCTTTGTTTTTTAGGAATAAGAATATTTTTAAAATGACAAATCACAGCCAGCCCATTTGTAGCACCTCAACAAGATGAGAGAAAAAAGAGAGAGAAAATGTGCCTGAATGGTCTCTTTCATAAAAAATCACTAGGATACGCCCTTTTCACAAGGTTTAGCTTTAGCATTTCCAAAGCATCCCCATCCTAACCCAAATCTATGACACTAGAACTATGACAGAATGGGATGACTTCCTCTCTGAGAGAGGTTATTGGGTTTGGGGGGAGACTACTGTTTCACTTTGCAATCTTTTCATTTCTCTGGCCATTTTACTTTGTCTCCATTACAGTAACTTGATTCTGACTAAGAGCATCCTTTCTGCCAAACTTTTGATTGGCAATAGAGGACCTGGAATATGGGGGAGAAAAGAGAAGGGTGAGGAGCCAGCTCCAACTTACCTACCAGTCATCATCCGTGTGCACGTTTGGATTATTAACCACCACTGAAGGTGAGAGCATGGGCGCTCACATCATGACACGCAGGATGCAGTCAGCAGGATCTTGTTTCTGTGAATGAGAACTATTTAAACCAAAACCAGATTCACTGCAATAAAATTGCCTCTTGGATTACCAGGAGGTCCAGGCACATCTATACAAAATCAATCATCCTCCTTTCAATCTTGTATTCACCAAGGAGTTATAAAACATGTCCACCAAAATGAGATACAAGCTCTAGATAGCTTGTGTTAAGGTTCAGTGCCACTCTTAGCTACAACCCTTGGGCTTGCTGTTTTTTCTCTTCTTTTTGTTGTTACAGATTAACTCCTTGATGTAAGTCATACCCATCTGGCTTTTGTTCAACCACATAAATAACTTATAGATACTTTTTTGGATCTGTTAGCTGCCCTTATATAGCAGTTTATAAGCATTCATATAGAGCTCTTCTTATTTGATTGTCTCAATTAACCCAGCAAGGAAGGTAAGAGAGTTGGTCTTTGCTTATAAACAATGTGAATCTACCTGTTTATAAAAAAGAAAAAAATTACAAGCAATATATTAGGATAACTTGGAGATATGTCCTCGAGAACTTGAAAACAGAAATAAAATTGTTAGAAGAAATCACCACACAATAGATAAGAACAGAGAAATGAAGTCATTTAAGAACCAGCTTCCGGGTGTCTCATGACAGGTTAATCCCTGCCTTGAGGCACCTACAGGACTATTAATTGTCGCCCTAGGAGACAGTCCCTCAGCCTGAGACGGTCGGTAAGGTAAACATTATGCTTGTGCACCTTCTTCTGTCAAGGAGGCAGCGTTCTCTCAGGATCGGTTGGTCCAAATGGAGCAGAAATGGCTTCCTAACCTCAAGAAGCCCAGAAGTTACACAATATTGCTTAGACTGCTATCCATCACCAGAGCACAAGAATCCAGGCCTGAATCCTCTCTTTTCAGTGTCCCTTTGTCTAAGTATCCGTTCTCAGCTTGTCCCCAGACCTGCAGGCTCAGCATCATCTGGAACGAATTGGAAAGGCAGATTCTTGGTCCCTAGCCCAGATCTACTGAATCAGAAATTCAGAGTGGCATCCAGCAAGGGAGCTGTAGAGTCTGTGTTGAAATCTGGAGAGAAAGCAAAGCTCTCCCTTGAGACTCTTTCTGAAGTTTACAAGACCTAATGGGATTCACTGGTTAAGTAAATAGGTAATCAATAATCAAGATACGATTCCAGATTCTGTGGCACTTTTTTTTTTCACAGTCTCTAGGATGTTGAGATAGGGAATAAAACTGCAATTATGTTTTAAATATCCTTTTCTGGGTTGGTGAAGAATAACAAGAAAGCCAGTTTCACCTTGCAGATTCCTCCAGCATCACATATTGTATTTTAATTAAAAATCCCACTGATCAGTAATCAAATCTTAGCACAATGCTTCTGTAGAGGAGATGAAGTTTCACTGTTGACAAATTGCTCTGTATTGCAGATAATTAAAAGTTAACTATAGTTAAGAAGACAGTGATAAGAATTATTAATGCTTGAATATTAAGGCATTGCATTGGATTTAAATGTTGTTTTAAAAATTTCTTCTCTGATTAATTGATCTCTGCTTAAATAATTCTTGATGTCATGCTTTTCAAAATGTAATTATGCAATAATGTAATGTCTGTATAGAGTTTTATCATTTCTCATGAATTTCCTCCTGTAAATCTCTAAACAACCTCAGTAGCTCAGGGAGATTAAACTACTTTCCCAAAGTCACAAAGCTGGAAGGTGGAGGAATTTGTGCAATACCAACATACATACAGGGCTTCCCTTGTGGCTCAGCTGGTAAAGAATCTGCCTGTGATGCAGGAGACCTGGGTTAGATCCTTGGGTTGGGAAGATCCCCTGGAGAAGGGAATGCTGCCTCCTCCATTATTCTGGCCTGGAGAATTCCATGGACTCTACAGTCCATGGGGTCCCAAGAGTCTGACACAACTGAGCAACTTTCACTACACAGATAACATACATACAAATACTTTAGCTTTCCTCCCAAGTTCAATATCATTCAGATGCTTCAGGGTTTTTTTTGTTGTTGTTGTTGTTTTTTTAAAGAATTCAATGCTTTTTAAGGTGTAACTATTTTCTAGGGATCTGACTTTTCTGAACTGGTTGCTATGATTGTGTATGGTGGTGTCTCTGTGCTAAAACAATTCACAAAATTCACTGTTCTGCAAAAAAATTCAGGATTCATTTTCAAATTTTGCAAATGGGCTCCCGTTAACACTTCTTTTGTATGCAAGTCAAAAGTCAGAAAGGCCTAGGTAGCTGCTAGTTTTTTATTTATAGTTACTTGAACTAACACAAATTCCAGACACTAAACATAGACTTAATGAGAATATGCAGACACAATTATTAACTTTTCCATGATAACCTTGGTTAAGAACAGCCAGTGCAAAGTTGCTTCTTAATGAAATTTCTATTCCATGTTACAGACTCAAAAAATGTCTTTCCACTAAGTGCTAATATTGTGCTTTCATAGATATGTTCTCCTACCATTTCCAATTTCAACAATATGAGTGTTTTGAAAAATCAGTGCTGTGTTAGTTCTTAAGAGTTTTAAGTTTTTTTGGATCATATTTCTGAAAATCAGTATTATGATATCCAGTTATGATTTTTTAATTGAATATTCTAGACCACAGCTTTAGAAGCCTGTGACCATCCTGCAATCATGAAAAAAAAACAAAAACCCACAGACATTCTTGAAATCATGAGGTTTTTCTTTTTATAATTTTTGTTTCAACAATATCCCTCATTTTAATGAGACTTTCAGCCCTTTAGAAGTCATTATATGTTTTTTCCCCAATGACACTTGGATTTCTTTTCAAATAAATATCCAAAATAGCTCCAGAATTTCCAAAAATTCTACTTGGGACTTGAATACAAATAAAGTCACATTTTTATTTTACATATTGCATACATTTATTTGACATGACCAGTAAATAAGCGAAAGATCACTATCCCTGGATTTTGATAAGCATGATATAAATTTCTTTTTCAGTAATAGACTTTTTAGATTATTACCAGAATTAGTTGGCATTCCTTGTCACACACATCAACTGACTGTGCAGAAAATATGTCAAGGAGCATTCAGAACACCTGGAAGAAGGCAAACTTAGATTCTAAAAATAGTTACAGGTAATCCACCAAGAGTCAGGAAAATACAATATAGAGTGGTAAGAGGCTGAAGGGATTATGAACATTGCTGAACTGAGACCCACTAAACTAGATAACTTGTCCAAGGTCACAGAAGACTCTTTAAAATTTCTTGGGACATATTTCAGAAAACTGATGACTCTGTGCCCTTGAACAAGTTATCTAGTTTAATGTCATAATATAGTATCAGAGGAAAGACTGAAATCAAGAAGTCTTATGCTTAGAAAAACACAGGGTTCAAAATTTATTCATATGATGTGAATTATGTTCTGCCACTATCTTAATTACATTCTCAGTTTGTCTTTTCAATTAATTTTTCTTTATTAATAAAAAATAAAAGCAATAGGAATGACCTCATATTGGGCACTACTATGCACCAGGCGTTCTATGCACATTATTTCAATTTTTACTAATATGCTGCAAGGTAGACATATCTGTTAATGAAATACAGCCAAGCATGAGATATATCAAATTAATGTCAAGAAAGGAAATGCCATAGTAAGAAAAGATTTTCAGTATAATTAAATCTATAAAAGTGTAGAACAAATGCCAGTCGCTGGGTGAAATACAGTTATAGGACAGAATGTAAATGCTATAAACCTTGAGAAAGGTTTATATAAAGTATGACAAAGATGAGAAAAATGGATATGGAAGTGAGTTTATTGCTTTATCTTCCATACTTAAGAGAAAGTAGAGTTGGATACTTCATATTTCATATTTGAGAGGCAATAGATCCCAATTAATATCGATAAATTAAGAAACAGAAATGTATGTGCACCATTTAAGCTCGTGTGTATTATTCAAAGCTATGCATACTATTCAAAGCAGGGAAGAATAGGAGGTGATGGACATGGTAAATAGGCTTGCTCAACAAGTAAACATTTTTAAATGAAATCTACATTTCCCAGACATCCATGCACTGGGGTTCCTGATGGGTTTTAGGAAAACCATCACATGCATTCACTCCGATTTGAACTTGAACATGAGACAGAGGAAGGTGGAGCACAAAGCATTCATTTTCTGATAGAGATCGCAGTGGAAGCAAGTGGCCCAGAAGAAAGCATCAGCCGCAATGGGCATGGCAGTGTTCCTGATGTGACAAACTGAGGCTCTTGGCCACAGCTCTCGGTTTCAATAGTCCCTGTCCATGACCTCCAGCTTCTCAACCACAATTATGTCTGAGCAGTGCAAAGCCAGGGAAAAGGAACTCTGCCCAGACACTGCTCTTCCAGCCTTTCCAACAATTTCACAAACCACTGAAATACACACCTGGTAGAAAATCCTATTCTGCTTAAACTGTCTACAGTGGATTTTGTTATCTGCAGTTGGATTCTCTCCTTTCTCTCTCTTTTTCATTTCTATCCTTCAACCTTTTCATCTCTCGGTCATGCACACATACAGAGACACAATACATGCATCCCACAGAACAAAAGGTAGGTACAAAGGAAAATATAACATAAAAAAATAGTATTAAGATTAAGGACAAGTAATTTAAAAAATATAGGCCAATGGGATAAATTCACCTTATATTAAGTTTTAAAAATATATTGAAAGAGATGCAATCATAACAAGGAAAAAGACAACTTGAGAGATACAAACAAAGAGATATCAAGAGTTAATATAGATATCAGATTAAACAAATAGTGGCACTTGAAAATGATACAAATTAAATATCACAGTGAATCCTAACCATCAGGAAATGCAGAACCAAAAATATCACTATTGAAAATTGCTGTAAGTATTAGAAGAAATTTAGAAAAATATTGTAACAAAAAATGGAATTTTGCCTCTTTCTAGACCAAAGGTTGGAAAACTTTTTCTGGAAAGGGTCAGATACTAAATATCTTAGGCTCTGAGGGCCATGGTTTCTGTCAAAAATCTGCAGCTCTGCCAGAGACATCATATAAATAAGCAGCTGTGACTGTGTTTCAATAATACTTTATTTAAAAAACACTGCAGGGGGGTTTGCCCATTGTCTATAATTTGCTAACTCCTGCTGTAGACCACAAATGATCAACTAAGTAAACAAATAGAAGTGCTGAAAAGTATAAGACTGATCTAATTGAGATAGATTAATCACAATTTCATATTTACAGAGAATATGATTTCTTCCAAGTTCTGTGGAATATTTATTAAAAATTTATAATGCAGAAGCAGTTTCTATCATTTATCAAGTGCTTTTCATGTGTTTGGCACCAAGAAATTCACATGCATAGACTCCTACAGTTTCACAAATAGGCTGATTATTTTATGCCTATTTTACAGATAAGAAACCCTAAGGTAAGTTTAAAAAATAATGTTTCTACATTACTCCCACTAACTCCTTGCTTGCTTTTTATATTCCACCCAAACATGTTTTCAATATGTAGAGGGTTTCTGTCCCCATAACTTCACCCTTGCAGTTCATTCTACTTAGAATATCTGTTCCTTGTACTTTCACCAGCAAAGTTCATCCCTTATTTAAGATCTAGCTCAGTGATGCTTCTTCTATGAAACCTTCCCTTTTCCTTTTCTAACAAAAACAACCTCTGTCCTCCTCCTACACATTGAGAGGGTTTCTTCTTCTCTGCGTGAAGTTATATTTGGGCAGCAAGGAGATCAAACCAAGCAATCTTAAAGGAACTCAACCCTAAATACTCATTGAAAGGACTAATGCTGAAGCTGAAGCCCCAATACTTTGGCCACCTGATGTGAAGAGCCAACTCATTGGAAAAGACCCTGATGCTGGGGAAGATTGAGGGCAAGAGGAGAAGAGGGCCAGAGAGAATGAGATAATTGGATGACATCACTGATTCGATGGACGTAAGCTTGGGGAAACTCCAGGAGAAGTTGAAGGACAGGGAAGCCTGGGGTGCTGCAGTCCATGGAATTGAAAAGAGTTGGACACGACTTGGCGACTGAACAACATCAACATTGTTAGTCGTGTGCATATGTTTTTTCTCCTCCCTTTTGGGGAGGCCGTTAAATATGTGAATTTATTCTAATTATTCTTACTTTTGCATCATTCAGGTTATAACAGAAATACCATGTGCATAGTAAACATTTATATATCAATTAATTTTTCCATGTTGCTTTTCCCCTTTCACAATGAGTTAAGTAGAGTTTATTAACCTTTATTTTATCAGATCACTATTTCAGGAATATTTTTAGAGTTCAATTAAAAGTAGGTAAGCTCAATTTATCTATTAATCAATTGATATATACACATGCATATGAATATGATGGTGTTAACTGAAAAAAAGACACAATGTGAGAGCTGTGAATTAAGTTTCATTTGGAACAAAATGAGAACTACAGCCCAGGAGAGAGCATTTCAGATAGCTCCGAGAAACTGCTCCAAAGAGGTAGGGGGAAGGGTCAGTGTGATACACGACTTTAGTGAAGTCGGGTACGTGTGGTCAAGCGCACGTTTTGGTAGAGTGTCGCTGTTAGTCACGAGGAGCAGATGTCAGTGAGAATGATCTGAGTGTTTTTCTAGATATGAGGAGATGCAAGAATTGGGCTCATAAAATCTTCTCCTGAAAAATATCTATCTGAAAGACTGTTCTGCCAGTTTTTCTGAGGGCACAGAGAACCTCATTCCTGACCTCCATCTAGAACTCCTTTCACTGCATGTTGAATGCCAGCAGCTGTAGCAGCTCATGATTTAATTCTTACAGAAGTAGATTGCCTGCTTGGTCATGCTCAATCGCCAGTAGTTTCTGACTCTCTGTGACCCCACGGACTGTAAGCCCTCCAGGCTCCTCTGTCCAGGCGATTCTCCAACCAAGAAAACTGGAGTGTTTTGTCATTTTCTCCTCCAGGGGATCTTTCTGACCCAGGGATCGAACCCACATCTCCTTTGTCTCCTCAGTTGGGAAGCGGACCCTTTACCACTGAGCCTCCGGGGAAATCCAGAGAGGTAGAGCACAAGTGCCAATTTGGAGCTGGTGATGATATTATTAATACATATATAATATAATTGTTAATGTGGCTAATATTGAGAATATTGTTATAGCTAAGGATAATTTTTCCTCCAGGAGTTGTAACTTTCATGACTGATACCAGGCAGGGCTGCTCTGGGGCTCCTGGGCACAGGGCCTTTGTGCCCCCCATTTCTTCGATTATAGGAAACAACCTTCATTCAGCCTCCATGACCTTCCCTGAGTTCCAGTGGGCAGACCCAAGCAGTTGTTAATTGTGGAAGGGAGGGGATGCAAGACCAAGAGCAGCCTTGGGCAAGGTCCTGTATCTCCATCAGTGGATACATACAATATCTTTGAGCTATTTGGCAGATGCTGAAACCCTTTCCAGGTGGGAAAAGTTATGGTATGCTGCTGACAAGTGTGTAGACCCCAGATCAATTGGACCTGAAGCTGACGGTCCTACTTATCTCACCACCAACCCACTGCAAGAACATCCATGAGCTGAGTATGCCTTCTTTTGCTAAAACTTGTCACTATCTTCCCCAAGTGGGGACACATGATTTTTGAGGGCATGAGCCCTCTGTGTCCCCCTTTGCCTGGCAAAGCAGTAAAGTTATTCATTCTTTCCTACTTCACCCAGAACTCTTGTCTCCATGATTTGTTTCATCACTGGTATACAGAGTCTTCAGGATCACAATGCCTTCTGAAATACCAGTGATTGATTATGTAACTTTTCACATTGGGAAGAGGAACTAAGGTAGGAGAGGGACCCAGGAGCTACAAGTGACTCAGTTGGATGGAATAATGCAAGATAAGAGATCTGGATGGGTCAGGTTTCCTCTTGGACCAGAATCTCCTCTGAAATTTTTTCCCCTCAGAAAACTGCATGGCAAAGCTCAGAGCCTTGATGATCACAATAATGAATTAGTGCTGCTGTAGCATTTACAGACCATGACTAATTCTCCGCATAGGTTCTGTGTGATGCAGCCATCCCAACAGATGTGCCAAGCTCTCTGTAAACAATTTTAGCAGTCATGTGTAATCACAATACATTATGTAACAGATGTGCCTATGAAATTCAATTCGAGGAAAGAGCAAGGATTTATTGAATTCAGTGTCATAGAATAGCCTGTGACTGACTGATTGAGAGTTTCCTACAAAGCTACTCAAAGGTTATTCAAGAAGAGCGTCCCTCATTGTATTTGTTTCTAGATTTCTGGGTAAATATAGTTCTTTGCTTAACTGTTTTGATTGAATTGATTGATTTTTATTTTATTTTTATTGAAATTTAGTTAATTTACAATGTTGGGTTGGTGTCAGGTATACAACAGAGTGATTCAGTTATACATACTTTTATATCAATTTTTTCCTTTTTTTTCCCTTATGGGTTCTTCTTTGGTGAAAAAATTTTAATTGAAATTTTTGCCTCTTGTTTTCTTGTTGGTGGTGGCAGCTAGTGATTCCTGGCTTGCTGGCTGGCATGCTGTAGCTCTCAGAACATGCATTTTCAGTTTCCACCCCCTCACTGGTTCTAACAACTATGAAATCCTATAAGGAAGCACATATTGAAAACTAAGAACTAGAGAGAAAACTCACTATTCTCTATTCTCAAATATGAAAATAAAACCACTGGTAAATTACAAGTTGTTAATAAAGACTTTCAAGAAGCCCAGTGCTGAAAGTGAGCTCTAGTGAGTGGGTCAGAAAAGATTTACTTGAAATGAAGGAGGTTTGGTGAGTTTTTCTTTTTATCTCCTTTTTTTTTTTTTGAGGTAGAGGATATCACTTCATAAGCATCAGCTCATTAATCTTCACAACACCTCCATGACACAGGTTTGACAAAAGAAATCAATATCTTCCAAGACTTCATAGAGAGAGATGGAACCTAAAGCTTTCTTTCTGCAAGGAAAACTGTCTTGACCACACTGTGGCCCCAGAAAGAACTAAACTTCTGGATCTTTGAAAACAAGAAGGGAAAACTTTATATTTTCTTCTAGGGAGAAAATTCCTCAAGATAGAGACACATTTGTCATTTATCCTCAGATGTGGCATTTACCCTCAGTCCAACAACATGCCGTTGAGAAAATGCTATATAGGCAGTTTTAGAGAGAGGATTGTGCTAAAATATATTTTAGGAGAATCCAGTCAGAAGCTGTGAGTGGAAGCCTGTGGATCCAGTGGATAAAAGGACATGATTTTTCTCTGTGTTCTTTATAAAATAGAGAATGATGAACCAGGAAAGGATGGGGGGTCATCACAGGAGGACCAGCGGGTCATGCTTGCATGCTGACTCTGAGTGATGGAGACTTGCTGCTCTAATAGAGTGTGACAAGGATTCTGGGGTCACAACCAGCCTCAACAGGAAGAGCAAAGCTGCCATTGGAAAAGGAGAGTGAACAGACAGAACATTTAACTGTGTTAGTAAGGATGGGAGAGAAGGTTGCCTGAAGATTTTGAAGTAAAAGATTTTAATCTCAAAACTGAGATATGTAGAAGGTAGCAGAAATCATTCAGGCAGAGAGAATCACTCACGTGTGGGCATGAAAAATCTGGGTTTTTCTGGAAACAGCAAGAAGGGAACCCTGGCAAAACACTGAGTAATGGGGGAAGGGCATGTTGGCAATATGAGACTAGAAAGGTAGATTGGGGCCAAATTATAGCAATATCATAGTAATATCTAGGATTTTCCAAATACTTAATGATATTCACATCAAAGTACATGGATCAACTCACTTAACTTTCTCAGCATCCACAGGGAGGCCTGGCATGCTGTGTTTCATGGGGTCGCAAAGAGTCGGACATGACTGAGCGACTGAACTGAACTGAACATAAGTTTAGTTTTATTACTGCTCCCATTTAACAGATGAGAAACTGAAGCACAGAGAGTTAAGTACTTTGCCCAGGGTCACTCACTCTTTTAGGAAGGGCCTGGATTCATCTGGCTCCAAAGCCCTATCTGTTAACTTCCAGACCATGCTAAATGCCCATCTTATCTCTGCCATCATTTAGCTTCAAAGCAGTGCAGAGTAGAGGAAAGACTGGATGAAAAGCTAGAATTCCGTCTCATGGCATCAGCTTTTAATGTATAGGGACCTTTGTAGCCCTCAGTTCCACTAGTTATAAAGTTCTTCTTAATCTGCCATATTCACCAGATATGGAACTTTTGAATTTCCATTTATTTCGGTCTTCCCAACATTTGCTTAATGGAAAAAAAATTTCAGTTCCCTGGAAGACTGTCAAAGGCATTTGGAAAAGTTCTTTTATCTTTCTATCAAAAAGATAAAAAGTTTTGGGAAGATGGAATTATGAAGTCTCTGGGGAAAATGGCAGAAGGGAGTGGAACAAATAATGAATATATTGTTCAATAAAATTCTTAGAAAAATGAAAAATGAGTCTTATTTTTACTTAAAAACCAAAGAGACGTTTTGGCCAACCCCATAGAAAACTGCTAAGGCTCCTTCCAGGTTTCTCAAGTGGCACAGAGGTAAAGCAGCCGCCTATCAATGCAGGAAACACAGGACGCCTAGGGTCAAGCTCCCCTGGAAGAGGGCATGGCAACCCACTCCAGTACTTTGCCTGGGAAATCCCATGGACAGAGGAGCCTGGTGGGCTACAGTCCATGGGGTCGCAAAGAGTTGGATCTACTGAGCATGGCATGGCAAGCCTCCTTCCATTTCAGGTTATATAACTCCTATATCAAAAGTCTCATTTGCTTTTGGCTTCAAATTAAAGAAATGCTTTTCTTCCATACACATGTGTGCTTAACAAAGTCACTTCAGTCACATCTCACTCTTTGCAACTCTATGGCCTGCTGCCTGCCAGGCTCCTATATCCACGGGATTCTTCAGGCAGGAATACTGGAGTGGGTTGACATGCCCTCCTCTAAGGGATCTTCCCCACCCAGAGACTGAACCTGCGTCTCTTAATGTCTCCTGCATTGGCAGGGGGATTTTTTACCACTTGCGCCACCATATGGGATGAGCTCATAATCCACTCAGCAAATAAAGAGGATGTGTCTTCCCTGCTAAGTGCCCCACACCAAGCCCCCTGGTATCACTCTGCGGTGGCACCTCAGTTCACCATGCTCTCAGGCCGTCACAGCTGCTCTGACCCCAGTCCTCTGCTGTGAATAGCTTCCAAGCCCTACCCTCATTTTATGCAGGGAGCGCTGCTCCCCCGATTCCCCAGAGCCTAGCATGAATCAGTCTGTGGCTTTTTAAGACACTTTACTGACTGTTTAGAGATATAAAGAGTGTAACATGGAGAGCAGCCTTCATGGAAGACAGAGCCCAAATCCACTCCTTCAGTGGCTTCTGGACCTTCAACCTGGGTCAGAAACTCCCGATCTGCACCACAGAGCAACCATGCACCAGTTTCCTCTTACCCATGTTCCTGGGAATATCTTTTCTTTGGCGCTCAAATGTGTAATATTTTATTACTTTATTCAACATAATGTGCTTGGATGAAAGCTTCAGCTCAGCCTGTCTTGTTTTGACAGGCCCTGAATATGGTTTCAAGTTCAACCCCACACTCCACACGCTGTTTATTGTGGTTCAGGGGTGAGCAGCTTTCTCTTTCACTTCTCCAGTTCTATTGCCTTACAGGCTAATTCCTTGCACATGGATAAAGTTGTGCAAAATCTATTGAAATACTTTAACATTATACTCAGCAATATTTTTCTTTCCCCTTCCTCTTCGTTTTGAAAACATTCCTGGTTTAAGATCATCGGAAAGAAATAACAAGAGAAGTGTAAACAGTCTCTCCAAGTCAATCGGCCATGGTAACTCCAGCTCTTCTCTCATGCCCAGCCCCCTGAAAATCACTGTGTGTCAGTGTCATCTGGACCTTTCTGAACAATGTCCATAAGACTGGGTTGGAATACTGTCTTACTGGACCCTAACTGAATCCATCTGGTCAACATAAATTGATCGGCCAATGACTGTGAGCTTGGAATATGATTTTTGTGTTGCTGCTTTGGGCTTGGTTTGAGATAACTGATTCATGAGTTGAAAAAAGAAATATATAAGTTAAACAGGGGTATTCTTTGACCTTGCACTGAGAGCAGAAATTTGTGGACATTTTAGCGGTTTAGTGGAGGCTGAGGGAGAGAAAGGAAACAACTCTGGTGCCAGCTTGTTGAACCTTTCTGTAACTGAAACAAAGAAAACCATCTATTATGTTGGGCTCTCAGCCTATTGTTAGTGTTCACAAAACTCAAGCATCTAAGCTCCGTGCAGTGCTGAGGCCAAGTACTCCGAGCTGATATGTATTTAATAACGACATTCTTTTATGTTCTAGACTCTGTGTGAGTTGCTGAGAAAACTATGGTAAGCAAGAGAGCCACTGTTCTCAGAACTTCCTTTGTGGTCCAGTGATTAAAGCTCCGTGCTCCTAACGCAAGGGGCAGGGGCTCGAAACCTAGTCAGGGAACTAGATTCCACATGCCTCAATGAAGATGCATTCTGGAAAAAAACTTTTTTAAAAAAGAACCCTTGTTCCTGTCACCAAGGAGGTTTGAGTCAAATGTGAGAAACAGAAATATACAAAATAACTATCAGGTGTATAACTTCCCTAAGAATTAACTCACACAGCTTGGTGCCTATCAAAGAAAGCCAAGATCCTGTGTTCAGATTCAAAGAAGACTCTACAATTCTTAGACAATTTAAATTTATTTTTTAAGTCTTAAATTCTGAATACATAAATACAAATGAAGAAAAAGAGAAAGCCAGAGTGGCACAAAAGTCATTCTGGTTAGATGGATTGGTTTTTAAAGCAAGTGTACAAAAGATGAAAAGAGAAGTCTGCACCCAAGACTGAACGCACAGGAGTATTAGGAGATTCTAAGCTCTGAGGAATGTTGAAACCCAGAATGAACTAAAACTTGAAAGGAATGGTGCCTTATTTTAACTACATTTTATTTTAAACTAAAAGTGCTTTATTTTAACTACATTTTGGGAAAGAATAAAAAAGGTATATCTGCAGTATTTGAAACAGATGGCCTCATGCTATCAGATGATAAAGAGAAGACAAAAGAAGTCTACTTTTCTCTACCTAAGAGAAAAATCTTCAAACTAGAAATAATAAAGCAAATAAGATAGAGTGGAAAGCAAAAGAGTTAACTGGCAGGACTGTCCAAGCATTTTATATGAATGTATATCAATAGGCCACTTATATTTCAGACTTCATTGGCAATTTTAAAGTAATTGTGTCAAATATAAAAATATGAGCAAGTGCTGGCCCTATTTTGAAAAAGATAAAAGAAAATTTAAGAAAAAGTAGCTCATTTCAACAATAGGCAAAAGTCTGGAATAGGTTTTCAGTGATCAGCCAAATGGACTGCAGGTACTAAGAAAAAAGAATGTATTGGTAATTAAAGGTGTTAATATTGGTTTGGGGCTTCCCTGTGGCTCAGATGGTAAAGAATCTTCCTGCAGTGCAGGAGACCCAGGTTTGATTCCTGGGTTGGGCTGAGTTGGAAAGATCCCCTGGAGAAAGAAATGGATACCCACTCCAGTATTCTTGCCTTGAGAATTCCATGGACAGAAGGAGCCTAGCAGGTTACAGTCCATGAGGTCTAAATATTGATTTAAACGAAAGAGGTTATGTCAGACTGCAGCCATGAAATTAAAAGACACTTGCTCCTTGGAAGAAAAGCTATGACAAACCTAGACAGCGTATTAAAAAGCTGAGACATTACTTTGCCAACCAAGGTCTGCCGAGTCAAAGCTATGGGTCTTCCAGTAGTCATGTATGAATGTGAGAGTTGGCCCATAAAGACAGCTGAGCACCAAAGAATTGATGCTTTTGAATTGTGGTGTTGGAGAAGACTCTTGAGAGTCCCTTGGACTGCAAGGAGAACAATCCAGTCAATCCTAAAGGAAATCAATCCTGAATATTCATTGGAAGGACTGATGCTAAAGCTGATGTTCCAATACTTTGGCTACCTGATGCAAAGAAATGACTCATTAGAAAAGACCCTGATGCTGTGAAAGATTGAAGTCAGGAGGAGAAGGGGATGACAGAGGATGAGATGGTTGGATGGCATCACCGATTCGGTGGACATGAGTTTGAGCAAACTCCAGGAGGTGGTGATGGACAGGGAAGCCCTGCAGGCTGCAGTCCGTGGAGATGCAGAGTCGGATGTGACTGAGCAAACTTAACTGAACTGAACTGATGACACTGATAAATCAGAAAAAGAGATTAGTAATCTCTGATGGCCCAGTAGTGGACCAGTGGGGCTAGGTCCGAGTGTTGCTGACTCTGGGACCCGGGGTAACCAGAGCTGGTGCAGGCCCACTGGTGGTGGGATTGGGTCCCCAACATGGCTAGCTGTTTGGCTCAGGGGGTCCCTGGACTGTGCCAACTAGCTGGTGAGCAGGTAAGCCCCCAACACTAATAGGTTAGAAAGAGGATACCAAAAAGGGAGCCTGCCAGCATCTGTGCCCTCAGGATAAAACAAACTCCCCAAAATTCGCTGCTGTTGATGTTGATGTTCCCATGGGACGTCGCAGCTGCCTCCTGCCTTTCCAGGAGGATCTCTAAGATCAGCAAATGGGTCTGATTCAGGCATCTCTCAAATTACTACCTCTATGTTGTGTCTTGGAGCTTTTGAGATTTTTGCCTGTACTCTTTTAAGAGTGGGAACTCTATTCCTTACAGCCCTCCAGCTCTCCCATATGCAAGCCCTGCTGGCCTTTGAAGCCAGATGTTCTGGGTTTTCCTTTCTGGTGCAGGATGGAGAACTCAGCGTGGGGCATGGACCTCTAGGTTTGGGAGGAGAACCTCTGCAATTGTGATTATCCTTCTGTTTGTGGGTCACCTACTAAGGCTGTAGGTCTTAGCTGTACTGCACTTCCTACCCATCTTGTTGTGTTTTCTTCTTTATATCTTTAGCTGTTGACAAGCTTTTCTGTTAGTCTTCAGGTTCATGCTCATAGATAGATGCTCTGTAAATAGTTGTAGCTTTTATATGCCCATGGGAGGAGGTGAACTCAGAGTCTTTCTACTCCGTCATTGGCCATCATTCTATTTGGCTGACAGTCTTGTTCAAGTTTAAAGATGGTCAGGAGAAGCAGGAGTTGGAATCAGTACTTCTGTCTGGAATAAATGCACTAATGGCAGAAAATTTCCCTCTCTCCCTATATCACCATGAGGAGAAACTGAATAATAAAATGTGATTACTATAGAAATGTATCTGTCTTTTTTTAATAAACAGTTTTGGCTGGAATGAGCCGTATGATAATAAAACATGGCTGGAGTCTTGATTTTGTCTGAGACAAATAGTTTCAACAGTTAAGCTCAGAATTTTATAAGAACATTTTATTTCCAATTTTAAATGTTTCAAATAAATTTTTTATGCATTCAATCTTTTTCATAGAATTCTGCCCTCAAATATTTAGTTTTGGGTTCATTTTCTTCCTTTTCTCTCTGAGGATTTTCTAGGCTTTTGGCAATTCTGAGTTCTGGTTTAACCTTGCTGATGCTGGCCTGGCGTTATTTTTCTTTCCAATTTGCAAGAGGCAGCTGTGCAGTGGTGAGTGTGCATGCTGACATGCTCCATTCCTACTTTATAGCTCTTGTTAGCACGCCTAAAACTATCCATCATTCATGCAGAACCATCTCATTTCTATACTCTGCCCCCTCTCTGTGCACTGAAAATTAATTGTGTGAGTTATTTTAAGACAACTGCAATCATGGACTTGGCATTTATCAAAGCCTGAAGATAAATCTTTTAAGATCTAAATGACATAATCTTTATTACTGCTAAGACCAATCGAGGATCAAGTAAGAATACATTACAACACACTGTCTTCACTCTTTAGATCCTTAGTCAGTGTTTCCCACTATTCTTTGTAATATGCTTTTTATCTGATGA
This sequence comes from Moschus berezovskii, assembly GCF_049115385.1. Lineage (NCBI taxonomy): Eukaryota > Metazoa > Chordata > Mammalia > Artiodactyla > Moschidae > Moschus > Moschus berezovskii. Next base: position 35,529,295 of record NC_142472.1, read on the forward strand.
TCAAAATATATTTTAGTTAGGATTACTATTTAGTCATTACATAATGACATATCCCATTGTAGTACAGAAGTTAAGACTATAGCCTTTTGTGCTCAGCAGATGAGATCTTTTCCCTGCTCAGTTACAAACTGTAGGTTAAGCTTCCTATTTTCCCCAGGTCTCTATTTTCATTTAACATAAGAGCATTTGGAGGGTTTGCATGATATAATGAAACCAAAGGAATCAAAGTCTCGAGTGCGCCAGGGCTATTTTTTCAACTCTTATTTTTCCATGTCTATACCTCTCTCTACCACCCATGGCATTAATATCATTTGACTTCTGCTGATCCCAGAATTTGTCTCTCTTCCCTGAATTCAAGATTCACCTATCGATTCTGTACTTGAGATCTCTATTCTGGTTTTGAAAGGACATGTCAAATTAATATTAAACTCTACTTATTTCCAATCTCTGCTCACCACTGTGAATTCCCTTTCCCCTAATCCGCTCTTCTAACCTCCTTCCTCATCTCTCCAAATAGCGTGATTCACCATTGCTCAGAGCCAACCCCTACAAACTATCCGTAATTTATTTTTCCTTCCATCCCTCATTTAATTTCCTAGTATCAATGGGCTCTATCTCTAATATAGCCCTCATTCTGACCACTTCGTATTTTTTCTATTGCCTTTGACAACTGCAACATCTATATAACCCCCACAGAAGAAAAGAGAAGAAAGCTCTGGTGTCATTAATCCAAAGCATAGAGAACAACCAGCTATTGTTGTGACTTAATCCAGTGAGAGTCAATGTGAGAAACACTATAGTTAAAGGTCTGGATCTACAGTGTCACTCTCTCCTGGTCACTGATAAGAAATGCACATTTCTGAACCAGCCCCAGGTCTCCTGAATGACATACTCTGAGGATGAGGACCAGCAATCTATCTGAGTTTTAATAAACCTTGCAGATAATTCAGATGCGTTGTCCAGTTTGCGCCAGCTTAGGTTTGTGTGCCATTGCTTGGTCACATCTGTCTCTATGCAACCTCGTGGACTGTAGCCTGCCGGGCTCCTCTGTCCATGGAATTTTTGCAGGTGAGAAAACTGCTGTGGGTTACCATTTCCTACTCCACAGCTTAGGCTTAGCTTAGCACAATAAGTCCTGCTACCACAGCAGAACAATGCCACAGAGGAGGTGACCACCCCAGCATCATTATTCTGCTTGGAGACACAGTGAGCATTAACTTCCCACTCTCTGATGCATTAACAATGTCAGAAGACAGCAAACTGGCAGGTTGGAAGAGAGTCATGCGTAGAATCAGGAATAACACGCAGCTCTCCGCTCACGGCTATGAAGAAAATAGTTGGTGGAATTGACAGCTGCCTTAGGAACAATTCTTAAATCCCATAAGAACCCCGTGGGAGACAAAATTGTCTTGGGGAAATCAAGTTTCACCAAATATTCTAGTTGAGACTGAAAGAGCCAAAAGTTATTTACCTAAGGAAATGGGTGTCAGTGTTCCCCAAGCGTCCTGTATCTTCTACCTCAAGTTTCCACGCCCTCTTTCCATTCCTCCTTTACTGGGCCTCTCCCCTTTGTTTCACTCCTCTCTGTCCTTCTCTTGCCCAGCCCTCTCTCTGGATGTCATGAAGTCCAATGACACGCAAAGAAAATAAATGTTTGGTATTAAATGATTCTGTTTGGTGTTACTAGGAGACAGTCTCCAAGCCTCCTTTGCTTGAAGGGTCTCAGGTGGTCTGACAACAGCTTGACACGCAAGCACCAGTGCTGTTTACAGACCTAATCTGACAGCTGTGTTTATAAGTCTGTTCTGTCATCAAGGTGAGACTTTTTTTTCCCTCCAGGCTAGAAAAACCATTTACTGAAGTTTCTACCATGTCCTCAGCTATTTTCATGGATGGAGAGAGAACATCAAGAGTTGAAAAGGAAAGTTATTCTTCATATTTAAGGGATGGGTGAGTGTGACCTCATGATAACCCTGAAACCATAAGGTTCATTTCCTATAAATTCAATGAAAGAATGTTTAATCTTTTCTTCCTCCCCCTCCCTTCTTACTCTCTTTCTTTCTTTCCATTTTTTTTCTTTCTTTTCCTGTGGTAAGAACATTTCAAGTTGATTTTTGATGTGCCTTCTATTCAAGACTTGGGACTTTCCAGGTGGCTTAGTGGTAATCAATCTGCCTGCCAATGCAGGAGACATGGTTTTGATCCCTGGATTGGGAATATTCCCTAGAGATGGAAATGGCAACCTACTTCAGTATTCTTGCCTGGGAAATCCCATGGACAGAGGAGCCTGGTGGTCTACAGTCCATGGGGTCGCAAAGAGTCAGACACAACTTAGCAAATATACAATAGCACAATCCAAGATTTATGCAACCTATTTCAATGGTCCAGAAGCAACCTGAAGGTGCTCTAAAGGTGCCTCCATTTGACCCCATACATGATGTGGTCACCCCCGGATTCTATCACTCTTCTACCAAACTCTTCCAAGAAAAGGACCAAGGCTTGTTTATCTTTGAATCTTTAGCCTGGTTCCTTTATCTTTTGACAAATTGCTATCTTCAGCAAATAGTAGATGACCAATAAAATTTTTAACTTATTTAAACTTAGAAGTAGTTTTTTAAAAATATAAGTTCCAAAAGTAACTGATTACCTGGAAGCATAGTATCTGCATTTGTTCCCATTTTGTACCTTCCACTCTAGACAAGCTGTCATCCACCCTACTCAACATATGCTCCATTTTCACTCCTTGACTATCCCATACTTTCATTCCCATGGAAAAGATTGTGCAAGGCATTTTATAAATAATTTGATAGTGAAAATTATTCTATGAGTAATAACTCTTAGTAATTTTGCAAAGAACTTTACATATGTACTTAAATTTAAGGTAATCTATACATTATTTTTTAATTTTTTACAACAAAATCATTAAGATCATATTAAAGAGGTCAGTTTTCACATTGACTATATTTTATTAAAATTAGACCTCTATGCAAATATAATTGGGTGAATTTATTTTTTGCATTGTGACTTACTCAAAACTTTGCAGATTAACATAATAAGCATTTGTTATTTCACACAGTTTCTGAAAGTAAAGGAGGGGCTTAGATGAATGTTCCTGACACAGGGTCTCACATGACGTTTGTCAACATGGTGGCCAGGACTGCAATCAGCTGAAGTCTGGACAGATGCTGGAGGATTACTTGCCCAGAAAGCTCTCTCACTTGACAGGAGTTCTAAATTTCCAATCAGGTGGACCTCTCCATAGAGGTATCCTCATAATGTGGCAACTAACTTTCCCCAGAATAAGTGATCCAAGAGAGTGACAAAACACACACACACACACACACACATACACAAAAGCCATGAAGCCTTTTATGGTCTGGTCTTGAAAACCACACCATCACTTTTGCCGCATTTTATTCTATAGATGTGAGTCACTACGTAGAGCCCACTCAAAGTAAGGGTTATTAGGTTCCACCTAATGAAAGGAGGACTATCTAACAATTTATGGACATATCTTAAATCCATGACAATTGGTTTACAACTTTAATTGAACAAACAATTCTTTTAAAAAAAAGTTCTAGCAAATATAGTTACAGACTTCCCTAGTGGTCCAGTGGTTGAGAATTTGCCTGCCAATGCAGGGGACACAAGTTCGATCCCTGGATTGGGAAGATCCCACATCATGCAGAGCAACTGAACTCATGTACCATGATTCCTGAGCCACTGCTCTAGAGTCCTCAAGCCACAACTGTTGAAGTCCACATGTTGCAGCTACTGAAGCCGGAGCAGCCTAGAGGCCCTGCTCCACAACAAGAGAAGCCACAACATTGAGTAGCCCGTGCACTGCAACTAGAGAGTAGACTCCGCTTGCTGCAACTAGAGAAAGTCTGCTCACAGCAACTAAGACTCAGCACAGTCAAAAGTACATAAATAAAAAATGAAACAAATAGTTTCCGACAATAATTATTTAACAGTCTCAAGGTCACAAGTCAACAGATGGCAGACAGTGTAAAACAGACATTTCCGAATAACAAAGAATGCTCTTTGTTGTACTTGGCAATCAATCTTAGCCAGAAACTTAACCCCCTTATGACAAGATAGTATTGATTTAGCTTAAATGTATGGTAATTGGTATGTAAGAAAGGGAACGACAAGAAAAAAATTTGATGAGTAGCTTACACAATGAGTTTGAATGGTAGAAAGAGCCAAGTGTCTGAAGCAGTGAGTTGAGAGAAAGAAGAGTGATAAGTAGAAGTGAAATCAGGAAATCAGAAGTGATGATATGGATCTTGCCCGGTAGGAAAGAACCTTAGATTTTACTTTGCATGCAATAGAAAGCTATTGAAAAATTGAGGGCAGAGGAACAACTGAATCTGCTTTATTTTTTGTAGAAGATCACTCTTGATACTATGCAGAGAGTTGACTGCAGTGGTGTGAATGGGGAAGCAGGGACACAGGTTAGGAGATCACTGCGGAAGTCACGCTTGGAGCAGAGTACTCACGCAGTAGCTGCTGGTGCTCATATCTGGCTACACTTTGAAAGTAGATCCAACAGGATTTGTTGTTGAACTGGATATAAGTTGTGAGACAAAGGATGTTTTTGACATAGAGACTGGAAGACTGGTGATGACATGGGAAAAACTAGGAGCCAATCTGGTTTGAACGGAAAAGGCACAAGTTTGCTTAAATATGCTAAATTTGACATGCATAACAGAAATATGATCAGTCAGGATAGACTAGGTTAAGATGTAGAACCAACAGCTCCAAATATACTTGGGTTAAAAAGCATAGAGTTATTTCTTAATCTTGCTACAAGGCCAGCAAAAGTCAACAGCTTTGCTGCCTACTTCAGTCACTCAGTCCCTCTAACATCTTCTAATGGAAAATGTTTCTAGATACATTCTTCCTCTGAGAGAAAGCATGAGAGCAAAGGGAACGTGGTTACTATGCTCTGGATCTTTAAGCCTTCTCATATAAATGACCTGAAACACTCATGCTCACATATCACTGGGGAAAATATGCATATCGCTAGCTATATGAGGGAGGACGTATCAGAGAAATGCAATTCTATCTTGTGGCAAAAGTGACTTTATGAATGACCCTAACAAACTTTACAATTTCTAAGTGGAAATGCTGAGTAAGCTAATGGATATTTGAGTCAGAAATCAAGGAGAGAGATCAGTCTGGCAATACCAGTCAGCATGTGAATGGTATTTAAATCTACGCTAGGTGACATCACCAAAGCAGTGAGATACTAGGATTGAGACCCCTCAATATCTAGAAGTAGGAAAAGGAGGCTGGGCGAGGAGTGAGGTGGGAAAGAAATAAGAATGAGTATTCAGTTATGAATGCAGAAACTTTCTAGATTTGTTTGAAAGAGAAGATAGACCATTTTGTCTGGTAGCATTTGTTTTCTTTGAGGAATAAGAAACAAAGTTTCCAGCTGAGAATTAGAATGCAAAGAAGGTAGCCGAGATCAGAGTGGGAGAGAAAGTATGCCCTGTTGACCTACAAGCAAGGGAAGGTGAAGCATTTCTCTGATACTTCCTCCCTCATGTAGCTAGCCATTAAATATTTTCCCCAGTGAATGTGAGCAGGCACTGTTTTAGATTATTTACATGAGAACCCTTAAAGATCCAGAGCACAGTGCCTATATTCCCTTTGCTGTTGTGCTTTCTATCAAGAGAAGTGTGTATCTAGAAACATCTTCCATTAGACTGGAAATAGAGGAGAATTTTTAGGTAACATGGGGGTCTACTTGAAGTCAGTCATCTAAGATTTAAAGACCTGTCAGAACATTTGTAGCATATTTTCTCACCACAGTCACCTGCTCTGGTATAAATGAAAGACCATATTTAGCTGGGTTTTGTTTGCAGCCGACAGGGGAGGAGAATTTGGGGTGTATATGAGATATGACTCTCACATCCATACATGACCACGGGAAAAACCATTGCCTTGACTAGACAGACCTTGGTTGGCAAAGTAATGTCTCTGCTTTTTAATATACTATCAAGGTTGGTCATAACTTTCCTTCCAAGGAGCAAGCGTCTTTTAATTTCATGGCTGCAATCAGCATCTGCAGTGATTTTGGAGCCCAAAAAAATAAAGTCTGACACTGTTTCCACTGTTTTTCCATCTATTTCCCATGAAGTGATGGGACCAGATGCCATGATCTTTGTTTTCTGGATGTGAGAGTTGGACTGTGAAGAAAGCTGATCGCCGAAGAATCGATGCTTTTGAACTGTGGTGTTGGAGAAGACTCTTGAGAGTCCCTTGGACTGCAAGGAGATCCAACCAGTCCATTCTAAAGGAGATCAATCCTGGATGTTCATTGGAGGGACTGATGCTAAAGCTGAAACTGCAATACTTTGGCCACCTCATGCGACGAGTTGACTCACTGGAAAAGACTCTGATGCTGGGAATGGTTGGGGGCGGGAGGAGAAGGGGACGACGGAGAATGAGATGGCTGGATGGCATCACCAACTCTGTGGACATGAGTTTGAGTGTACTCTGGGAGTTGGTAATGGACAGGGAGGCCTGGCATGCTGTGATTCATGGGGTCGCGGAGAGTCGGACACGACTGAGCGACTGAACTGAACTGAACTGATGAGATATGACGGTAGTGACTGACCATGGGACTTCTACTGGATAAGCAGGGAATGAAAATATCAGAGGGATGAGGAGTAGTGAGAAGTCATGTGGGATCAATAATTTGTAGAACGGTCCTAAGGGCTTTGTGAAATCACTGGAATTGGGGCTGTAAAGAAAGAAAGCTTAAAGGATGAGAGGTATTTGTTAAAGTATGGTAAGGTTTAGGCTGATCATGGGAGTAGGTGTCTCAGAATGGAGGATAAGATCTTCAGAGAACAAATCAAGGATCTGAAAGTATATTGGAGGATTCAAGTTTGTATTGGAGGAGTCATTAGTATGAATGTCAAAATCCCCAAATCAAACGTTGATAGTGAGGATGTAGATGTTGGAAGAGAGGAAACTATTCACAGAAGCACCAACAGTTCAGTTCACTTAGTCATAGAGTTGGGGGTGTACAGACAGATGCAGGGTTGTTCTCTTTTAAAGGAGATTAGTTCCATACAGCGAGAGCAAGGGTGGGAGGAACAATAGTCTGTTTATCATATCATGCGTGCTAATGACACACCTGTGAGACCTCCTGATAGAGATGTCTAGGAGGCAGCTGGATAAACAGCACCGGTGTTCAGATGAGATAATTACAATAGAATTATAGAAATTCACCACATAGCTGTTGCATTTTAGGAGGATAAACAAGATCCACATGGGAAAATATACAGATCTGGGAGAGAAAAGAACCAAGCAAAGAAGGCTACAAGACATGAACATTTATGTGATAAACAAAATAGAAAAAAAAAAAAGGTAGGAAAAATGAAGTAGGAGAAATATTGGAAGATTGGTTTCAAAATCTGCCTCTTCACTGAGTGATACAAAGCTAAAAGGCTAAAGTGAGCTTGACAGGAGAATAAGTTAAGCCTTAAAAAAAAAAATGTAAGTGAAAAGAAACTTGTTTTAAGTACTGAGGAGTAACTAATACATAGATTGATAATTAGAAGGAATCACAGTCTCCATTTTTTCCTAAACTTTCCTTGTTGTTGTTGTTTAGTTGCTAAGTCATGTCCATCTTTTTGTGTAGCCCACCAGGATGCTCCATCCATGGGATTTCCCAAGCAAGCATACTGGAATGAGTCGTCATTTCCTTCTCCAGGGGATCTTCCCAACCTAGGGATCGAACCCATGTCTCTTGTATTGGCAGGCAGATTCTTTACCACTGAGCCACCTGGAAAGCCCCAACCTGCCCTTTCTGCTGTGTCATCCTATGCTTGAAGAGAGATGAAGCTAGTCTTGCTACATTGATTTAGCTGTGACTTGTTCCATTTGGGGACCAAGTGGATTTCTGGGTTATCTAGAAATGCTGGACTGAATTTCGCCAGATCATGTCACTTTAGCAAACATGACACAGTGATCTGTATCAGAGGATTGCACTTCAGCATGTGTAACCTTAAGAATCTTGCAAAGGATTCTGAAATGTCAGCATGAACATTTACACATGACAGAGTACAATAGGAATTCATCCTCTGTTTTATTAGTTTACAAAGAAAAGCCATCTCACATTCTGCAACATATTTTGACTTATGGATTAAAACCGGAAAATATTTAGTTTCTAGTTATACATACTGATGGTTGGATATGGAATAATCTAGGGAAGCTCTGAGGGTACCATTAGAGGTTAAGAAGCAAACCAGCCCGTGCGGCATCTGTAAGCACCATTTCTCTCAGGCTGCATTTGTTGCTGTTCAGTCACTAAGTCATGTCTGACTCTGCAACCTCATGGACTGCAGCACGCTAGGCCTTGCTGTCCCCCACCATCTTCCAGAGTTTACACAAGTTCATGTCCATTGAATCAGTGATGCTATCCGACCAGGTTTCATAGTTTATTTTAAACTCTCATGTATTTCATATTTCCAGAAGCTGTTCTCCTGGAACTTCTATTAAAAGGTAATTTTAGGATATATAAACAAATATGGTTTTAATTTGCAGTCAACCCTAAAATATCTGGAAAAATCCTGTGAATTCTCCAACAAGTCCCTAGACAACCAAATCAGTTCAAGTTAGGACAATAAACATACTAAATTTACCCTTAAACCTAAAGTAAACTTAAAACATAGCCCGCAAATTTTTTTTTTTTATTTCGTTACCCTATGAACCATTAATAATTGCCTCATTGATAAAAAGTGCACCATAGATGGCAGAAACCAACACAGGATTATAAAGCAATTATCCTCCAATTAAAACATTTAAAAAAGTATACCACAGGATACCATTCTTAATGAAAGATTAATACCAAATTTTACAGTGCTAATATTAGTCAACAGGTACATATGTAACAACAATATCAGGGTTAGTGGCATTTATAATCATCATCTATAATATGTTTTAAGATGTACAGCCCATGGAAAATTTCCACTGAATTTCCATTTCAACTCATAAAAAACAGTATTTTTAAAGTTCAGAAATAAACAGTTTGACTCAGTCTTTGACATATAGAAACTAAGCAACATTTTTTTAATCAATCAAGTTTTATTTACTCAAATAATTAGTTGACCCTGAATTTTGCTCCCTTTCTGAGGAACTTCTTGAGATCTAAGCATTTTCCTGACAATTGCACTGATTTTTCGAGATGAAATTTCATGGAGTCTGCAGAGTTTCATCTGCATAGTCATAAGCACACAATTCAGATTCCCTTTTTACTGAATTTTGATGAAAAACAAAACATTTTTATGTGGAGACTTGAACGAAGCTGTCTCTACAATACAGTTTTACTAAAAGCAGGCTGTATTCTAGGGAACAATTTCATTCTTGATGAACATATACAGCTGTCTGATTAGGCTGGTTTCTGAAAGTTAGTCTCCCTGATGGTAGGAGATGGCAAGGGAGACATATTCCAAGGATACTCACACTTAAAGGGAGTAGCAGAAGGGTAGACAAGAAGCAGGAAACCCTAAATGTTGGATCGATACCATGACGTGAAATTGGCTTTACATGCACATTTTCTTCAGCAGCTCCAGGAATGCCCTGCTATTTATAGGATGAAGTTCTAATTACCATCCATTAATTTGAAGGTCCTTACCCTGGATTATGGTGCTTGTTTGGTCACATCATCTGCTCCATCATAGCCAATTCTCCTTGTCCTTCAAGTAGCTGACAGAGCCTGAGAGTAGCATTTCTCACTTTACAATGTATTTATCTGCTTTTTTGTCGCTATTGCCCTGACCCCACTCAGACTCCCTGTGGAGGAAAGCCAGTCTATCTCATGCCCAGTGCCTGAGGGTTTACATTAAGAAAACCTCCATAAAGTCCTAAAGAGTAAGAGAATGTACTGATATAAAAACAATTGTCTCTGAGTGTGTGTGTGGCAAAGAGAAAGGAGGTGTGTATACATTTACACATGCATACTCATACACGTGTGCACTCATTACGTAACAATCCAGACAAATATATTGATTTTATAACTGCTGCTGTTGCTAAGCCGCTTCAGTCGTGTCCAACTCTGTACGACCCCATAGACGGCAGCCCACCAGGCTCCACTGTCCCTGGGATTCTCCAGGCAAGGATACTGGAGTGGGTTGCCATTTCCTTCTCCAATGCATGCATGCATGCTAAGTTGCTTCAGTCATATCCAACTCTGTGCAACCCCATAGACAGCAGCCCACCAGGTGCCTCTGTCCCTGGGATTCTCCAGGCAAGAATACTGGAGTGGGTTGCCGTTTCCTTCTCCAATGCATACATACATGCTAAGTCGCTTCAGCCATGTCCGACTGTGCAACTCTATGGACAGCAGCCCACTGGGTTCCTCTGTCCGTAGGTTTCTCTAGGCAAAAATAATGGAGTGGGTTGCCATTTCCTTCTCCTTATTTTATAACAGTATATCACAATACAGAATTTTGTGACCCAGTTTTAGCTGAAACCTTAAGATAATAGCTGGCAACAACCTCCTGAAAGTGAAAGTGTTAGACACTCAGTTGTGTCCGACCTTCTGTGACCCCATGGGCTTTAAGCCACCAGGCTCCTCTGTCTATGGAATTCTCCAGGCAAGAATACTGGAATAGGTTGCCATTCTCTTCTCCAGGGGATCTTCCCAACCCAGGGATTTAGCCTGGGTATCCTGTATTGCAGGCAGATTCTTTACTATCCTAGCCATCCCAAACCACCTTCATAGGACATTTATAAAAAGCAATAACAAATTCTAATTTTTCTGCTCATAGCCCCTTAAAGTCAGGTTAAGACTATCTAAGAACTGAAGCAGAAGCGTAGAGAAAGATGGAAATGAAGGAGAGTTTTACTTGGGAGAGAGTTGTAAGGGTTTTTTATCACAACACATGCGGAGGGGAAGGAGGACTTTCCTCTCAAGGAAATCACTTGGAGAAAGGGATTTGTGGCCCCTGGATTTTGAGGAAACAGAGGAGGGATATCTGACATGGGTGGGTCATGAGAAGCACCAAAGCAGAGGACTCTGTATAATAACTGCCTCTCCACGAGGGCAAGGCCAAGGTGTCTATTGACCAGATATGCAACCTACAGGAGGAATGTCAGCTCAAGTTTGTTTTAAATAATAATCTCAGGACTTCCCTGGGCAGTCCAGTATCTAAGACTCCCCATTCCCAGTGTAGGGAGCCGGGTTCAATCCCTGGTCGAGGAACTAGATCCCGCATGCTGTAATTAAGAGTTTACACCTTACAACTAAAAGATCTCACATGCAGCAACTAGGACCAGGCACTGCCAAATAAATGTGAATGAATGTTTTTTAAAATGATAAATAAATAAATGATACACTTCAGGAGGGTTTCCTGTACAGAGGAAGAAGACATCGGCTAAAGAAGGCATGATATTAGAGTGACAGGTCTCCTAATGCCAACCAAAGGCACAACACCCCTCAGATCAAGAACTCTGAAGTCAGATACACCAAGAGGCAACTATGAAGGACCTCACTGGACAAGGTTCAGTTCAAGAATCCACTATAGCCAAAGACATCCAATGCTAGATTCATGGGTTTCAGTCTAGTTAAATCCGTCCTTGGCAGGCTTCAACCAAGATGTAGCCCATGTGCGGGCATGCCGTGTTGCTTCAGTCATGTGAGACTCTCTGCAACCCTATGGACTGTAGCCCCCCAGGCTCCTCTGTCCATTGGATTCTCCAGGCAAGAATACTGGAGTGGGTTGCATGCCCTCCTCCAGAGTATCTTCCCGATCCAAGGATTGAACATGCGTCTCTTACATCTCCTGCATAAGCAGGCAGGTTCTTCACCACTAGTGCCACCTGGGAAGTTCAAGAAAGAGTCAGAGGCAGTCAAAGACTAGGCAAGTAGCATGGGAAGAAGTATGCAGGAGAAATGTCTGTTTAGTTCTTTCTCCAAAGAAAACATACAGATGGCTAACAAACAAATGAAAAGATGCTCAATATCACTCATAATCAGAGAAATGCAAATCAAAACCACAATGAGATACCATTTCACGCCAGTCAGAATGGCTGCTATCCAAATGTCTACAAGCAATAAATGCTGGAGAGGGTGTGGAGAAAAGGGAACCCTCTTACACTATTGGTGGGAATTCAAACTAGTACAACCACTACGGAGAACAGTGTGGAGATTCCTTAAAAAACTGGAAATAGAACTGCCATACGACCAAGCAATCACACTCCTGGTTATACACACTGAGGAAACCAGAATTGAAAGACACATGAGGAAACCAGAATTGAAAAACACATGTGCTCCAATGTTCATCGCAGCACTGTTTATAATAGCCAGGACATGGAAGCAACCTAGATGTCCATCTGCAGACGAATGGATAAGAAAGCTGTGGTACATTTACACAATGGAGTATTACTCAGCAATTAAAAAAATACATTTGAATCAGTTCTAATGAGGTGGATGAAACTGGAGCCTATTATACAGAGTGAAGTAAGCCAGAAAGAAAAACACCAATACAGTATATTAACACACATATATGGAATATAGAAAGATGATAACGATAACCCTGTATAAGAGACAGCAAAAGAGACGCAGATGTATAGAACAGTCTTTTGGACTCTGTGGGAGAGGGCGAGGGTGGGATGATTTGGGACAATGGCATTGAAACATTTATATTATCATATGTGAAACGAATCGTCAGTCTAAGTTCCATGCATGATACAAGATGCTTGGGGCTAGTGTACTGGGATGACCCAGAGGGATGGGATGGGGAGGGAGGAGGGAGGGGTTTAAGATGGGGAACGTTTGTACACCCGGGGCAGATTCATGTCAATGTATGGCAAAACCAATACAATAATGTAAAGTAATTAGCCTCCAATTAAAATAAATAAATTAAAAAAAATTAAAGAAGTATGCAGGAAGGCGAGGATTTTGAGATGAGCTTAACAGGCTCCCTTTGTCACCTGCAAGAGTTCAACCCTAATCTAGCCCTACTCAGGGCAAGGAGAAACTTGACCTTGCAAAAGAGCTCAGAGTTTCAATTATTATTCCAGACTGAACATTTCAGTTATGAAATTGAGACTATCTCTTTTTAGGCAACTGACCTGACCACAGGACTCTGATTTTCTAAAAGGCCACTAAAGTTATGGGACTACTCCAGAGTTTTATATAAGAAGTAGAAATAACAATCCCACAGGATGGATTTTAACAGCTAATAAAGGAAAAATAGCTCAGTTGGTAAAGAATCAGCCTGCAATGAAGGAGATCCTGGTTTGATTCCTGGGTGGGGAAGATCCACTGGAGAAGGGATAGGCTACCCACTCTAGTATTATTGGGCTTCCCTTGTGGCTCAGCTGGTAAAGAATCCACCTGCAATGTGGGAGACCTGAGTTCAATCCCTGGGTGGGGAAGATCCCCTGGAGAAGGGAAAGGCTACCCACTCCAGTATTCTGGCCTGGAGAATTCCATGTCGCAGAATCTGAGAGAACTGAGCAACTTTCACTTTCAAAGGAAAAATGTATTTATATTCTGATTGTGTCCTGTGAGTCTTAAATATTCAGTGTAAACTTTACACACATGATTCCCTCTCAATTTAGCAGGGGAAATACACTCTTGTGTGGTGCTAGAACTTTGGAAATATGCTTAAATTATTTCTCCTCCAAGAAGTTATTCATAATTAAGTTTAATCTATCATCTCTCTGTGGACAGACTAGTCTTGCATTTGTATATGCATGCTTGTAAACTTCTAGAGCACTATTATTCATCCATATAATCTACATGTGCTTATTTTATTCAAAACTCAAATAGTATAATATATTTTAAGATAAAAAAATTAGCTAAATGTGAAGTATATTAAAGGATTGGGGCATTCTCTAACCAAAACCTTGGTCTTCTTGATCCTTAATAAATGATGGCTTTAGATGATTGGAAATCTGAAAAAACATTCAGGTTTATATCTTTTTGAATTATGGTTTTCTCTGAGAGGGTAACAGGCAGGAAGGCCAGGGGTCTCCAAACAGAGGAAATAGGCTGCAAGTGTCAGACAATTTTGCTCTCTCTCTTAAGTGGCAGGAGGAAACAAACTAGTCTTATATTTTTTCCCCTTCGCTATACAAATTTAAAAAGAGGCTTCTGTTAAAATTCTGTGTTGCCACAATGACACCTGGTTTCACCTGAACTTAACTTTTCTCAAACCTTGAGCTAACCAAAACATTTTTCTTAAGGAAATGATTGTCTTAAGCTATGTTACTGTACTATGCATTTACCCCAGACTCTGTCTTCAAGTCTCAGAACTGACTTGACAATCCAGTATGTTATACTCGTACATTGTTCTCCTAATCTATGTTAACGAAACTATATATTTGTATGGAAATCTGCCTTTCTTCAAGATTCCTGTCAATCATTTCATGGCCCTGGAGGACTCACCTGGTGCCAAGATTATCTCAAAATGCATCTTGTGGGTGAAGGGCCTGGTGCAATTCTCTGAGTTTTAAGACAGTCCTTTCTTTGATTAGCAGACTGCTAGTAGCTATGTGAAGGAAATGGTAACCCACTCCAGTATTCTTGCCTGGAGAATCCCATGGACGGAGAAGCCTGGTAGGCTACAGTCCACGGGGTTGCAAAGAGTCGGATACGACTGAGAGACTGAACGGAACAGAGTAGCTATGTAACATCCAGCTAAAGACTAACAGGGGGGTATTCTTTCTGCCCCCTTCTGATGTATATGTCAGAAGCTTTCCCTATCTCTTTTATATTTTAATAAAACTTTATTACACAAAAGCTCTGAGGGATGAAGCCTCATCTCTGGCCTCGGATTGAATTCTTCTCCTTCGGTGGCCATGAATCCTGGTGTCGTCTGTCGTGGTTCAGCAGTAACCTTTCATCTCCAGATATATGTCTGGGAGGAAGAAGACTGCTGAGTCATATGTTAGCTACTGTTCTCCATAGCAGCTACACCAATTTAAATTTCCACCAAAAGTGTAAGAGGGTTCCCTTTTCTCCACACCCTCTCCAGCATTTATTGTTTGTAGATTTTTTGATGATGGCCATTCTGACTGGTGTGAAGTGATACCTCATTGTAGTTTTGATTTACATTTGTCTAATAATTAGTGATGCTGAGCATCTTTCCATGTGTTTATTGGCCATCCATATGTCTTCTTTGGAGAAATTTCTATTTAGGTCTTCCTACCATTTTTAAAGTTAATTTATTTTAATTGGAGGCTCATTACTTTACAATATTGTAGTGGGTTTTGCCATATATTCACATGAATCAGCCATGGGTTTTACATGTGTTCCCCATCCTGAACCCCCTCCTCCCACCTCCCTCCCCATCCCGTCCCTCAGGGTCATCCCAGTGCACCGGCCCTGAGCACCGTGTCTCATGCATCAAACCTGGACTGGCGATCTATTTCACATATGGTAATATACATGTTTCAGTGCTATTCTCTCAAATCATCCCACCCGCACCTTCTCCCACAGAGTCCAAAAGACTATTTTTTACATCTGTGTCTCTTTTGCTGTCTCACATACAGGGTTATCGTTACCATCTTTCTAAATTCCATATATATGCGTTAGTATACTGTATTGGTGTTTTTCTTTCTGGCTTACTTCACTCTGTATAATGGGCTCCAGTTTCATCCACCTCATTAGAACTGATTCAAATGCATTCTTTTTAATTGCTGAGTAATACTCTATTGTGTAAATGTACCACAGCTTTCTTATCCATTCGTCTGCAGATGGACATCTAGGTTGCTTCCATGTCCTGGCTATTATAAACAGTGCTGCGATGAACATTGGAGTACATGTGTCTCTTTCAATTCTGGTTTCCTCGGTGTGTATGCCCAGGAGTGCGATTGCTGGGTCGTATGGCAGTTCTATTTCCAGTTTTTTAAGGAATCTCCACATTTTTCTCCATAGTGGCTGTACTAGTTTACATTCCCACCAACAGTGTAAGAGGGTTCCCTTTTCTCCACACCCTCTCTATTGCTTGTAGGTTTTTGGATAGCAGCCATTCTGACTGGGTTGAGATGGTACCTCATTGTGGTTTTGATTTGCATTTCTCTGATTATGAGTGATGATGAGCATCTTTTCATGTGTTTGTTAGCCATCCGCATGTCTTCTTTGGAGAAATGTCTGTTTAGTTCTTTGGCCCACTTTTTGATTGGGTCGTTTATTTTTCTGGAATTGAGCTCCATGACCTGCTTGCATTTTTATGAGATTAACTCCCACCATTTTTTTGATTGAGTTGTTTGTTTGGTTGGTTTTGGCTTTTTATATTGAGCTGCCTGAGCTGTTGGCATATTTAGGAGATTACTCCAGTGTCAGTTGCTTCATTTGCAATTATTCTCCCATTCTGGGGGTTGTCTTTCTGTTTTATCTATGATTTCCTTTGATATGCAAATGATCATAAGTTTCATTAGTTCCCATTTGTTTATTTATTTATTTTTTTATTCTCATTGGTCTAGCAGGTGGGTCAAAAAAGGTCGTGCTATGTTTATGTCATTGTAGCACTATTTATAATAGCCAGGACATGAAAGCAACCTAACTGTCCATCAGCAGAGGAATGGATAAAGATGTGGCACACACATACAATGGTATAATACTCAGCCATATAAAGTAATGAAATAGTGACATTTGCAGAGATGTGGATGGATCTGGAGAATGTCATGAAGAGTGAAGAAAGTCAGAAAGACAAAAATACTATATAATATCACTTATGTATGGAATCTAGAAAAATGGTAGAGATGAACTTATTCAAAAAGCAGAAATAGAGTTACAGATGTAGAGAAAAAACTATGATTACCAAGGGAGCAAGGGAGGAGGGTGGGATAAAGTGGGAGATTGGGACTACCATATATACACAACTATGTATAAAATAGATAATAAATGAGAGCTTACAGTATAGCACAGAAAACTCTACTCAATGATCTGTGGTGATCTAAATGGGAAGGAAATCTTAAAGAGGGTCGGGAAGATCCCCTGGAAAAGGAAAATGGCAACCCACTCCAGTATTTTTGTCTGGAGAATTCCACAGACAGAGGAGCCTGGTGGGCTATAGTACATGGGTTCACAGAGTCAGGTACTAAGCAACTAACACTTTCACAGCAATATGACAATATGTATATGTATGACTGACTCACTTTGCTATACAGCAATAAACTAACACAACACTGGGAAGCAACTATACTCGAATAATTTAAAAATTCAGGATGAAAGATTAATTACGTAACTGTTTTCTTAGATTCTGGGCTCAAATTTCCTTATAATTGCTTATTGCCTGTGTTTTTTTTTATTTCACTCACACATTATCATTTAATAATGATACATTTGTTATATCATTAATAAGTTTGTTATTAATGATATTTATACTCTCCAAACATTTGAAATAAACAAAGTTGGTAATTATAAAACTTAAAGAAAGAGAAAAAGCTCCTTGAATTTTAAGATTTTAGGATATAAATTTTGATTATTTTAAATGTTACACACACACACACACAGTTTGCCACAGAGTGTAACTACAATTTTGTTTTAAGGTATGTCTTAAAGGATTTGTTTCATAAAGGAAACATCTACTTTGCATATAGTCTTAGCACTAAAAGCTACACATCTTCCCCAGGGAAGTAATTCTAACACGCTATTCACTTTCAGACATGTTTTGTGTGGCCTGTCTTTTAATTTAATCTTTCTGTTACATGCCCTCTTGTAACAATGTAAATCAAGCTTCCCCTGGCTTTTATGTATCGCTTGAATAACCTTATAAATTACTTTATAAAATTTATCATCTCTACAAACTTTCTCCAGCCTATCTCTATTTATCAAGGTCACTTACCTCTCATTTCCAACTAAAGTACAAAGCTAAAACTTAACAAAAATTTATCTGCAAGGAAATGGGAATATAGTTTAACCATACAAGAAATCCCCAATCTAAACAAAAAGGTTAAATATTCTTGGAGAAGAGCATATTATGATGCTAAAAACTCACTCTAATTTCTTCAGGTTCAGGATCCTTACAGTGTTAGACTATACTAATACATCTGACAGACTGATGCCTCTTAAATATGTCTTCATCAAATATCCCTAGGTTATATTGAATCTCTGAGTTTAGAAAGTTATTATTGCTCAATTTTTCCAGTTTATGACTACATTGTTACTCTGTTATTAAAAATAATATGTATTAATAAGGGATATGTTAAAACACTAGCTTTATATTGAATATTCAGAGCATAGCACGATGTCTGGTTTATAGTGGTGCATCTTATGAACAAACTTTTGAAAGTTAAAAGAAAACAAAACAATATAATAGAAAACAGTAAAAGAGTAAAAGTTTTCAAATCTCAACACAAAATAATCATTGTGATATTTTGGAGAACCACCTTCCAGGCATCTCTTTATGGACCATATGACATGTGTATTTTATGTCACAGGTAAGAATGAAATTTTATAAACTATTTCCACAGTTTCATGTAAATGGGATCACATTACACATGCAAGACATTTTTCACTCAACAACAGATGAAGTCCAAGTAATTTACATTTATGGTACAGGGTTGGGCTTTTTCAACATTGTGAAGTAGATGAAGTTCTGTTTGGGCTTTTCAGCCTCTCTTATTTCCTTTCTCAGCTGTCCAACTAAGCCCACTATCAGAAAAGGATAAAATATAGACTCTGTTCTATCCTTGCTATCATTTAGAAAAAAGAAGTGATGTCAATACTCCTTACATGATAAACAATAAAATGCCTCCTTGTTCTCATTTCTTGACCTTTCCACATTTCTCATAGCCCATAATTTTTTGTCTTCAAAAGTACATGAAATTAATGTTCCTTCCTGATTAATCTATAGAAAGGAACATATCAATTTGTTTAAGCAAATGAAGTTTCTAAGCAGAATGTCATTTTTTAAAATGAGATGGCCACATGCCTCACAGTTATTAAAAGCAAATAGAATATAGATAGGTCATCTAATTCTTAGGTTGAGTCAAGTTATTGCAGCTACATGACCTTGGACATTCACATGTTCATCCAGATTTATGTATAAAAGTCTCAACCACCTCTTTCCATCCCATTAAAGAAGTTCAGGAAAGAGCAGTCTCTCTTCTATTGTAAGATACCTGGTACAAGCACTGCTATACAGAATTGTCACACTGAAGGGAACTTCCACTACATTACGTCTCTCCCTACATCACAGATCTTGATGGTATAACTAGTGCCTTGTTCATCTTTGCTACTCAACACTCAGCACAAGGCCAGGTTCAAAATACAGACCAAATATACTTTTGTTAAACAGATGAAATCACCTCCCATAGGCATATACATTTTGCGTGTAAGGCTGATTATTTTCAATGAAATGTTTATGTCCTCTCATTATCTTAAATTTGAACTTCCGTGCAAAACCTGCCACTATATAACACTTTCCATATAGATACACTCCTTTTGACAAACAGATGAAGTAACAAGCTAGGCAGAATTTCTGCAATAATTTGAGAGAAGAGAGATGATACATATTCACAGAAAAAGGAGAAAAGTAATCCCAGAACAGAGGCAAATATGCCATGATTAATGTGAAAGACAAAAATGTTTTAAGGTGACCTTGAGGAAAACATGAGCCCTCAAAAAGGGCAAATTGATCATTTCTGCCCTGAAACTGAAAAATCAAAAAGAAATACAGGAAGTGAGATGATTCAAAACTATGGCAGTCCTGAAATAATCATCAGGATAGAAATTCAGCTACAAAAAAAAAAAAAAGTACAGCATCAATTCTTCTGAACTTTAATTATTGTCAGTGAGATTTTTTCAAGGAAGAGATCTGTAGCACTTCTGTAACAGAAATGTATCTTATAGACATTTTCACAAAAATGAGAAGTTGGGGGTTAATCATGGAAATACACAACAAAAAGCTTGACCATTTGCACAAATCTGATTGACTGAAGAATTGCCTTTACCCACAAGGAAGGAAAGCTACTCCCAATGGAACATTCTCACACCTAAGATTTTCACTTAGCTATTTTATATCTGATATAAAGCAATCGAGGGCTCCAGATATTAATCATTTATTATAAGTGAAAGGAACTGATATTACAGTTGAACGTTTGCCCTCAGCATCATCCCTAAATCAGTTTCTTACCTTTTGCGACTCACTTGGAAAATATGTGATATTTTTTTTTTACTTTAGACTTATTATTAGCTATGCAAATCCACCTAGGTAAACAGGCCCCAAATTTGACAGAAATGAGATGAACCCTAAGGACATCAGATTGGAGAAAAATCACTTTGTTTTAAATGACACCCGGGCACTAGGAATGACTTTTTCAAAATCCTGTGCTCTCTGCCAAGAAATGCAACATAAGCTAAATGATGAAAATGAATAATGCAGTGTGAAATACAGTACATAATTTGCATATCAGTAACAGTTTTCCTCTTCAAACGGATCACCTTCGGAAATTAAAAACAATGCTGTTTAAAACCCAGACCAATAGTAGCATTAAATTGGAATAGAGGCCAGGAAGATATGGAGCCATGATAATGGTTCTGTTTAGCCACCTGAAGAGAAGTAATAATGGTGGATTCATAACAAATGGTGGTAACACACATGACAGGTGATTACTATGTAGGGTACCATGACAAACAGCAGGGAAATTTCTTGCTTCACGCCAGGCGCGTTTTGGAAGGGCCAAGAACCCAACATTTTAAGTTGGCGTTTTCCAAGAGTTTGTAACTAAAAAGTTGAACAGAGTTTTTGATTATGAGCAAGACTTTTCCTGTGATCCCCTTCATTACAATTTGATCCACCACTTCAGCAAGGTCATGCATCTAATGTTCTTTCTATGTTAAGGTGAGAAAAGACCTTGGATGACAGAGCTTATTTTAATGTTAGTGAGCGAGTCAAGAGACAGTCTAAGGGCACTGCAAGAAAGGAATGGAAATCAAGACCTTCTCTGAACAAAAAGAAAACCCCAAAATCTACTTTCCCAATTAATCATTTCATTATTCCATGGACTTACAAAATGGTAGGTACACTCAACTCTGTTTCCCCACATGTCCTTTCAAACATACACCATATTCCGTAAAGAACACTGCATATCTGCTCTTAAGGGAAATGGCTTTAATTGCTGAGCTGCTAATGGGGCATTTTCTCCTTTTCTGTCTATCTGCACACTCTGAGGATCACCTCTCTTCAGATCTTGTCTGTTTCAACCCTTTTTCCTAATGATCATCATTAATCCTATCCACGGTATCTCAAAACCTGGAACGAGTCTAGAGCAATCACGATGCCTGATTATGTTGCTGTCTTCTCTCAAAAAAAAATTAAAAATGGACATTTCAAATTTCTCCCACAAACAAACAAACAGCAGCAACAGACAACAAACATTGGCATCTGATGGGTAAAAAAGTCTACTGTCAGCATGAAATCGTAACAAGAAGTTGATACTTGATAGGGAATTCTAGATTTATCAGAAGATGTTTCCTAGGTAATTCACTGCAACTTGTGGCAGAAAATCACATAAATAACATAGTCAAGTGAACCCTCTCTCTTCTTTTGGAACAGAAAATACATAGGTTAAGGTAAAATAGACACTATTTTAAATTCAATTGTATTCTTACTTGTACCTACTGTTTAGACATTGTGGATACATTTCAAAACAGCTGGAGTTGGTAAAAGTCACAAACTGAAGAGGTTTAACAAAAAAGAGAAAGAAAAGGACTTTTATCAGCTTCTCTTTGATGGTATAGCTTTGTTATTATGGCAGTTGTTAAAATGAGAGTATTTCAAGAAAAAATCATTCTGCTTATATGCAATTATCACCTAAAATAGCAAAATTTTCTCAGATGGTAGTGAAAATAATATATTTACCTGACTAAAAAAATAAATAAGACCACACATATCAGGATTGGAGAAAGACAGAAGCTTCTCTAATAATTCCAATGATTAAGTATGTTGATGCAAAAATTTGAAGCTTACACACTGTTGGAAGAGCTGAGGGGACAAAAGTCAGTGAAGTTACTGCCACCAATGCCAGTAGCCAGTGGCACCAGAGTGGATGAACCTCACCGACGTACCTGGGACTGTGATCTCCTGCTGTGCACTCACCAGGCTCTTGGCAAGCATTCCTGGAGAACAATATGTTCTCTTGTTGTAGTTGTTTAGTCACTAAGTTGTATCCAACTCTTTGTGACCCCATGGACTGTAGTTCACCAGGCTCCTCTGTCTTTGGGGTTTGCCAAGCAAGAGTACTGGAGTGAATTGTCATCTCCTTCTCCAGGGGATCTTCCCGACTCAAGGATCAAAACTGCGTCTCTTCCATCTCCTGCATTACAGCAGATTCTTTACTGCTGAGCCACCAGGAAAGCCCAACTTCTTCTCTACCACCTTCCAAATCTCATGAGAGTCTGTCTCATTGGTAAACTCTAAACCAAAAATTTGGGAAAAGACTGGTAAATAAAGGTATAAGATTTTTCCCTGCAATCCAGAAAAGAATACAGAAACATTTGGCAATCAAAATTTGTTGCGTGAATGTGTAAGCAGATGAGTCAGTGAATAAAATAATTCTTGTCTCAGCAATTTAAAGCATCCCAAACTATATGGAAAATTAAATTATAAATAGAATGAGAGGAGTTAGTTGTATTATTTTAATGTTTAACAGCTGTAAGTTAATGTAGCCTGAATGACTGATTTCATAAAAAGTTTCCAACTACTATGAGTCAAAGCTAGTTTCAACCTTTTCAGTTCAGTTCAGTCACTCAGTCGTGTCCGACTCTTTGCGACCCCATGAATCACAGCACACCAGGCCTCCTTGTCCATCACCAACTCCCGGATTTCACTCAGACTCATGTCCACAGAGTCGGTGATGCCATCCAGCCATCTCAGTTTTCAAATTTTATTTATTTTAGCCTTATTATTTTTAAATTGGTCACTTCACTCCTTTTCTGATCAAATAGTCTTTCTCTGAATTCTGTTGTGATATTGACTAGCTAGGTTCTTCCCCAGTGGCTCAGGGGGTAAAGAATGTATCTGCAATGCAGGCAACACAGAAGACTTGGGTTTGATCCCTGGGTCAGGAAAATCCCCTGGAGAAGGAAAATGGTAACCCACTCCAGTATTCTTGCCTGAAAAATCCCATGGACAGAGGAGCTTGGCAGGCTACAGTCCAAAGTATAGCAAAAAGTCAGGACTGAGCAGTCAAGCACAAGCACATTGACTAGCTTTCTCGTTACAAATACAAATTACAAAAAAACAAAAACTCACAATTCAGTTCTACTTCCCTAAGATTGCTCCCTCTTATTGTTGTGAATGAAATTTTGCATTCCCAATCTTTTCAGACATATATTTACACAGAACCTTTGGTCAGTTCTAGAAGTGATAAGTCATGTTCCTGAGAATCAATTTTAGCAATTTAACTCAAATCTACCTTACTTCTTAAATTATTGCTTCATGCATGTCAACATTTGTTGATTTGTTCTGCAACATTCCTAATGCTTTCACATTTTCATTGGTTTCATTAAATCCAACTATGCTCTTAGAATATAAGCAACTGATATAGTCCATAGACTGAAAAAAACGCTATATGCTACTTTCTAAACAAAAGATAATAAAGTTCTAGAATGATAATTAAAATATCCTGCCACCAACAGTAACAGTTCTAAAATATTACTGGAGGAGTCAATTGCTTTTTTTTATAGTAAGAAAATATCATTGTTCTAGTACTGTAATAATATGTTCAAGGAAATTCCAGTGTATATTTTATTGCTGTATAAACTTCACCTAACATGGTCCTTAGGATGAAATATGAATGCACCATAATAATTAATTTCAAATAGCCTAATAGATACTGGAAGTTTCTTTTAAAAACTATAACCTCTAATTAGATATTCAAATGACAATACTGTTGAGAGGAAAGTAAGTCACGGTTAAGCATGTCAGGGCACAGCTTCAGATTACTTGGCTTAGTGCTTACAGAAGTTGTGATGGCGTGCTGCATCCTTGGTCTTCCCTTGCCAGGCTAAAATTCACATCAAAATTCAAGAAGATATGGCACTTCCACAGGTACCATGCTGATTTATAAAGCGTTTTGTACAGCACCCTGAAAGTTCACACGGTAGAATGTTGTGTGGAATTGTTCTTCATCCACTACGACACTCTCCTGACTAACTCCTCACCCTGCATGGCAGGTGCTGAAATCTGAGAGGGCTTGTGGAATACAGAATAAGACAGGAGCTCTGTATTCACTAATGAAAACAGTTCTGTTTATTTTTTAAAAGCTTATGTGTATTTTATGAATATTCTTTAAACGGGAAGAGCAATTTTTGTAAGGATGACAATAGAAGTTCTCATCAAGAAGATGTAGCCACTTATGAACATTAATAAGATAAAGTCCTTTGGATGTCTACACTTTTCACCATGTGGTCATTCTTTTATTGAATAAACGCTCTATAGGCTTTCGTTAAAGAGGTTCTCAAGACCTCAGAAGCAAGCACAGATTGCTAAGAACTGGAGTCCTTGCAGGAACAGGATTTAGCATGGGTGACTTTTAAAAGGTCAGTGAGTGTCTCAGGCATTGATCTGTGTTGGAGGATGCAAAGCTCAGGTGGATCCCCAGAGTGAAGGCAACCTGAAATCTAGGATCACCAGATGAGCTGATCGGAGGTAAGGACATAAGCAAATGGAGGCTGAAGAAAAGAGTTGAGTTTACATCCTGCCTAGGGACACCTCTAAGCAAAGAAAACATTGAAAACTAAGGTTGGGTAAAAAACAAAAAGGAAGAGTTGAATGTGATGAAGGAAAGGCTGTGAGAAAAAAAAGCTGTGAATGAAAAAACTGTGCCCATTTTCAAGAGCTTCTAATTTATCTATATCTTATCTGCAGATGTCAACCTGTGACTCAATGCTTGTGCCTGTAGCAAGATTTCACAGCATATTGCTTGAAAAAGTCTTATTACCCATCTGGTGCTGTTATCTAATTATAGATTTAATAAAATAAAATGACATTATTTATAGCTGGAGTACATTTTTCAGTTCAGTTCAGTCACTCAGTTGTGTCCAACTCTTTGCGACCCCACAGACTGCAGCACACCAGGCTTCCCTGTCCTTCACCAACTCCTGGAGCTTGATCAACTCATGTCCATCGAGTTGGTGATGCTATCCAACCATCTCATCCTCTATCATCCCCTTCTCCTCCTGCCATTAATCTTTTCCAGCATCAGAGTCTTTTCCAGTGAGTCAGTTCTTCTCATCTGGTGGCCAGAGTACATTTTTAACTACGGAAAATATTTGATTATGAGCGTATAGCTATGCCAGATAGACAGATAGGTATTAGATAGATAGATACTCAAATACATGTGTATTATTTCTGTGCACTACTTTTTTCAGCTTTATTGGGATGTAAGTGACATATCACACTGTGTAAATTTAAGGTGTATAACATATTAATTGGATGGACTTATATATTGCTATATAATTACCATAATAGTGTTATCTAACATATCCATCACATCACATAATTATCATTTCTTGTAATAAGAACATTTTGATCTCATCTTTAAACAACTTTCAAGTATATAATAATAATACAATAATGTTATCTATAATCAGTACACTGGGCATTAGATCCTCAGAATTTATTCATCTTTAAGTTGCAAGTTTGTACTCTTGGATCAACATTTTCTCATTTCCTTCATCCCCATGCTTTAGTAATTCTCTACTCTCTCATTCTACTCTATATTTTCTACAAGTTTAGCCTTTTTAGATTCAATGATCTCATTCAATATTTGGTTTTTTCTGTCTGACTTATTTCACTTAGTATAATGCCCTCAAGTTCCATTCAAGTTATTGCAGATGGCAGGATTGCATTCTTTCTCATTGCTTAATAATAGTCCTTTGCGTGTGTGTCTTCAGAGTAAGATACATATATCAAGTAAGCATTGTCATTGATTAACTAGTTAAAATGCAATTAAGTTTCTATGCTTGCTAATTAATTACATTGATCAATATCTCATTAGGAGTCCAAGCACAGCAAACAAGCACTCTTCTAGGGAATGGAGTGAGGGAAGGGCATACAGTGGCCATTAAACAGGTAAACACTGAAACTTTGCCCTAATCAGACAGCTGTCTTGATGAGAAAAAGGCTTTTGTAATAGAAAGAATCAGATTCTTCAAGGGTCCACCTATTGTTCTAGCTTCCTGACCAGAGGGACCTATTATACCATAGTTACCTCTGGATGTTATTTTAAATTAACTGGTACCAACACAAGGTTCTTGGGGATTAGGGTATAAATATAAACAAATAAGCAAATAAATAAATATCGTATAGTATGGATTGTGTTTAATTTTTTTAATTAGAGGATAATTGCTTTGCAATATTGTATTAGTTTCCGCCATACACCAACATGAATCAGCTGTAAGTATACATATGTCTCCTCCCTTTTGAACCTCTCTCTCACTACCCCTTCCCGCCCCTCTAGGTTATCACAGAGCACCAGGCTGGGCTCCCTGTGTTATATAGCAACTTCCCACTAGCTATGTGTTTTACACATGATAGGGTATATATGTCAATGCTATTCTCTCAATTTGTCCCCCCATCTCCTGCCTCTGCCGTGTCCATAAGAACATGCTCTATATCTGTATCTCTATTCCTGCCCGCAATTAGGTTCATCAGTACCATTTTTCTACATTCCATATTTATGTGTTAATATATGATATTTGTTTTCCTAAAATATATGTCTTTATGAAAACTAAGTTGAAAAGGATTCTTTCTGGATTCAATAAAAGAGTCATATTAACTTAGTGAGCCTGACCCGGACACTGAGTAATTATCTTGGTGCCCTAACTAGGTAAGCAAAATTTTTAAAATAGCACTTAAACTAGGACAGTTTCCACCTTAAATGACACAATACTGTTAGATGTCTGTTAAAAGATGACAAAAAGAAAAACTATTGGGAGCAGGAATTGCACAAATTTCCAAATACATTTTAAACAAATGAGTCATAGTTACTGTTGAACATGATCTACCAACCCTTCATAAAGGTCTAATCTCTAGACCAATAACCTACCCATACCAGTCTGAGATTATTGGTTAGCACCTCCTGACTTTCCAGATTCTTCTCCTTTGCCTGAGACTGTCACACTGCCCCTGTCCCCTCTCCAGGGTCTGAGCCCAGCCCTGTTCACTCTCACTGGCCCCCTCATAAACTCTGGCAGATAATCATGATCCATTTCCAATTTCAGTCAGGTCATTTACAGTTCAGTGGGAGAAATGTCCTCATGCTCACACTGAGATTAGCAAATAAACTTTGCTTTTGACAGTTATCATCCAAGCTGCTGCTGCTACTGCTGCTAAGTCGCTTCAGTCATGTCCGACTTTGTGCGACCCTATGGACAGCAGCCCTCCAGGCCCCTCTGTCCACAGGATTCTCCAGGCAAGAATACTGGAGTGGGTTGCCAGTTCTTTCTCCAATGCATGCATGCATGCTAAGTAGCTTCAGTTGTGTCTGATTCTATGAGACCCTATGGACAGCAGCCCTCCAGGCTCCTCTGTCCACAGGATCCTCCAGGCAAGGATACTGGAGTGGGTTGCCATTTCCTTCTCCCTATCATCCAAGAGCAGTATTATTTTAGTATCTAATCACATTGATGTTACTCTTTAAAATATTTAGTATCATTACTCTATTGACTTTTCCAAGACTTGGTAAATACACAGAAATATGCATGTAACTATCAAGGCTCACTTGTTCTTAATTTAACTTTATTTACAGGCTTGAGTGATAGTATTATTGTGCTTTTGCACTAATACATCTTACTTGGCAACAGAAAAGTACATAT
Source organism: Moschus berezovskii (assembly GCF_049115385.1). Classification (NCBI taxonomy): domain Eukaryota; kingdom Metazoa; phylum Chordata; class Mammalia; order Artiodactyla; family Moschidae; genus Moschus; species Moschus berezovskii. The sequence goes on from NC_142472.1 coordinate 35,557,097, forward strand.
TAATTAGACAGAGCATAATATTGATTTATATATTCTGTTCCTAATAACCCTTATTTTCCCTGCTACTTTGTCAGGAGCTCAATTGTTTTGCTAGTCTAACCTCGAATACAACAGATTGCTTTGTAGTCAGGGAGAAAGATTCTACAGTGCATTTGCTGCTATTTAAATAACCCCTTTGTGCTTTTTAAAAATTGGATTCAAACAGCAAGAAAATAATGATCTCTCTCTTTAATTGGCTTCAGGTGCAGCACTTATTTTAAACTTGAACTTCCTTGCATTGAACACAGTGATCTGTTATTAAAAACTGGAAGTATTATCCTGGTGGCTTCTTTTAGTTTTACACCCTTTTGAAGAATAGTTCATCTTGAGTAATGCAGAAACACCCAGAGGAAGTAGTCTGAAACCAAACTCCTCTATCTCAAGGAAATCATAAACTAAACCCTTAATTGTGTGAGTAGATCCTCAGGTCATAGCCAGAATTCACCTTTTAACCACTCCAAAGCAGAAATTCTTAAAAGACTCCTCTATAATTATGAGCCATTTTAATTGGTTGGTATTCAAATGCTTGGAGAATGGCTGACCCAGTCCAAGTATCTTCCCCTGTGTAGAGAACCTGGAAGCCCAGGACGTTCAGTCATTTTCTTCTCTGGTATTTTCATTTCCCTCAGGATTGGAAGTCATCCATCCATGCTCTTTCAGGCTTAGACATGTGTCCCAGGTACTGGTTGGGACAATGATTTTCACTTTCTTGTAATTAACTCTATTTAATTCCTTACTTTCCAATCACAAAGAATCAGTCCTCCTATTCTTCTGCGTAATGTGACTCAAAGACAAGTGGTATTCTATTTTACAAGACAGTTCAGAAACAGCCTATCCATATGTGGAGAAGGTAATGGCAACTCACTCCAGCACCCTTGCCTGGAAAATCCCATGGACGGAGGAGCCTGGTAGACTGCAGTCCATGGGGTCACTGCGAATCGGACATGACTGAGCTGCTGCACTTTCACTTTTCACTTTTATGCATTGGAGAAGGAAATGGCAACCCACTCCAGTGTTCTTGCCTGGAGAATCCCAGGGACAGTGGAACCTGGTGGGCTGCCATCTATGGGGTCACACAGAGTCAGACACGACTGAAGCAACTTAGCAGCAGCAGCATGCAAATTGTATCATGAAAAATAATGCTTGATCTTTCTGTAGATGCTTCAGTGAGAAAAATTGCACTTATGAAAATATAAATGGCAAGTTCTCATAGCAACATTAGGGTGAATACACTCTATCGTATTAGAGGCTCTTTTTAGTACACTAATTAGTGTTGAAACCCTTATACATGTGCAACGTGGGTGAGTTAACTTTGCTAAGGGAACTTGAACAATCATATTTTCTGGACTAGTTTGGCTTGACATTAAATAAAACTCATAGAATCTTATGAGTTCATTTGAATATATTAATTTGAATTGTTTACTTAACCAGCTGATCCCGTTAGCTTGCCTAAACTTTAGGCAGATTCTCAAGGAAGAGCTTTGCTGTCTCCCTGGATTTCTAGAACTCCATAGAACAAGAGGCATGATCCAGGTCTGCACTGAAAGTAATGTAGAGTATCTAATGATGAATGAAACACAGTCTCTGTCTTTAAGGACTTCACATTCAAGAAAGATAGTAAGGCATATGCCCCAGTGATTTCAACATAAGACTGTACTGTCCTCTTTGAAAATATAAAATCTCACAGAAGTATTATACAAGATTAAAATCTAAATTCCTTACCAAGGAATACAAGACCTTTTATGATAGTTTTTAGTTCTACCTTTTAAGATTTATCTTCATCCACTTTCTACTTTATCCTACATCAAGCCCTAAAGATAGCAATTCTGAGAGTTCCCTTAGTAATTTGTGTTTATCTCTAATATAATATGTGTGACATAATTTAATAAATATTATTTGAACAGATAAGTAAATGACTAATATTTAAGGACGAGATCCCTTCCATATAGTGTGAGCAAAGAAGGGTCAATGGAAGATTTGGTATATGGGCAATAAATAGTAGGATTTGGACAGACAAGGCTGCGGGGCTTTTGAGATATAGCCCAAAAGTCAGGAAATTTTAGTTGCAAATAAGTAGACCAGGTTTGATTTCTACAGCAGAATAAAGGCCAAACTGAAGGTATATTATAACCAGAATGAGATCACTTGAAATTTTGGAAAACATCATTGCTTGCAGAGTTGCAACATGAGATTACTATTTAAGTGCCAAAATTGTAAGCTTAGCTAGAGATTCAGAAAGATTAGATTTTCCTATATCTTAAAAAAAACGATTTCATAAAAAGTGGTATTTAATATAAGGAAATGAATTTTATAATTGGAAAAATTGGTCAAGGGACTGCAGTAGCCAGGCTATCCCTTGTTTTATTTGCCTTTGAATTTTCCCTGAATGTTTCACATACAAACCCTTCTCCTCTCAACATAGTTTGCAATTGTTTCAAGAGCACAGTCTTTAAATTTCCCATGATACACAGACCAGCAAAATAAGTGCTTGCTTATAAAATCATTATATATGTGTTTTTACATATAATATATACATGAGTATTTATATGTGAGTGTGTGTGCTCTTGCAACCCAATGAACTTTAGCCCACCAGGCTCCACTGTCCATGGAATTTTCTAGGCAAGAATACTGAAATGGGTTGTCATTTCCTCCTCCAGAGTATTTTCCTGACCCAGGGATTGACCCCGTGTCTCCTACAAATAGCTGAGAAAAGAAGAGAAGTGAAAGACAAAGGAGAAAAGGAAAGATATACCCATAGGAATGCAGATTTCCAAAGAATAGTAAGAAAACGTAAGAAAGCCTTCCTAGATGATGGATGCAAAGAAATAGAGGAAAACAATAGAATGGGAAAGACTAGAGATCACTTCAATAAAATTAGAGATACCAAGGAACATTTCACGCAAAGTTGCACAATAAAGGACAGAAATGGTATGGACCTAACAGAAGCAGACTATATTAAGAAGAGGTGGCAAGAATATACAGAAGAACTCTACAAAAAAGATCTTAATGACCCAAATAACCATGATGATGTGATCACTCACCTATAGCCAGACATCCTAGAGTGTGAAGTCAAGTGGACCTTAGGAAGCATCACTACAAACAAAGCCAGTGGAGGTGATGGAATTCCAGCTAAGATACTTCAAATCCTAAAAGATGATACTGTTAATGTGCTGCACTCAATATGACAGCCAATTTGGAAAACTCAGCAGTGGCCACAGGACTGGAAAAGGTCAGTCTTCATTCTAATCTGAAAGAAAGGCAATGCCAAAGAATGCTCAAACTACCACACAGTTGTACTTATTTCATACACTAGCAAAGTAATGCTCAAAATTCTCCAAGCTAGGCTTCAACAGAACATAAACCAACAACTTTCAGATGTTCAAGCTGGATTTAGTAAAGGCAGAAGACCAGAGATCAAATTGCCAACATCTGTTGGATCATAGAAAAAGCAAGAGTTCCAGAAAAATATTTACTTCTGCTTCATTGACTATGCTAAAGCCTTTGACTTCATGGATCACAACAAACTGGAAAATTCTTCAAGAGATGGGAATATCTTACTTACGTTACCTGCCTCCTGAGAAACCTGTATGCAGATCAAGAAGCAAAAGTTAGAACAAGACATGGAACAACAGACTGGTTCCAGATTGAGAAAGGAGTACGTCAAGGCTGTATATTGTCACCCTGCTTATTTAACTTATATTCAGAGTACATCATGTGAAATGCTGGGCTGGATGAAGCACAAGCTGAAATGAAGATTTCCAGGAGAAATATCAATAACCTCAGATATGCAGATGACACCACCCTTATGGCAGAAAGTGAAGAGGAACTAAAGAGTCTCTTGATGAAAGTGAAAGAGGAGAGTGAAAAAAGCTGGTTTAAACTCAACATTCAAAAATTTAAGATCAGGGCATCCTTTCTCATCACTTCACGGCAAATAGATGGGGAAACAAAACAGTGACAGACTCTACTTTCTTGGGCTCCAAAATCACTGTAGCCACTAAATTAAAAGACACTTGCTTCTTGGAAGAAAAGCTATGACAAACCTAGACAGTGTATTAAAAAGCAGAGATACTGCTTTGCCAACAAAGGTCCATCTAGTCAAAGCTATGGTTTTTCCAGTTCATGTATGGATATGAGAGTTGGAACATAAAGAAGGCTGAGCATTGAAGAATTGATGCTTCCGAACTGTGGTTTTGGAGAAGACTCTTGAGAGTCCCTTGGACTGCAAACAGATAAAACCAGTCAATCCTAAAGAAAATCAACCCTGAATGTTCACTGGAAGGACTGATGCTGAAGCTGAAGCTCCAATACTTTGGCTGCTGCTGCTGCTGCTGCTGCTAAGTCACTTCAGTCGTGTCCGACTCTGTGTGACCCCATAGACGGAAGCCCACCAGGCTCCCCTGTCCCTGGGATTCTCCAGGCAAGAACACTGGAGTGGGTTGCCATTTCCTTCTCCAATGTGTGAAAGTGGAAAGTGAAAAGTGAAAGTGAAGTCGCTCAGTCATGTCCGACCCTTAGCGACCCCACGGACTGCAGCCTACCAGGCTCCTCCATCCATGGGATTTTCTAGGCAATAGTACTGGAGTGGCTTGCCATTGCCTTCTCCGATACTTTGGCTACCTGATGTGAAAAACTGACTCATTAGAAAAGACTCTGATGCTGGGAAAGATTGAAGACAGGAGGAAAAGGGGACAAAAGAAGAGGAGATGGTTGGATGGCATCACCAACTCAATGGACATGAGTTTGAGATACTCCGGGAGATGGTGAAGAACAGGGAAGCCTGGCATGCTGCAGTACATGGGGTCACAGAGTTGGACACGACTACTCCTTGGAAGGAAAGTTATGACCAACTTAGCATTTTAAAAAGCAGAGACATTTCATTGTCAACAAAGATCTGTCTAGTCAAGGCTGTGGTTTTTCCAGTGGTCATGTATGGATGTGAGAGTTGGACTATAAAGAAAGCTGAGTGCCAAAGAATTGATGCTTTTGAACTGTGGTGCTGGAGAAGACTCTTGAGAGTCCCTTGGACTGTAAGGAGATCCAACCAGTCCATCCTAAAAGAGATCAGTCCTGAATGTTTGTTGGAAGGACTGATGTTGAAGCTGAAACTCCAATACTTTGACTACCTGATGTGAAGAGCTGATTCATTTGTAAAGACCCTGATGCTGGGAAAGATTGAGGGCAGGAGGAGAAGGGGATGACAGAGGTTGAGATGGTTGGATGGCGTCACCAACTCAGTGGACATGGGTTTGGGTGAACTCCGGGAGCTGGTTATGGACAGGGCGGCCTGGTGTGCTGCGGTTCATGGGGTCGCTAAAAGTCAGACACGACTGAGCAACTGAACTGAACTGAACAACTGGACAACAACTCCTGCAAGTCTACTGCACTGCAGGATGATTCTTTACTGCTGAGCCTCCAAGGAAGCCAATATTATGTATAATAAGTCATAAAGTAAGTTCTTGCTTAGTACAGCAAGACATCAACTTTTTAGAGAGAGCATAAATTTTCTGACCATTAACATCAGAGAGAAAGGATGAATACAAAGTAGAATAAAGATACATCAACTTCTCATTTAAATTTTTTTTTCTTCATGGCTCCTCAAAAGATGGAATACAAATGACTACACTGGACTGAAGAAATCTGACTAGACTGAGGGACTAAGTTGATTTGGAGAAAGTTGAAGTTTTCATTTTTCAAATTGTTCTGATATCTTCAGGATGAAAAGCATCAATTCAGAAATTGATTTTCTCAAATTCTAGGGGGAAAAAACCCAGCCAAGTATGCAAAACTATCTTCGTTTTCCTATCACTAACCTTTTGAATATTTAAAACTTCTTCTGTATTCCTATTGACCTCTATGTGTTCATGTTCCTTCTTGCTATGGAACATTCTCCTAGTCAAACCATCCCTACTGTGTTTGTTTTTTTTTTTAAGGTTATCAATAGGTATTCCTTTCTATAATTGTTTTTAAAGTTTTGTTGTGATTAAAGAGATGGACAATATTAAGTGATAATTATTCTTTCCAGTTTTATACTATAAAAAACCATCTCAGACAGAGAAATATCAGATATCATAAGAGAGATGAGAACTATACAGTGAGCTCTTCTGTTTAAGGTTCTTTTTTTAGCTCAGGTAGTACATGTGGTCTTTGGCATTGAGCAATCTTCCCAGATCTTGGTACATACACTTTATCAGATGCTTGACTTCCAAAAAGTTCTTTTTTATGATTTAATTAATTAATTAATGGCTGCATTGGGGCTTCATTGCTGTGCAGAGGCTTTCTTGAGTTGCGGCAAGTAGTGGCTACTCTCCTGTTGCGGTACACAGGCTTCTCATTGCGGTGGCTTCTCTTGTTATGGAACACGGGTTCTAGGTATGCAGGCTTTGGTTAACTGCAGCTTGTGGGCAGAGTAGTTGTGGATCCTGGGCTATAGAGCACAAGCTCAGTAGTTGTGGTTCAAGGGCTTAGTTATCCCATGGCATGTGGGATCTTCCCAGCCCAGAGGTTGAACTCACGTCTTCTCCTGCCTTAGCAGGTGGATTCTTTACCAATGAGCCACCAGGGAAGTCCCCACATAGTTCTTGTTGTTTATTCTTTCCTGCTTATGCAAATATAAACAAGTACAAAAATATGAATTCAAATAACATATGTAAATATAATTGTATAAATTATATTAACTACATACATAATTAGTAGAAGAAAAAAATCCATTTGTGTTAACCAGATCCTATAAAATAAATTAAAAATGTAGTCTATTGTATTTACTCTGTGCATATTATCACTAACATTTTCTTCAACACTATGTGATTTTTATAAATTTTGCAGTTAATAGTGAGACTTTTTGATTAAAAGCTTTGCATGGTTTGTAATTCAGAAAAGTTATTTTTTTTCCTAAAGTGTATTTGAATATACTTTTTCTTCTACTTTCTCTGTTTTTATATGAATATACTAGTTATATATGTAAATGTCATTTCACTTTTGGCCACATCTTACTTTTTCTTCTATTCTAGATGCTTTAAAAAGGGGTTTACTGTAGTATTGTGTTGACATACAGTAATCTGCACTTATGTAAACTGTGTAATTTGATAAGCTTTGACACATGTCAAATTTTAACCATAATCAAAATAATAACAAAATATCCAGTGCACTAATTTTTTCTCATACTACTTTTTAGCTGACATGAGAAAAAAAATAGGGTGCTGAATATTCTTCCCTTTCCCTTCCTGCTCCTTGTCTTTTCTTCATGTCCAGGTTACCACTGATCTTTTCTATCTGCATGTGCTCAGTCACTCAGGAGTACCAGACTCTTAGCAACCCCATGGACAGGATCCCCTCTGTCCATGGAATTTTCCAGGCAAGAATACTGGAACAAGTTGCCATTTCCAATTCCAGGGAATCTTCCCCACCCAAGGATTGAACCTGGATCTCTTGCATTGCTGGTAGATTCTTTACCATCTGAGCCACCACAGAGGCCCCTTCTCTACTTTAAACATCCTCTATTAAACTCTATTTCTGGACCACGGCATCTGCCCTGCCTCAGGACTTTTGTCCTTACTGTTTCCTTTGTCTTAACCTCTTTTCCCCTGACCCTCCACAGAGCTGAGTCCTTCACATCACTCATTTTTAAGCTCAAACATTCCTTCACCAAATAGGCCTTCTTCACCTCTGACCTCCCGACCAAATTAATATCCCCTTTGCTTTCTTATCAGCCTGTTAATTTCTTTACTTGCACTTGCCACTGGAACCACTGTTGAGCTACTTATTATAATGCTATTCATTATAATGCTGTTTCACTTCTCCAAGGTAAGGTGCGAATTGATAAAGACAGAGACTCTGCCTGGGCTGTTCAGTGTTATCACCTAGTACTTTGAACAGTGTCTGTCATGAGAACACTTGATAAATCTTCATTGCATAACTGAAAGTATAAATGGGTCAATATCACCCCATACACTCAATAAACCTAATTAGCTTTTCCCTGCCCCTTGTCAAATGTGTCACTAATACACTGAGTAATAAATTCGAAATCTTTTACATATTCTATCTTCACTTCTTTCTGTCCACTATTCCTATCTTAATTCAGACCGTCTTGTCTCCAAAGTGCCTAAATTCAGAAATCTCCTAGTTGATTTTTCTAATACGATTTGGGTGGCACTAGTGGTAAAGTCATGCTCAAAATTCTCCAAGCCAGGCTTCAGCAATATGTGAACCGTGAACTTCCAGATGTTCAAGCAGGTTTTAGAAAAGGCAGAGGCACCAGAGATCAAATTGCCGACATCTGCTGGATCATGGAGAAAGCAAGAGAGTTCCAGGAAAACATCTATTTCTGCTTCATTGACTATGCCAAAGCCTTTGACTGTGTGGATCACAATAAACTGTGGAAATTCTGAAAGAGAGGGGAATACCAGACCACCTGACCTGCCTCTTGAGAAACCTGTATGCAGGTCAGTAAGCAACAGTTAGAACAAGACATGGAACAACAGACTGGTTCCAAATAGGAAAAGGTGTACGTCAAGGCTGTATAGTGTCACCCTGCTTATTTAACTTCTATGCAGAGTACATCATGAGGAACGCTGGGCTGGAAGAAGCACAAGTTGGAATCAAGATTGCTGGGAGAAATATCAATAACCTCAGATATGCAGATGACACCACCCTTATGGCTGAAAGTGAAGAGAAACTAAAAAGCCTCTTGATGAAAGTGAAAGAGGAGAGTGAAAAGGTTGGCTTGAAGCTCAACATTCAGAAAACAAAGATCATGGCATCTGGTCCCATCACTTCATGGGAAATAGATGGAAAAACAGTGGAAACAGTGTCAGACTTTATTTTTCTGGGCTCCAAAATCACTGCAGATGGTGATTGCAGCCATGAAATTAAAAGACGCTTACTCTTTGGAAGGAAAGTTATGATCAACCTTGATAGTATATTAAAAAGCAGAGACATTACTTTGCCAACCAAGGTCCGTCTAGTCAAGGCAATGGTTTTTCCCGTGGTCATGTATGGATGTGAGAGTTGGACTGTGAAGAAAGCTGATTGCCGAAGAACTGATGCTTTTGAACTGTGATGCTGGAGAAGTCTCTTGAGAGTCCCTTGGACTGCAAGGAGATCCAACCAGTCCATTCTAAAGGAGATCAATCCTGGGTGTTCATTGGAAGGACTGATGCTAAAGCTGAAACTCCAATACTTTGGCCAGCTCATGCGACGAGTTGACTCACTGGAAAAGACTCTGATGCTGGGAGGGATTGGGGGCAGGAGGAGATGGGGTCGACAGAGAATGAGATGGCTGGATGACATCACCGACTCGATGGACATGAGTTTGAGTGAACTCTGGGAGTTGATGATGGACAGGGAGGCCTGGCGTGCTGTGATTCATGGGGTCACAAAGAGTCGGACACGACTGAGCGACTAAACTGAACTGAACTGAGAGGTAAAGAATCTGACTGCCAATGCAGAAGATGTAAGAGATGTGGGTTCGATCCCTGGGTCGGGAAGATCTCCTGGAGAGTGAAATGGCAACCCACTCCAGTATTCCTGCCTGCCTGGAGAATCTCATAGACAAAGGAGTCTGGTGGGCTACAGTCCATAGAGTCGCAGAATCGTACACAACTGGGGTGACTTATCACACAGCACACACAGCAATGCCATTTCAACTCCCTGTCGTTCATCCCTGCATGTTTCTTAAAAACAAAATGGATTAAGTTCTGCCTATTTAGATTCATTCATGGTATCATCATATATTATAGATGAAAATTCAATTTTATTGTCGTCATATACTCTTTCCCTTCATGGCTATGTTTTCATGCTGTGCTTTCTCATTCACCTGGAACTCTCTGCTTCATTCATTTGTAAGTGCTTACAGGCTGAAACCCCAAAAGTTTCTTTGATTCTCTCTTGACTTTCTCAGGCAGCTTTCTCTTCCCAAATTGCACTTGTCACCTATGTTACCTAGAATAAAAAGGACTCTTTCATCAAGCAGACTTGCACACATAGGCACCATCAAGCACTAGAGCTCAATCGTATAAAGTCAGCCCTGGAGCCCATTAACCTTCCTTTAGTCACAGTTCTAATAAGCCATGTGGCACTCACTAAGATCCATATGCTCTCTGTACCTCAATTTCCTCTCCTAACTATGAATAGAAAGAATCCTGGCTTCATGAGATAATAGCAAGCATGATAGTTATTATTATTAAATGTGACCACTTCCTCCATGTGTCACCTCCACATCTCCTCTCCTAGCATTTGCAGCATCTCCCTACATCATTTTCTCAACCTGAACATCAGCAAATGCTTCAAGGACAGGCCTCCTAGTTTTGTATTTCATCATAAGGACATGTTCAATGAATACTTGTTAAATAAGTGACTGCATTAATTAACGAAATTGCTGCTTACGTCTAACTGGTTTGATACAGAGAGAGGATTCCTCCTCCTCAAAAGGATGCCTAAATGTCTTGCTTATTCCAGGTAATCCCAGTTACCTTGTCTGTTCAGAAATAAAAATCAAAGAATCCATCTTATAGAAACATTTCGGCTTGGTCAAAAAGTTTGCTTGGGGTTTTCCATGATATGTTACAGAAACACCAGAATGGACTTCTTTGCCAAGCCAACATTTAGCATGTTTTCTCTCTGCAAATAGCCTATGGGATATTTAACCCATGGGCCTCAAAAGTACAGGGCTTTTACATAGGCTTGATTCATGAATAAATGTGACAAATGAAGTGGTACTAATTGGGAGGAGGATGATCTCTCTCTCTATTTTCCCCAGGTTCCCACCTTGGCCCCTAGGGGATCTTGCCCTACTCAGGGTAGGTGTTGGTGAAGCACTTTGGGGCCATTCCTACCTCCTCTCCTCAGCAGGAAATAGGAAATAAAGGAAAGTTAGTCACACAAGCATGTCTGACTCTTTGCAATCCCATGGACTGTAGCCTGCAAGGTCCTCTGTCCATGGAATTCTCCAGTCAAGAGTACTGGAGTGGGTTGCCATCCCCTTCTCCATCCTCAGCAGGAAGTGTCCCTAAACTGGCTGGTGGGACCCAGGCAACCACTGGATGCATTTAAATGGAGATCAGAATCACTGCATTTCCCTGGTAGCCTCGGAGGTTGAAGTCTCTCTTTTCATCTCCAGGGACCACTTACAATATGAAATTCACCAGGACAGTAGCTGTAACATCTTATTCTTGCTTCTGATTCCTGCTCCACATAGGTGACAGGGTACTTAGTCACTTAGTCATATCTGACTCCTTGCAACCCTATGCACTATAGCTCACCACTCTCCTCTCTGCATGGTGGTTCTCCAGGCAAGAATACTAGAGTATGTTGCCAGGCCCTCCTCCAGGAGATCTTTCCAACCCAGGGATCGAACCCAGGTCTCCTGCATTGAAGGCAGATTCTTTATTGTCTGAGCAAGGAAGCTCAGATGACGGGATGCTGCTGCTACTGCTGCTAAGTCACTTCAGTCGTGTCCGACTCTGTGCGACCCCATAGACGCCAGCCCGCCAGGCTCCCCCGTCCCTGGGATTCTCCAGGCAAGAACACTGGAGTGGGTTGCCATTTCCTTCTCCAATGTGTGAAAGTGAAGTTGCTCAGTCATGTCTGACTTGTAGCGACCCCATGGACTGCAGCCTACCAGGCTCCTCCGTCCATGGGATTTTCTAGGCAAGAGTACTGGAGTGGCTTGCCATTGCCTTCTCCCCAGATGACGGGATAAACTGAGGTAAAACACTGATTTTCAACATTTGCTTCAGATTAGGTTCTTGTAGGAAGTTTTAAGAATTCCAAAGCCCAGGTCACACCCCAGTCTAATTAAGTCACATTTTCTGCAAATGAAACACAGACATTGGTAGTTTGGTTTTTTTTTTTTTTATTTTACTATTTTTTTAATTGGAGGAAAATTACAATGCTGTGTTAGTTTCTGCTATACAACCACATGAACCAGTCATACGCACACACGTGTGTGTGTCTATATATATATATATATATATATATAACCTTATATATGAAGATGACACCACCCCAATGGCAGAAAGTGAAGAAGAACTAAGGAGCCTCTTGATGAAAGTGAAAGAGGAGAATGAAAAAGTTGCCTTAAAGTTCAATATTCAGAAAACTAAGATCATGGCATCTGGTCCCACCACTTCATGACAAATAGATGGGGAAACAGTGGCTGACTTTGTTTTTGGGGGCTCCAAAATCACTTCAGATGGTGACTCCAGTCATGAAATTAAAAGATGCTTGCCCCTTGGAAGGAAAGTTATGACCAACTTAGACAGCATATAAAAAGCAGAGACATTACTTTGTCAACAATGGTCCATCTAGTCAAGACTGTGGTTTTTCCAATAGTCATGTATGGATGTGACAGTTGGACTATAAAGAAAGTTGAGTGCTGAAAAACTGATGCTTTTGAACTATGGTGTTGGAGAAGACTCCCTGGACTGCAAGGAGATCCAACCAGTACATTCTAAAGGAGATCAGTCCTGGGTGTTCATTGGAAGGACTGATGTTGAAGTTGAAACTCCAATACTTTGGCCACCTTATGCGAAGAGCTGACTCATTTGAAAAGACTCTGATGCTGGGAAAGATTGAAGGCAGGAGGAGAAAGGGACAACAGAAGATGAGATGGTTGGATGTCATCACTGACTCAATGGACATGAGTCTGGGTAGGCTCCGGGAGTTGGTGATGGACAGGGAGGCCTGGCGTGCTGTGGTTCATGGGTTTGCAAGGAGTCAAACACAACTGAGAGACTGAACTGATGTGTGTGTATAGTCCCCTCCCTCTCAAACCTCCTTTCTCCCTCCCATCCCACCGCTCTCTGTCATCACAGGCACCAGGCTGGACTCGCAGAGTTATACAGCAGCTTCCCACTAGCTATCTATTTTACACATAATAGTGTGTATGCATCGGTAGTTTTTAAAAGCCCTCAGGTGACTCAGTTGCAGATAAGTTTGAGAAATGCTGCCCAAAGAGAAACCATGAGGTTTCTGGTTCAAACCATAAATACCATTCAACCTGGAAATTTAGTTTGTCATTTAAAAATTCAGGAATCACTAAATGTTGGATGCCTTAGCCATCTACTGACTTTCACTTTCCTCTCCATTCATCAGGCTCCTCCAGAGACAAGAAAATCTTTAAAATACTGAATCTGCCTAGACTGAAAACAGTAACATCTTCTCTCCAACCTCTCCTAACACAGCACAGGTGGGAAATAGCACAGCAACATCTAGTGGGGGAATGAAAACAGTATGAAGGTTCCTCAAAAAATTGAAAATATGATCTACTCCTGGGTAGATGTCCAAACTAATTGAAATTGGAATCTCAAAAACATATCTGCACCCACATGTTCACTGTAGCATTACTCACAATAGTCAAGATATGGAAATAACCTAAGGGTCCAGCAAAGGATGAGTGAATACAGAATTTGTGTTTACACATACATATAACATATTAATAATGTATAAATTAATTAATATGTATAACAATAGACACATATTATTTAGCCTTTAAATAGAAGGGGTTTCTGCTGAAAATCCAGCTGATAACTTTATGGAGATTCTCTTGCACATATATGTTCACTTAAGATTATTTATAATAGCCGAGATATGGAAGCAACCTAAATGTCGATCAACAGATGAATGAATAAAGAAGATGTGGTACATATATATAAATGTACATATACATATATACAAATATATATATACATATACAATGGAGTATTACTCAGCCATAAAAAGAATGAAATAATGTCTTTTCCAGCAACATGAAGAGACCTAGAAATTATTTTACTAAGTGAACTATGCCAGACAGAGAAAAATATCATATGATAAGCTTATATGTGGAATCTAGAAAAAAAAAGATACAAATGAGCTTACTTATAAAACAGAAATAGACCCACAGACATACAAAATAAACTTATGTATCAAAGGGGAAAGGGAGGAAAAACTAGGAGGTTGTTTTGAACATACACACACACACATATATATAAGGCAGATAACCAACAAGCAGCTAATGAATAACAAGTGTAGCAGCTACTCAATATTTTGTAATAACCTGTAATAGAAAAAAACCTGAAAATAATGTGTGTGTGTGTAACTGAATTACTTTGCTGTACACCTGAAGCTAATACAACATTGTAAACCAACTATACTTTAATGAAAAAATACAAGAAAAAGAAGAAAACACTACCATTTGTAACAGCATGGATGAACCTGGAAGACATTATATAACATGAGATGAGCCAGAAACAGAAGCACAAATATTGCATGGTTTCAACTTATATGGGTTATCTAAAATAGTCCAACTCAAGGAAACATAGAGTAAAATAGTGGCTGCAAAGGCCTAGGTATCAAAGAAATAAGATTTTCTGTTCAATGACTATAAAATTTCAGCTATTCAAGATGAATAAGACCCAGAGACCTTCTGTAAAACATGGTGCTCATATTAGCAATACTGTATTATCCACTTAAAAATTTTAAGAGGGCAGATCTCAAGTAAGTATTCTTATCACAAAAAGCAATGTAAATAATTTTAAAAAATAAGTATATCCATGTGTAAATGGCAACCCACTCCAGTAGTCTTGCCTGGAGAATCCCACAGATGGAGGAGCCTGGTAGGCTACAGTCCACAGGGTCGCAGAGTCTGACGTGACTGAGCAACTTCACTTTCACTTTCAAGCTGTCTACTTGGATACTAAGAAAATTTGAAAGAGGAATGTATGAAAACTGTTTAACAAAACTTTGTTTTATTTTTTCCAAGATACTGAAAATAAAAGGACGGCCCATTACCAAAGGGGAAAAAATATCTGGTTCTATCACTTAGAGGGGACAAGCCTGAGAAATAAATAAGGAGCAGCTGGGGCAGACATGCTAGGCTATCTGCTTTCTCTTTAAGAAGCAGTTGGAACTTCTGGAGAAAGGAAGTGGAGAAAATGTCTGGAGAAAGAGGGATTATATTGGGAGGAACGAAGAATCACTTGAGGGACTTCTGCACGCAGAGCAGTAGCCAAAACGTGCTAATGATCAATTTAACACCTGCCATTTTAATTAGCACCTAAGGATAAGCTGACATTGACAGAGAGGGTTGGAAACAGTAAAATGGCCTCAGAAGCAGCCCAAGGTCAGACAGAAAATAAAGATCCCCTGTTTAGAAAAAAAGGTGATTATAGTTTATTAGCCAGAGGAAGTGAGGCTTGTGTTTAGGAGTTGTTTTGTTCATGAATATGTCATTATGATGTAAAATTTGAAGCAGACACTAATTTGTGAACTGTCTCAAGAAAATCAGATTTGATACAGACTTTTAAAAAATGTTCCCTTGTAGTCTAAAGATTTTAAAGAATCAAAATAGCAAAGAGTAAATGAGACTCAGCCTAAATTTTCAGGAGTGATACTTCTATTGATCAGAAGTATTGAGCTTCCCTGGTGGTCCAGTGGTGGGTATTCCACTGTGCAATGCAGGGGATACCAGTTCAATCCCTGGTGGGGGAGAATCCCACATGCCACGGGGCTACTAAGCCTGTGTGCTACAACTACCGAGCCTGCACTCTGGAGCCTGTGAGCTGCAAATACTGATGTCTGCACACCCTAGAGCTTGTACTTCATAGCAAGAGAAGCCACTGCAAGGAGAGGCCTACCCACTGCAACTAGAGAGTAGCCCTTGTTCACTGCAAATCAAGAAAGCCTGTGCACAGCAATGAAGATCCAGAGCAGCCAAAAACACGCCTATTTTTTTTTAATCTGAAATATTGATACTATGCAGTTGGTAAGTAGCTAGAAAATACAAACTTTCTGGTGGCCAAATATAGCAAAAAAATAAGATTTAAATAAACAAAATCCCTCATAAATATTTATTGAGCAGTGGAAGCAAGGAAAGGGAAGAGGTATCACACTATAAACATTCCATGTCACAGATTTGGGGAAATACTGTATCGTACTAACACCCACCAGAGGAACCTAAATTCCAGCTGGTGGGGCTTCCTGATCATGGATGGGCTCCCGTCCTCCAGGGTCCATGCAGTGTAGAAGAGTTCTGAGCTGGAACCAAGTCCATCCACACCTCGGGTAAGGCTTTTCATATGGGACTATGTCTGTTTGAGGATGAGACTCTGTTCCCTGCTGTAAACCCACACTTGAGAAAGATTAGCAAGCAAACAACAGGGTTCTAAGAGGTTCGTGTTCCTCATGATGTACTCTGCATATAAGTTAAATAAGCAAGGTGACAATATACAACCTTGACGTACACCTTTTCCTATTTGGAACCAGTCTGTTGTTCCATGTCCAGTTCTAACTGTTGCTTCCTGACCTGCATACAGGTTTCTCAAGAGGCAGGTCAGGTGGTCTGGGATTCCCGTCTCTTTCAGAATGTTCCACAGTTTATTGTGATCCACACAGTCAAAGGCTTTGGCATAGTCAATGAAGTAGAAATAGATGTTTTTCTGAAACTCTCTTGCTTTCTCCATGATCCAGCGGATGTTGGCAATTTGATCTCTGGTGCCTCTGCCTTTTCTAAAACCTGCCTGAACATCTGGGAGTTCACAGTTTACATACTGCTGAAGCCTGGCTTGGAGAATTTTGAGCATGACTTTGCTAGCGTGTGAGATGAGGGCAATTGTCCGGTAGTTTGAGCATTCTTTGGCATTGCCTTTCTTTGGGATTGGAATGAAGACTGACCTCTTCCAGCAGATGACACTACCCTTATGGCAGAAAGTGAAGAGGAACTCAAAAGCCTCTTGATGAAAGTGAAAGAGGAGAGTGAAAAGGTTGGTTTGAAGCTCAACATTCAGAAAACAAAGATCATGGCATCTGGTCCCATCACTTCATGGGAAATAGATGGAAAAACAGTGGAAACAGTGTCAGACTTTGTTTTTTTGGGCTCCAAAATCACTGCAGATGCTGATTGCAGCCATGAAATTAAAAGACGCTTGCTCCTTGGAAGGAAAGTTATGACCAACCTTGATAGTATATTAAAAAGCAGAGACATTACTTTGCCAACCAAGGTCCGTCTAGTCAAGGCAATGGTTTTTCCCGTGGTCATGTATGGATGTGAGAGTTGGACTGTGAAGAAGGCTGATCGCCGAAGAATCGATGCTTTTGAACTGTGGTGTTGGAGAAGACTCTTGAGAGTCCCTTATACTGCAAGGAGATCCAACCAGTCCATTCTAAGGGAGATCAATCCTGGGTGTTCATTGGAAGGACTGATGCTAAAGCTGAAACTGCAATACTTTGGCCACCTCATGCGACAAGTTGACTCACTGGAAAAGACTCTGATGCTGGGAGGGGTTAGGGGCAGGAGGAGAAGGGGTCAACAGAGAATGAGATGGCTGAATGGCATCCCCAACTCGATGAACATGAGTTTGAGTGAACTCTGGGAGTTGGTGATGGACAGGGAGGCCTGGCGTGCTGTGCTTCATGGGGTCGCAAAGAGTCGGACACAACTGAGTGACTGAATTGAACTGAACTGAAGCCTAATATGATGAGAATGGAGATTAAGCCTCAAGTTCGGTCTGGAAAGTACCTTCTAAGTGACACATAAAAGGCATGATATGTTTACTCATAAGGTTAGGAGTGGAGAAGGACATCAGAAATCACCACATCCAGGTTGAACTGTTTTCATAAGGGCTTCCCTGGTGGCTCGGTGGTAAAGAATCTACCTACCAATGAAGGAGACACAGTTTGATCCCCGTCCCTGGAGAAGGAAATGGCAACCCACTCCAATATTCTTAACTGGGAAACCCCATGGATAGAGGAGACTGGCATTACAGTCCATGGGGTCACTAAAATTTGGACATGACTTAGCAAATGAGCATGAGATATTCATATGTGCAGAGGATCAACATAAGACCTGAAACCCTACAACCACTATGGTCAGAGTCCGTGTTCGTCACTCAGTGGTGTCTGACTATTTGTAATTCCATGGACTGTAACCCACCAGCTGCTCTGTCCATGGAATTCTCCAGGCAAGAATACTGGAGTGGGTAGTCATTCCCTTCTTCAGGGGATCTTCCTAATCCAGGGCTCAAACCCAGGTCTCCTGCATTGCAGACAGATTTTTTTTTTTTTACCATCCAAGACACCAGGGAAGCCCACTAATGATAGATCCAAGCCTGAACCCTTATCTCCAATCATTACTAATTCAGAGTCCACAGAAACACAGCCAGGAAGATACTCGTGGCAAAGTCCCAAAATATATCACCAATTAAAATACACATTGATCAAAAATATTCCAGAATTCTAGATCGATGCAAATCAAAACTGCAATCATTTTCCAAGAAAAGTATTTGAACAAAAAGCAATTAAAAATCATGGACACTATCAATAAACCCAATAAATGTCTGTTAGTTGCTCAGTTGTGTCCAGCTCTTTATGACCCCATTGACTGTAGCCCGCCAGGTTCCTCTGTCCATGGAATTCTCCCGGCAAGAATACTGGAGTGGATTGCCATTCCCTTCTCCAGGGCATCTTCCCACCTCAGGGATCGAACCTGGGTCTCCTATATCGCAGGTAGATTCTTTACCATCTGAGCCACCATGGAAGCCCTCAATAAACTCAGTACTGCACAAAAATATATTCTGAAACACGTGACTAAATGTGACTTTAAAATGCAATGACTTGTATTTTATATTAATGCGTTTGATACTAATTTAATATCAAATATGCATTTGATATTAGTTTTAATCTTGTTCTACAGTTTCATTTGAATTTAGGGTTTTTGTCTGGTGATATATATTCTGATGATTGGATACTGGCACACTTATATGATAGCCATATTTCAAAAATTTAGTAAGGCTATAGTAGATTTTAGTGACCTTTTCATGTACAAGATATTCAGGGGAGTTTGTATTAATCTGTTTGATAGCTTACTTGTTTAGATTGTGGTCAAAATAAGCAGAAGTCCATGAAAGATAAAATGAATCATACTAAGCAATGGGAAGAAAGAAAAGGCCCTTGCTTTCTGATCCAGGAGAAACCCTAGTGCCAGGCTAAATTCTGTTCCCTCAATAAACTTCTTTCTAAAACCCTTTAATCAATTTTAAAGAATATAACTATCTAGGTAAATTGCATTGTTTCCTTTCCTTGGTAATGGTGGTGGTGGTTTAGTCACTATGTTTTGTCTAACCTTTGCAACCCCATGACTGTAGCCAGCCAGGTTCCTCTGTCCATTGGTTTTCCAATACACAGCTCATGTTTGAATCATTTTTCCTATGACAGGAGGTAATCACACTCTGATTTGCATTTTAAGGTTTGAGAAAGAGTCATCAATCAAGATTCAATACTATTTCTTATTCTTGTATATATGAGATTCTCAATAATTGCCAAAATTTCCCTTGTAAGGGTAAGAGTGAAATCTCTATGACTTTAGATTTCAAAGGCATGTTTCATCATATTCTCTGTGCAATGATGCCCATGTTGACTGTGGCTCAGATCCAGACCCATCAGGAATTTAAGAGAACAATAACATACCAATTGGTAGAGTTTCTTGTTTTTATTTATTTTGGTTTTTATTTTTCAAAGGCACTGCCTAACATGAACAAAAAAAGTAATATATAGAAACAAAAAAGTATCTAGTACAATTTTATATAATAAAGGTTGGCAAAAAATTGATTGGATGTATGCATATGTATGGGCTTCTCCTTGGCTCAGTGGATAAAGACTCTGCTTGCAATGCAGGAGACACAGATTCAATCTCTGGTTTGGGAAGATTCCCTGGAGGAGGACATGGCAACCCACTCCAGTATTCTTGCCTGGAGAATTCCATGGACAGAGAAGCCTGGCGGGCTATAGTCCATAGGGTCACAAAGAGTTGGACACAACCGAAGCAACTGAGAAACACAAATGTGTGTGTGTAACACATAACTATATATAGTATATATATACACACATGCATACATGCACATATTCACCTATTATTATTACAGTGCAAAAGTCCTTCTCCAATAATCTTGAGAGATTCTTCCTGTCCTTTGATTCATTTTGGCTGGCAAATTTCTTGCTTAATACAAATTTGTCTGGAGGAAATAAAAAATTCATTTATTTGAGTGAATTATTTTTTTTAAAAAAGTTACCCTAATAAAGCAATAATTGTACATAACAAAGAAACATACAGCACATATTTTTACTTTGGTCAAAATGCAGCTAGTTTTTGCTTAAACTTGAGAAGGAACAAGCTTAAAAAAAAATGGAGCGAGATGCCTTGGTCTGGCATTTCTGTGCTCTGTAAATGTAAATATCACATCTCATTTTTCAATGATGGAAGTGCCATATGGGTTAGAGTATCTTAGAAAATTTGGAATATGCCAAAATTATTCCCATTCTTTATTGCACCAAGATATTAGTTAATAGGGAATAACTCATTGAAATAGTATTTGATATCCAGGAGTATTACTTAAAATATACAGGTAAAGATGACTTGTTTAAATTTAGAAAGGTCTTAGAAAAAAACATTTAAGGATATTAGACTTTTAGTCACAAAGATCTGGCTTTAATTTTCTTCTATTAAATGTTGCTAAAACTGGTCCAAGTTACTGGGGATTTTGAACTGTTCTTTAAAATGTTTATTATGGTCAAGAAACCTATTTGAAACATATAATGCCAGAAACAAATATTAACAAACCATGGCCTCTCAAAGGTTTACAATCTAAGAATCAAATATATGTGCAATAGAAAGAACCACAAATATATTGTTGCTGTTCAGTCACTCAGTTGTGCCCGACTCTTTGAGACCCCATGGACTATAGCACACCAGGCTTCCCTGTCCTTCACCATCTCATGTATCTGTGTATGTTTATATATCTATATAAATGATTATCTATTAAAAACATGTAGTATGTATAACTATATGTAGCAAATAAAATATATTATATAATAATGTCATTTAATGTAACAAATAAAAAATATTATATATGTCAACTAAAAGGAACCATAAGAGTGGCATAAACAAAAAGCAATAGACTTAGTGATGAGAGTGATATTTGCATATAAGAAATTAAGACAAGTCTTCTGAGATCTGATAGTAATCTTCACAGTCTCCAGAATGGCTAATTAATCAACAATAAAGATGAGTCCATATTTAAGGTGCAAAAAGAAAATGAATATGGCAACATTAAGCAGCCAAAATCTGCATACAGATCATGAAAATATACAATATTCAGTATATGACAAGAGGGTGTAGGGTAGTACAAATAAGCCTGGACATACACTTAGTACCACCACATGGAGGACATTTGAAAGTCAGGCTGAAGAGTTAGGTTTTATACAATTGACTGAAAGCACCAAAGGTTTTTCACCAGGGGAGTGCTAAAGTCAGAGCTAAGATTTGGCAAGTTTTCGTTTAATAAACGTAATTGAAGAGAGAGAGGAAGCATGATTGCTACTCAGAGAAAGTGCACAATAGCACAGGAGGGAAATAATAAGGTGCTAAAAGGAAGTGCATGGAGAGAGAGAGGGGAAGGAGGAAACAGAGGTAGGAGATGTTTCATGGGAGCTGGTGAGTAAAGTCTGTGTGGAGGCAACGGGGGACGAGCAACTAACTGTGAGCCAAGATGGCGGTGCCCGGATTCTCAATGCAACAAAGTCAGTCCAACAAATGTCTCCAGAGTGTTGGCTTCACAGAAGGCGCCATGAACTGTGTTGTGCTCTGGACCCACATAGATGAGAGAGACAAACAGAGGGCACTCATGGGTTAGGTAAACTCACAAAGGAGAAAATAAAGTCAATAGCAATTCCCACAATTCAAACTTAATCAGTGCTTAACAAACAGGAGAGTGATTTTTCTGGTGGGGAGTAGGAGCCAGAAATCCTATTGAGATAAAGGCCTAGGGAACATTTGGGAAGCATGGTACAAAGAAGGAAGAT
Source organism: Moschus berezovskii (assembly GCF_049115385.1). NCBI lineage: Eukaryota > Metazoa > Chordata > Mammalia > Artiodactyla > Moschidae > Moschus > Moschus berezovskii. The sequence goes on from NC_142472.1 coordinate 35,578,967, forward strand.
TAGATCACTCAGGAAAAATAACTGAGCCAGAAGCATAGGAGAAACATATTAAAAGCATAGGAGCAGAGAGCAAGAAAGGGTTTTGAACTTTGTATGATGTGGAAGGAGGGATGAAGGAGACAGTGTGTAGATAGAAGCTGACTGAAGGCAAGCATTGTCCATATAAAAGAATAATCCCAAGTAGGCAGAATTTTGTTATTAAATGTGTATGCAATGGAAACCAGCTCAAACTAATTTCATTTCTAATGATAACTGAAATGTGGGTCTTTACCTACCTGTTCCCCTGCCCAGATGGTGAAGGTGAAGGCTTTAATTACCTTTGGTGCGAGGAGGAGGTACACTATGAGCAGCAGAACTCTCTAGTTTCTCCTTGCAATGTGCCCAAGTCTAATTAGCTTCTTGGTATTGATGACTGAAGTGAAAACATGCTTATATAAGCCTGTCTTGATTATTTTAATGCCATCTAAAAATTAAAACTAATTTTGGAGGTATTTACAAGTGTAATCATTTTGATGGCATTTTAAAACTACCTTCCCCAAGAATAAAGCAAAGTATAAAAACCTTGAATTATTTATCTGCACCATGAAACATAATGCAATCACTAAAATGGTTGAGAAGTCAACCATTTGACTTGGAGTGATTTCTACAAAAAATGAGTAGAAAAACAAGATTGAGAAGTATGACTAATATTTTGCTAGTTTTTGTATAAAACAAAGCAATGCAAAACTCCCTATACTTGAATATGCAAATTATGTGCTTGTATATGCAAATTATGATTACCTCAGTTCAGTTTCTCAGGCATGTCCAACTCTTTGCAACCCCATGGACTGCAGCACACCAGGCTTCCCTGTCCATCACCAACTCCTGAAGCTTACTCAAACTCATGTCCATCGAGTCGGTGATGCCATCCAAAGATCTCATCCTCTATCAATCCCTTCTCCTGCCCTCAATCTTTCCCAGCATCAGGGTCTTTTCCAGTGAGTCAGCTCTTCACATCAGGTGGCCAAAGTATTGGAGTTTCTGCTTCAGCATCAGTCTTTCCAATGAATATTCAGGACTGATTTCCTTTAGGATGGACTGGTTGGATCTCCCTGCATTCCAAGGAACTCTCAAGAGTCTTCTCCAACACCACAGTTCAAAAGCATCAATTTTTCAGTGCTCAGCTTTCTTTATAGTCCAATTCTCACATCCATACATGACTACTGAAAAAACCATATCTTTGACTAGGCAGACCTTTGTTGGCAAAGTAATGTCTCTGCTTTTTAATATGCTGTCTAGGTTGGTCACAGTTTTTCTTCCAAGGAACAAGTGTCTTCTAGTTTCATGACTGGAGTTAGCATCTGCAGTGATTTTGGAGCTCCCCAAAATAAAGTCTCTCACAGTTTCCATTATTTCCCCATCTATTTGCCATAAAGTGATACAGAGAATGAGATGGCTGGATGGCATCACCGACTTGATGGACATGAGTTTGAATGAACTCCGGGAGTTGGTGATGGACAGGGAGGCCTGGCATGCTGTGATGCATGGGGTCACAAAGAGTCGGACACGACTGAGCGACTGAACTGAACTGAACTGAACTGATGGGATGCCATGATCTTAGTTTTCTGAATATTGAGTTTTAAGCCAACTTTTTCTCTCTCTTCTTTCACTTTCATCAAGAGGTTCTCTTTAGTTCTTCTTCACTTTCTGCCATGAGGATGGTGTCATCTGCATATCTGAGGTTATTGATATTTCTCCCGGCAATCTTGATTACAGCTTATGCTTCTTCCAGCCCAGCATTCCCCATGATGTACTCTGCGTATAAGTTAAATAAGCAGGGTGACAATACACAAACTTGAAATACTACTCCTTTCCCGATTTGGAACCATGAGCTTGCAGAGAATATGGAACAACACATACTCTGTGCTTACTTTGAGTAAAGGATTATATGGTTGGAAATAGGGCCAGGTGGTGATGGAGTTAACACAAAAAGAAAAAAAAATAAAGGATTTCACTTGAAAAAGCAGATGCATAGTAATTACATTTATGAATGCATGTAAAGTTTTACTTATATGTGTAAGTGCACTTGGAATATATTTACAAAGAAATTTGTCTTAATAGAAGGGTAAAAGCACAAGCAGATTTAGTAAGAGGGTATATTGAATTTCAAATGATGAAGGCGGAGCAAAAATCTGGTTTCAATTTCAATTTATTGTTCCCTCAGAGGCTTTTCTGTTTCTTCCTGTGTTCAAAGTCTTCTTTGGAAACCAAATTCCCCAAACATGTCAATTTTGTTTGACATATAAGCTATTCCTGTGACATCTCCTTTATACATCAGTTAAATTGAAGAAAACTGGCCTTTTTTCTCCCAACTATCAGAGTAATCCTTCAGAGCATCTGTCATCTCTATCTGACTAGTTCAATTGTTATTTGCTTTCTGCCAGCATCTGAAAGACAGAAGTTTAGTTGTGGTCAACTTCCCTATTTAACTGCAGATTTTTAAAAATTTCCTCCCAAACTGGATGTTACATTGATTTGTATTCTTAGCTAAGCCTCTGTGATACTGTAGAGGCTTCATTAATCTGCTTCTTTCCAGCATTTATCAGCAAAGTAGTTAGAAGCATCAGACTGAATTAATGAAGAATTCCCCTTGGTCTCTGCTGCCATTACCAAGCCAGGGCCAATCTTTGGGAAAAGATGACTAAGCAGAGATAGGACAGCAGAAATGACTTGCAATTTATGGCAAATAAATGAGCATTGTGCTAGAGAGTTCTATGGCTCCTAGTATTATACCATTTCTCAAGCACTAAGGGTCACTTTTCTCCATCATAGCCTATTCAAATACTCCTTATTCTCAAGGTCCAATCCAATGGTTTCTCCCACGTCACATGGTCTCTAATTTATCTCCAGTTAGAAGTAATCTTCAGTCCTTCTGTCCCTTTTCTGTCCTGCAATAGAAGTCAATCTATACCCTTTTCTGGCATTTACCACCTGCTACCTTGTATAACTCGTCGCATGAGGTGGCCAAAGTATTGGAGTTTCAGTTTCAGCATCAGTCCTTCCAATGAACACCCAGGATTGATCTCCTCTAGAATGGACTGGTTGGATCTCCTTGCAGTCCAAGAGACTCTCAAGAGTCTTCTCCAGCACCACAGTTCAAAAGCAGCAATTCTTCGGCGATCAGCTTTCTTCACAGTCCAACTCTCACATCCATACATGACCACTGGAAAAACCATAGCCTTGACTAGATGGACCTTGGTTGGAAAAGTAATGTCACTGCTTTTTAATATGCTATCTAAGTTGGTCATAACTTTCCTTCCAAGGAGTAAGCATCTTGGAGATGGCGACGACAGAGAATGAGATGGCTCGATGGCATCACAGCTCGATGGACATGAGTTTGAGTGAACTCCGGGAGTTGGTGATGGACAGGGAGGCCTGGCGTGCTATGATTCATGGGATCACAAAGAGTCAGACACGACTGAGCGACTGAAGTGAACTGAACTGAACTGACCTTGTATAACAATACCATAGTTTGTTGTCTGCAGTTTCAGAGTTAACTTCTGAAAGAGTAAATGTGCTTTTCTATCAACTGTGTTAAGCTGCCAGCACACTGAACAGTTCAGTTCAGTTCAGTGGTTCAGTCATGTCTGACTCTTTGCAACCCCATGGACTGCAGCACACCAGACTTCCCTGTCCATCACCAACTCCAGGAGCTTATTCAAACTCATGTCCACTGGGCCAATGATACCATCCAACCATCTCATCCTCTGTTATCCCCTTCTCCTCCTGCCTTCAATCTTTTCCAGCATCAGAGTCTTTTCCAGTGAGTCAGTTCTTTGCATCAGGTGGCCAAAGTATTGGAGTTTCAGCTTCAGTATCAGTCCTTCCAACGAACATTCAGGACTGATTTCCTTTAGCATGGACTGGTTGGATCTCCTTGCAATCCAAGGGACTCTCAGGAGTCTTCTCCAACACCACAGTTCAAAAGTATCAATTCTTAAGCACTCAGTTTTCTTTATAGTCCAACTCTCATGTCCATACATGACTATTGGAAAAACCATACCTTTAACTAGGCGGACCTTTGTTGGCAAAGCGATATCTCTGCTTTTTGATATGCTATCTAGGTTGGTCATAGCTTTTCTTCCAAGGAACAAGTGTCTTTTAATTTCATTACTGCAGTCACCACTACAGTGATTTTGGAGCTCCCCAAAATACCATGAACAGTAGGTATACAATCAGTATACCTGACCAAACCATTTGCTGAGACGCGATGCTGAGCCACCATCTTGGAGAGAACCTTAGAGACTGAATATACACTCACCACTATATTCTCTAGTCTTAGATAATGTGATTGGAACTCTCTTCTTGATCTTCAGTCAACTCTATAAATGTAGCCCCACCTTCTCATGGGGCAGAAGACACTATTTATGCTGTGTCTTTCCCAACCTAGCAGCACAGTCAGCGTTGTGTTCTGACAACTCGTTGGTATTCCAAAACTGAGAACAGTAACTTTTGTGTTAATTAGCTGATACAAGAGCCTGCTGGGTCTAGAAGAATAAGATTTAATGGAACTTGAGATTGCGTATTCCAATCATAAATATGGAGGTAATAACTAATGCTGATGATGAGATCAAATAAACAAACATCCATACTGATGTGCTTTTTAATTCCCTTCCCCTGACTGAGATATTCTCAGGATTGTCTAGCAGTATAACAAACACACTTAAGACTACCCAAAAAAATTGTGAAATATAAGGAAAATAATTCACTGTACTTTTTTAGATGAGCAAATAGATCACTGCTGTAAATTTAGATGTACATCATCTGAAAAGTTGTTTACAATTTGAAGGAAAACATACTGAGCATATTATTTGAAAATATAACTCAATATGTACACTGCTATATTTAAAATGGATAACCAACAAGGACCTACTTATAGACAGGAAAGTTGGCGCAATGTTATGTGGCAGACTGGATGGGAGTGGAGTTTGGGGGAGAGTGGATGCTGGTATATGTATGACTGACTCGCTCTGCTGTGCACCTGAAACTATCACACCATTGTTAATAGCTACGTGTGTGCATGCTAAGTCCCTTCAGTGGTGTCAAACTCTTTGCAACCCTATGGACTGAAGCCCACCAGACTCCTCTGTCTATGGGGTTCTCCAGGCACAAATACTGGAGTGGGCTGCCATGCCCTCCTCCAGGGGATCTTCCTTGTTCCAGGGATTGAACCCGAGTCTCTAATGTCTCCTGCATTGGCAGGTGGGTTCTTTACCATGAGAACCACCTGGGTATCCTGTTAATCAGCTATACAGCAATATCAAATAATATATATATATATACACACATATAATAGACTTTAAAAAATAGCATAGCCCATGTTTCTCAACTTTTGCAGATCATTTTAATCTGGTGGTAGTAGATTTTTTAATTTTAGTTTATTTATTTTAATTGGAGGCTAATTACTTTACAATATTATATTGGTTTTGCCATACATTGACATGAATCCGCCCCGGGTGTACATGTGTTCCCTATCTTGAATCCCCCTCCCACTTCCCTCCCCATCCCATCCCTCTGGGTCATCCCAGTGCACTAATCCTGAGCATCCTGTATCATGCATCCAACCTGGACTGGCGATCCGTTTCACATATGATAAAGAGGAAATAAATAGTGAAAGGATAGAGAATCATGGGGCAAAGGAGAGACTTTACTTTAGGTATGATGTCTGGGAAAAGAAAGCCAATGTAGAATGTATATGATATTCACAATGTCTTGAGATTGCACCTGCTCTAACACCATACAAACTACTATCAGAGATAACTGATACCTCAAGCACTGACTGTCCTGATCAAGAATCAAGGATGATTTACTCTCTCAGGGGTCTTAATCAAGGTTCCTTTAAACCTACCTTCAGCCTACCTAGAAAGCTCTGAGAATTGTACATGAGGTTTTCCCAAGGGCATTTTTTCTCAGGAATATAGAAATGTTTACAAAGTACTAACTTAAATGATGAATTATGTGTTCTGCCTCCTATTGTGTAAACAAGGCAGCAAACACACCAAGTCTTCTAGAACAGCATCACTGGGGACAAAGACAAGAGGGTATAGGTGTCTTCCACCACCCACTGCATTCTGGAGCAGCAACGAAGTCTTTGGGGCTCTAGAGGGGAGATACAGCCCTTGTGTTATTGGCTTTTAGCTACATAAGGAGGGGAGCACAACACCCCAGTGTAATCAAGAATAGGAGTTCGATCCTTGGGGTCACAGGCAGGTGTTCTGGTAAATCCTTGGACTCCACGTCTACTCTGCTGCTTTATTCATCACTCCTTGGCAGAGGTCAGGAGGACTGATCCTCACTTTAATGCAGTCAGGGAGCTGGGGTTCCATGCCTTCTGATTGCAATTGTAACAGAACCTCTGACTTGAGCCACACCTACTGAAACAGGTATGGAAAGAGCAGGGAAGGCTGAAGTGGGAAAACACCGGTTCCTTGTTTCTTGCTCAAGTTTAATACCTGACTGGGAATAAATAGGCTTTCCAGGGAAGGCAGATGACCCAAGAAATCCCTTTTGTTGTCCCTCCTTTTGGGTAAACACTGGTTGCCCTCCTTGCTCTCTTCTGATGTTATGACAATCCAAGCCTTTGTCAAATTAAGAGAAGCCACATGCTGCCTTTTCTATTCCTGTGGTCACAGTTCCTGATGTCTTCACCCAGGAAGCTGTTGATTATTTATTCATTTGCTTGGCTATGTTTGTTTCTTTATATCTTGATTCAGTTCATGAAGACACCCTGGTGCCCCAAGGGAGCTATTATGGTAAGAGTCAGCTTCCTAGCATCCACGTGCTCTGATGAAAAGAAAGAGAAGAGGCTGGGGAAAGCAGGAGGGGCTTCCGGAGCGTGGCCGAGGGAAGGAGAATCCCAGGGGACCCGGATGCCTGTGGCATGGAACTCTGACCTCATCCTCGTGCACTTTGTCCTTCACTTTGTTTACTGAACTTGCAGGCAGCCTCTTTTTAAAATATATAACCGAGTATCTGAAGGAAGGTTGAACAGTAAATCATTCTTATTTAAGCATTAATTAACTGGGTCTCTCCCAACACGTAGCTAAGTTCAAATGTGTGGGTGGCTAGATTGGGAGCAAAAAGGGAGGGTATTTGGGGCGCAGATGCCTCTGGGGTAGGGCAGACCTTGGGAGCATGGGAAGAGTAGAGCATCAGCTAGACGTTGTTTATCTGGAGAGAGAAGCATGGGAGCTGAGGACTGAATAAGTGAAGGATGATGACAAAGGCAAATTGGGCTTGTTTCAGAAGTTCATGCAGAGCTGGTACTACCCCCTTGACACCTAAAGGAATCTTCCTTTCTCTTCTCCCTCTTCATATCCTTCTCTTCTCCTGCTCTCACATCATCCCCTCCCTCTTCCTCCTCTTCTTCCTGCATCCTGGAACTACTCACCTCTACTGGATGTCAGAGGAGAATTGTAGGAACTATAGCCCAGCTGTGTTGATTAAATAAAATCACTAGTGTGTCAGTAACAGCAGAACTAAAGAACATCAGCTCCTTCAAGTGGCAAATAAGGAATATAAAGTTCCAAGAAGGGAAATCATCCAACTAGTCCAAGGTCCTTCTGGGACCAGAATCCAGGTTTCCTGACTCCCAATGAAATGTTCTTTCTGCTCCGCCAGGGAATTTCCTAGATAAACAAAGAACTATATACCACATATAATGTTATTTGACTCATGAAACTAACCTTTATACTGCCTGTTTTGTGCCAACTTTGTGCTAAAAGCTGGAAATTAAGGTGGGCATTACTTGAATTTTAAAAGTACTTCATTGTGTTTCATTCCTATTCCTTAAAATTGTAGACTTGCTGTAATTTTTTCCATTTTACAGCTGTAGAAACAGAAAGAGATCAAACACATTTCAGTTTGATGACCCAAAATATGATTTCAGTTTGGATGACCTGGATTTATTTATTTTTTTCTATTTGAGTTTGTCTGTTCTTCATTCTATTTAAATCTCAAGATGAACCTATCACAACTGCAAAAATGAAAATGCTTAAGGAGGAAACAGAAATACAAAATCGAAAACTTTGTCATAAATCCCTGTGATCATATGGTTTGACTTAATTATCCTATCTTTCCATCTTATATGAACTCTAGAGCCAAAACAATAGCTGTACATAAAATGAGGTTAGGCAGAGATGTATAAATATGTAACAAGTATTTCCTAGGCCACAACAATGCTGTTTGTATAAAGCATAATAGCTAATGTTAGTAATGGTAAAAAGACTCTTATTTATTTGGATCCATCTCCATCTACATTATATCCTCTTTGCAAGTATAATTTCTCCCAAATGTTTCCAGGTTGAGGTGTTGGATTGGTTGAGTGGAGATAACTGAGATTTTAAATGAGCTCCTAACAAGTTCTTCTGGTTAATATATTATGCTGACCCCTTCCTCTTGTCCACTCAGCTTAGCAGTAAAACCTGCTGATGGCAAAACTAACAGCTATGTAGACAATGCCCACCTGGTTGGGTGGAACCCTGGCCACCAGGGCTGTATCAAGATGACTGCATATCTATGGAACACATTAGAGCCTAACATCTTCCATCTCCACAGTCCACAAGATAGAAATTAGCATCTCTGCTTTCAAACTAGGCTCAGAGACTTTAAGAAAGTTGGCCAAAGTCACACAGCCAGGGAAGTATTTTAAACAAGCCAGTCTGACTGCAGAACCTCCTAATATTGCACTAAATGTTCTGGGTTTACAAGGCAATTGGACAGAAACACTTCTTTAGAGTTAGTCTTCCTCTGGCAAACTGGCTCCCTAGAGAAGGAAGGGCTTCTGGTGCTAGAAAGTTAGAATAGGTGGATATGGATAAGCCTATGGGCTTCTTTGGTGGTAAAGAATCTGCCTGCAATGCATGAGACCTGGGTTTGATTCCTTAGTTGGGAAGATCCCCTGGAGAAAGGAATGGCTAGCCTCTCCAATATATTTGCCTGGAGAATTCCATGGACAGAGAAGCCTGGTGGGCTACAGTCCTTGGGGTCACAAGAATCAGACACGACTTAGCGACTAACACACACAAACATGGGTAAGCCTGGCCAGCTTAACCATAACATTTTTTTAACTGTGAATGAGGCACTAGTGAATAAAATTATCCTCTGCAGATGAACAGCTAAGACAGAGAAAATTACCCTTAATACACTAGTTTGGGGCAAAAGGAGGTGACTCAGCCCCAGTTACATTGATTTGGTGGGATTATACTGCTTGCTTTCAGTAAACAATTTTCATTTTATTTATTTATTTTTTTTAATCTTTCTGGATTTAATATTAATTTTTTTCTTTTTTTTCAAAAACAATTTTAGGAATCTTTGCTTAAAAACAACCTTATCTTAAAATGGAGTAACTTTGGTTTTACGAGCAGCAAGCAAAGTACAGAAGCAAAAATGCATTACAGGAGCATTAAGTTCTACATTAGGTCACAGCGTCTAATCTGAAATCACACCCATAATATCATTTTTCAGGATATCTGGGAAATAGTTATTTCCCAGGATGTCTGAACCATAGCTACTTTATTTTCACTTTTAATTGTAAAAATAAAATTATTTTTTTAATAGCCAAAGCAGATTTCACCATTAATGACGTCAGTGTTTTTCTAGGTATGAGAAGATGCAAGAATTGGAACTCATTAAACCTTTTTCTGAAAAGATCTAACTATCTGAAGGCCTGTTCTGCCAGTTTTGTTTTTGTTTTTTTTTCAGAGCACAGAGTGCCTCATTCCTGATTTTCACCCTGAACTTCTTTCAGGGGGTGTTGAAGGTCAGCAGCTTGCAATGGTCATGATGTAATCTTTGTAGAGGCAGCTGGCAAGGACCAACTTCTAGTCAGCAGGGTCCCTTCATAGCCACATATCTGACCATGTGACACCATTTTATGGCCATTGTGTCCCGCAGTGCTGGGAAGGCTCATTCCCAGGTCTAGGGAAGTGATGGGCCACTCATTGTGCTAAAATTGGACCAGGCCTTGCCAGTAGCAAAAGTCTCTGGACCACTGTCTTACTAGCCTCCTGGTCCAGGAAAATATTTCCTCTTGTGGCTTTTTCCCATACCCAAAGTCACATTATTACAATTATTGATCTCATATGGAACTGTCAGTTCAGCATTATATCACAGGCTCAGTGAAAAAAGTGACATAGAAAATAATACAGCCATAGCTAGCAGTCATTAGTAAAATAAGAATTATAAGTCAAGAACTTTCATTAGATAAAGCCTGGTATACCCCAAGTCACCTGACTTCATTTGTTAAATGCTTATTAGTTCAGTTCAGTTCAGTCACTCAGTCGTGTCCGACTCTCCGCGACCCCATGAATCACAGCACGCCAGGCATACCTGTCCATCACCAACTCCAGGAGTACACTCAAACTCATGTCCACAGAGTCGGTGATGCCATCCAGCCATCTCATTCTCCGTCGTCCCCTTCTCGTCCCGCCCCCAACCTTTCCCAGCATCAGAGTCTTTTCCAATGAATCAACTCGTTGCATGAGGTGGCCAAAGTATTGCAGTTTCAGCTTTAGCATCAGTCCCTCCAATGAACATCCAGGATTGATCTCCTTTAGAATGGACTGGTTGGATCTCCTTGCAGTATAAGGGACTCTCAAGAGTCTTCTCCAACACCACAGTTCAAAAGCATCGATTCTTCTGCGATCAGCCTTCTTCACAGTCCAACTCTCACATCCATACATGACCACGGGAAAAACCATTGCCTTGACTAGACGGACCTTGGTTGGCAAAGTAATGTCTCTGCTTTTTAATATACTATCAAGGTTGGTCATAACTTTCCTTCCAAGGAGCAAGCGTCTTTTAATTTCATGGCTGCAATCAGCATTTACAGTGATTTTGGAGCCCAAAAAAACAAAGTCTGACACTGTTTCCACTGTTTTTCCATCTATTTCCCATGAAGTGATGGGACCAGATGCCATGATCTTTGTTTTCTGAATGTTGAGCTTCAAGCCAACCTTTTCACTCTCCTCTTTCACTTTCATCAAGAGGCTTTTGAGTTCCTCTTCACTTTCTGCCATAAGGGTAGTGTCATCTGCATATCTGAGGTTATTGATATTTCTCCCAGCAATCTTGATTCCAGCTTGTGCTTCTTCCAGCCCAGCGTTCCTCATGATGTACTCTGCATATAAGTTAAATAAGCAAGGTGACAATATACAACCTTGACGTACACCTTTTCCTATTTGGAACCAGTCTGTTGTTCCATGTCCAGTTCTAACTGTTGCTTCCTGACCTGCATACAGGTTTCTCAAGAGGCAGGTCAGGCGGTCTGGGATTCCCATCTCTTTCAGAATGTTCCACAGTTTATTGTGATCCACACAGTCAAAGGCTTTGGCATAGTCAATGAAGCAGAAATAGATCTTTTTCTGAAACTCTCTTGCTTTCTCCATGATCCAGCGGATGTTGGCAATCTGATCTCTGGTTCCTCTGCCTTTTCTAAAACCTGCTTGAACATCTGGGAGTTCACAGTTTACATATTGCTGAAGCCTGGCTTGGAGAATTTTGAGCATGACTTTGCTAGCGTGTGAGATGAGGGCAATTGTCCGGTAGTTTGAGCATTCTTTGGCATTGCCTTTGTTTGGGATGGGAATGAAGACTGACCTCTTCCAGTCCTGTGGCCACTGCTGAGTTTTCCAAATTTGCTGGCATCTTGAGTGCAGCACTTTCACAGCATCATCTTTCAAGACTTGAAATAGCTCAAGTGGAATTCCATCACCTCCACTAGCTTTGTTAGTAGTGATGCTTTCTAAGGGCCACTTGACTTCACATTCCAAGATGTCTGGCTCTAGGTCAGTGATCACGTTATCGTGACTATCTTGGTCGTGAAGATCTTTTTTGTACAGTTCTTCTGTGTATTCTTGCCACCTCTTCTTAATATCTTCTGCTTCTGTTAGGTCCATACCATTTCTGTCCTTTATCGAGCCCATCTTTGCATGAAATGTTCCCTTGGAATCTCTAATTTTCTTGAAGAGGTCTCTTGTTTTTCCTATTCTGTTGTTTTCCTCTATTTCTTTGCATTGATCACTGAGGAAGTCTTTCTTATCTCTCCTTGCTATTCTTTGGAACTCTGCATTCAGATGCTTATATCTTTCCTTTTCTCCTTTGCTTTTCTCTTCTCTTCTTTTCACAGCTATTTGTAAGGCCTCCTCAGACAGCCATTTTGCTCTTTTGCATTTCTTTTCCATGGGGATGGTCTTGGTCCCTGTCTCCTGTACAATGTCACGAACCTCCGTCCAGAGTTCATCAGGCACTCTATCAATCAGATTCTGGTGTTAATCTACTGGTTGTACATTATGGAGCATCCGACCTTTATCTGAAGATTGGTTACTGAGAAAAGCGTTAGAAACTAACCGAGAGTGTCTTTTTTAGTAACTTAATTAAATCTTTTAGCAGTATCACGTAACAAGGAACTGTCTCAGCAGTGAGTCTTAGTAAACACTAGACATTAACAAAACTAGAAACTTAGTTTAACAATTTACAAAACTTAATATTCCGTGATTTTTCATTATGGAGGCCCTGTAGCCAGGGAGGCTTTAACCCATCAAATAAAAAATGAGGTTTGTCAGGGAGCTGGGAAAAGCCAAGCAGCCATCTTGGATTTCCCATAGGCCTGACTCTGATTTCCAGCTATTGTTTTTAATTTTCCAATTTAGAAGCAGACTGTTGCCATGGTTTAAGGACAGTAGGATGGCACAAGTCTAACAGAGTTTTTGTATAAGCAGAATGAGCTTTTACATGTCTACAAACCCGACAATTGGATTAATTTCTAAAACTAGCATAGGATCAAGCCTATGGTAGAAAAGCATTTGATTTATATGCAGAGGGCTAAGAAGTCAAGAAAACTTTATAAATGATTATACGAATCAGGTCCAGCATCTTGGGCAAGCTGTCTACCTCTGATGTCGTCATCTTCTCATCCTGGTGTAGTGTAGTTTCTTCTGAAAAAAAAAGTCCTTCCATCAAGGTTGGAGACAGTCCTTTAAATTATGTCCTTTTTTTTTTTAGTCCTGGTTGCAGGTCATGAGGCATCTGATCTCCATCCAAAGATAGATCACTGAGATAAGCTTCAGAAACAAACTTAGGGTGTTCTTTAAGAATTCAATTAAATTTTACATTAATATCACATAACAGCAAGGAACTATCCAAGAAATGAGTCTTACTACCTCCATTGGTAGACTGCCATTGACAAACTGGGATTTAACATTTATTGAAACATCCTTTTCTCCCTAAAATCACCCTCATTTTTACCAAATATAACCAAATTAAGACTTGTTTAAAAAATAGATCTGTTCTCAATAAACTTGACCTGATTATTTATATAACCATAGACTCTTTGTTTTTTTGTTTTTGCTGAGATTTTATGGAGTCTCAAACTTAACTTTATTTTTTTTAATTTATTTTTATTGGAGGCTAATTATTTTACAATATTATATTGGTTGGTTTTGCCATACATTGACATTAATCACTTTTCATTTTAAACTAAAAAAAAAAAAAAAAAGGATTTGAAAGGGCTCTAACCACACAAGAGACTTCAGTTGGTTTGGGTATGGTGCATAGTCAAATACAGTACCGGAGAAGAGAGACAGTTCTTCCCTTACCCTAAAGCCCTCCAGCTTAGGCAAGTGGAAAAGCCCCAGTTCAGTTCAGTTCAGTTCAGTCGCACAGTAGTATCCGACTCTCTGCGACCCCATGAATCACAGCACACCAGGCCTCCCTGTCCATCACCAACTCCCGGAGTACACTTAAACTCATGTCCACAGAGTCGGTGATGCCATCCAGCCATCTCATTCTCTGTCGTCCCCTTCTCCTCCCGCCCCCAACATTTCCCAGCATCAGAGACTTTTCCAGTGAGTCAACTCATCGCATGAGGTGGCCAAAGTATTGCAGTTTCAGCTTTAGCATCAGTCCTTCCAATGAACACCCAGGATTCATCTCCTCTAGAATGGACTGGTTGGATCTCCTTGCAGTATAAGGGACTCTCAAGAGTCTTCTCCAACACCACAGTTCAAAAGCATCAATTCTTCAGCAATCAGCTTTCTTCACAGTCCAACTCTCACATCCATACATGACCACGGGAAAAACCATAGCCTTGACTAGACGGACCTTGGTTGGCAAAGTAATGTCTCTGCTTTTTAATATACTATCAAGGTTGGTCATAACTTTCCTTCCAAGGAGCAAGCGTCTTTTAATTTCATGGCTGCAATCACCTTCTGCAGTGATTTTGGAGCCCCCAAAAATAAAATCTGACACTGTTTCCACTGTTTCTCCATCTATTTCCCATGAAGTGATGGGACCAGATGCCATGATCTTTGTTTTCTGAATGTTGAGCTTCAAGCCAACATTTTCACTCTCCTCTTTCACTTTCATCAAGAGGCTTTTGAGTTCCTCTTCACTTTCTGCCATAAGGGTAGTGTCAATAGTATGTTGTACACCCTATCAGTTCAGTTCAGTTCAGTTCAGTCGCTTAGTCATGTCCGACTCTTTGCGACCCCATGAAGCACAGCACGCCAGGCTTCCCTGTCCATCACCAACTCCCGGAGTTCACTCAAACTCATGTCCATTGAGTCGGTGATGCCATCCAGCCATCTCACTCTCTGCCGTCCCCGTCTCCTCCTACCCCCAATCCCTCCCAGCATCAGACTCTTTTCCAGTGAGTCAACTCGTTGCATGAGGTGGCCAAAGTATTGCAGTTTCAGCTTTAGCATCAGTCCTTCCAATGAACACCCAGGATTGATGTCTTTAAGAATGGACTGGTTGGATCTCCTTGCAGTCCAAGGGACTCTCAAGAGTCTTCTCCAACACCACAGTTCAAAAGCATCCATTCTTCAGCGATCAGCCTTCTTCACAGTCCAACTCTCACATCCATACATGACCATGGGAAAAACCATAACCTTGACTATACGGACCTTGGTTGGCAAAGTAATGTCTCTGCTTTTTAATATGCTATCTAAGCTGGTCATAACTTTCCTTTCAAGGAGCAAGCGTCTTTTAATTTCATGGCTGCAATCAGCATCTGAAGTGATCTTGGAGCCCAAAAAAATAAAGTCTGACACTGTTTCCACTGTTTCCCCGTCTATTTCCCATGAAGTGATGGGACCAGATGCCATGATCTTTGTTTTCTGAATGTTGAGCTTCAAGCCAACCTTTTCACTCTCCTCTTTCACTTTCATCAAAAGGCCTTTGAGTTCCTCTTCACTTTCTGCCATAAGGATGGTTTCATCTGCATATCTGAGGTTATTGATATTTCTCCTGGCAATCTTGATTCCAGCTTGTGCTTCTTCCAGCCCAGCGTTCCTCATGATGTACACCCTATAAGTAGCCCAAAATCCATCTCCCCAGCCAAGAGACCCAGCAGCCTGGCAGGCCATTCCTGGCCAGTCTCCAGGGATAAGATGGTCTTTTGGGGGCTCCCTGGGCATGACCCCAGTACTATGTCAATAAGAGGAGAAGGGAGCTAGAAGTTTGTCCTTACATTTACCCTCCAACACCCGTTAGTATGTGAGATCCTGGAGTCTGATGCATGAAGCTTTGAACATCCACTTCAGGGATTGAAAACTATTCTTTAAGACCCTCAGACACACACAGGTTCACAGTATCCATCCACATCCCCAAATCAGGGAAGCAAATGTTCAAAATTAATAAATATTTTACAACCTAGCAGATATATGGCATCTCATCTTTTTATTCTGAAGCAAGACCAGCTTAAAAATAAATTCTCAGGTGTAAATTTCACCTTACAGATTACATCTTCCAAGCATGATTTCAGATCCTCTTTGGAACATTAATGAACATGTTGCTATTCTGCTCTGTTTTGGCAGTAATTTTAATATGTCATCACCATCCCAGTGTCCCAACATAGCCCTTTCCCCAAAGTGGCAGGAATTTCATTATAGCCCAATTGTCACAGGCCTAGGCCATTGGCCGGGAGCAGCAGAAGCAACGGTGGCATCTGCTGACACCCTGATATGAGGCTTCTCTTTAAGTGTGGGTATTAAGTCTCCATGGATAATAAGAATAAGGAGCATCAGCAAAGGTAGAAAGGGGCTGGAATTACTGGCTTTTGCTAAAAGGAAGACTGTCAGTGATTTGCAAAAGGAACGCTAGGTGGGTGGCACCATGAACCCAGTGGTTAGTTAATGCTGATGAGAAGGTTGGGACTTAGAATTGGCAGGACCCTGGATGGGTGAGTGCATTAAGCTGCCTGGCAGAAGACAAAAGGATGCAGATAAAGAATTCTACCCTCTCTGAAGGATCACTGTTCCCTTTACAAGCTTCTACCATGTTTTCAGGTGATCTCATTAATGAGTACTGATCACACTCAATGAAAATAGTATTTTGACATTGGAGTTTACAATTACAATAAAATCTGGTTCTCTTGAGTAAAGGAAAGTGATATCAGTCCTTCATTGTACAGATTAAAATAAAGCTTTGAGACCCTGGATGCGTGAGTGCATTAAGCTTCCTGGCAGAAGACAAAAGGATGCAGATAAAGAATTCTACCCTCTCTGAAGGATCACTGTTCCCTTTACAAGCTTCTACCATTTTTCAGGTGATCTCATTAATGAGTACTGATCACACTCAATGAAAATAGCATTTTGACATTGGAGTTTATAATTACAATAAAATCTGGTTCTCTTGAGTAAAGGAAAGTGATATCAGTCCTTCATTGTACAGATTAAAATAAAGCTTTGAGAGATACTATACTTTGTCACCCATTTTAGTGTAGTTGAATGAATTTGGGTTTTAAGAGTCAGGCTGACCTGAATTGGTTGTATGACCTAACTCAGCATTCAAAAAACAAAGATCATGGCATCTGGTCCCATCACTTCATGGCAAATAGAAGGGGGAGAAGTGGAATCAGTGACAGATTTTATTTTCTTTGTCTCCAAAATCACTGTGGATGGTGACTGTAGCCATGAAATTAAAAGATGCTTGCTCCTTGGAAGAAAAGCTATGACAAACCTAAACAGCATATTCAAAAGCAGAGATGTTACTTGTCCTACAAAGACCCATCTAATCAATGCTATGGTTTTTCTAGCAGTCATGTACAGATGTGAAAGTTGGACCATTAAAGAAAGCTGAGCACCAAAGAATTGATGATTTTGAATTGTGGTGCTGGAGAGTCCCTTGGACAACAAGATCAAACCAATCAAACCTGAAGGAAATCAACCCTGAATAGTCACTGGAAGGACTGATGCTGAAGTTGAAGCTCTGATACTTTGCCATCTGATTAGGAAAGACCCTGATACTGGGAAATATTGAGGGCAAGAGTAGAAGGGTGCAGCAGAGGATGAAATGGTTGGATGGCATCATCAGTTCAATGGACATGAATTTTAGCAAACTCTGGGAGATAGTGAAGGACTGGGAACCTGGCTTGCTGCAGCCCATGGGGTTCCCAAAGAATCCAACACAACTTCCCAACTGAACAACAACAGCCTCAATTTTCTCATTCATAAAATGAGACTACAGTCACTATTACATCATGGAATAGTTGAGAAGATTAAATGAGATGACATTGAAATGTTCTTCTAGCAATATTCCTGGTACCCTGTAGAAACAACAAATTCCTACTTACATGCCTTTTGAACTCTAGAGTTTAATATACATTGAACTAATAGGTGTCTTTAGAGCTTAAGGTGTGATTAAGAGCAATTTTTTAAAAAGAACCTTATAAAACTAGAAATCTGGGAACAGAGAAAGGAAATGAGTAGAGGAAATTGCAGTAACGTGGAAAGAGCCATGGACGGCAGTCCTGGGCTACAATGCTGACTTTGCTCCTTATTAGCTACAGGATGAGGGGCACATTGCTTAATGTCTTAGTTAGCTTTGTTGTCTACCTCAAGGAGAAAACAATATCTCCTCTGTGGACAACTATTCAAGACATCTTTCCTACACACAGACATTGGGCGTGAGAATGGATTTCCCACAGAAATGAATAAGACACAGCCAGTGCCCCCAAAGTACCTTCTGTCTAGTGAAAAATTGGTCAGGAACCCACTAATAAAAGCACATTCACTGACTATTTGATCATCTTTTAAATTACTTTTACAGAAATTTTCTTTCTTCCTTATCAGAAGATAACAGTGATAGGCACAGGTTTCTGCCAGGTAACATTCAATCCAGGCTCTTCTACTTCCTAGCTCTGTGAACTTAGGGAATAAAGTTATCCTAATTTTATAAAAGAGGAAAATAAAGAAATTGTTGTAAAGATTAAACAAGATAATATACACAAGTGTGAGGACAACAGTAAGTATTCAATAAAACATAAGCTGTTTTTAGTTTGCTAAAATGAAGGTGGACTACAGCCCATAGGGTTGTAGAGAGTTGGACACACACACACACACAGATATCCCTGTACATGGGATAGAAGAGGACAGGTTAGAGGGACCCCCTCCTGTAACCTCTGTGTCCTTCACACTAATGATCAAGGAAGGAACATCTCCTACTCTCCGCTCTAAAATATGGAATTATTTTGGCATTGTTAGATATGTCTACAGTTTCAAAACTCCATACTTTGACATCTGGACTCCCATTTTATAAAGAACATTATGATGGAAGCTACTTCTTTTCCCACTTTTTTCATATGCTATCTCGCATAGTTTACCTTGCCACATTTTTAATAAGAAAAGATGGTGATTTTATTTTCAGATTTTTGAAAATAGTTTTAAAAAAAAAAAAAAGAAAATGACAAGAACACATACAGAAAGTAAAATCATTCATTGAACTGTGAACTCTTAGTAGAATAAAGGATTTTTTAAATATTTGAGTCCCTTTCCTTCTGAAAGCAAGGATCATGTCTAAAATGCCATTAGAAATTTGTTTTCTTAAAGAAAATGAAACTGTTTGTTGCTTAGTCCTATCTGAGTCTTTGCGAACCCATGGACTGTAGCCCACCAGGCTCCTCTGTCCATGGGATACTCCAGGCCAGAATATTAAAGCCAGTAGCCATTCCCTTCTCCAAGGGATCTTCCCAACCCAGGGGTTGAACCCTGGTCTCCGACATTGTGGGCAGATTATTTACCATCTGAGCCACCAGGGAAGCCTTCTGTTTTGTTACCTAGGATTGATTTTCATTTGGTCACATCTCTCAGTAATTACTATTTGTTTTATTGATAGCTCTGTGATAGCTGTTTTATTTTTTTGTTTTGTTTTAGCTTCATCCCAAGGATTAAACTATATGAAGTACAGTTAAATTAATGTACCTAAATGATTATCTCTGCTAATTTGTATACAGAAAGATGACAGCAGCCCTTCACATTTAATTAATACAAATTCAAAGTTATTTTATTTTTTTTTAAGTCAGTGATGTGCTCTGCATATTGCAAAGCCACTGCAAGGATGTGACTATTATCTAAAAGTATATAATTTAGAGGCCTGCCTCCTATATTTTATTGTTCCTTTTGTGCCACTTTTTATTTTTAAGAGTCTTCCATTTTCAGTAAGAAAGCTTCTAAGTTACCCCTAAAAGTGAAAACTTTACTTGCTACTAGGAAATTGTGAGATGACAATGAACTCCAGGAAGAAAGACATGTAGTGGAGCAAAATTTACTGCCCCCAAATGTCTCTGGGGGCTTCCCAGGTAGCTCTGTGGTAAAGAATCTACCTGCCAATGGAGGAGACATAGCTTCAATCCCTGGGTCAGGAAGATCCCTGGAATAGGAAATGGCAACCCACTCCAGTATTCTTGCCTGGAAATTTCCATGGACAGAGGAGCCTGGCAGGCTACAGTTCATGGGATCGCAAAGTGTCAAACACAACTGAGCACACACAAAAATATCTCTTCGGCATGCGGGTTAATTTGATCTGAAAAGAATGTAAGGCCCAAAAGACTCAGGAAGGAATTTTGAGCTTCTCCCTAATTGCCTAAAAGAATGTATATTGAGGACCTGTTCCAGGAAGAGGACTGTCACCATAGATGACTATAGTATGAACTAGGGGAGTAGACAGAACAAACCTAGCGAAGTCTGCTTGTTGAAATCCCTCTCTATGTCCCATTGTCCCTGCACAGTTCACCAAAGGTTTGTTTACCAAACATTTGCTTTTATCATCTTCATGTGAATTGCCTTCCTCCCCTTTGGAGTCCTGAACCATTATCCCCAGCATCCTCTGGATTGCTTAAGATGGTGTTTAAGGTAACAGTTCTGGCCATTTTAGTGAGTTACTCATTTTTCTGGGTCTTTCCTATGTATACATGTTATTAAACTTTTGTTGGATTTTCTCCTGTTAATCTGTTAGGTAGTTAGAATAGGAAAAAGGAGTCCAAAATGGTGGTGGCTAAAAGAAAAATAAAGGAGAAGCCTGCAAAAATAGAACAAAGGAAGGTCTGAGGACTGGAGTGAGAACCTCAGGTGAAACAAACAGCCCTCCTGGCTAGCACAATTAACATAAGGCAGGCTCAGGGGGAGGAGAAACAATGCATAAAGAGGAGCCAAAATTGAGACGCTCTTTTCTTTTGGGTCAGCCCACCCTCACACTTGGAGGATGTATTTTCCTTTGCTTGCCAAATAAAACTGAGCTGCAACCAAGCTGTAACACTGGTCTGCCGTTTCAAATTTTTGCTGTGGTGAGACAGAACGGAGGAAATTACACACTCCCCTGACAAATCTATCTCAAGTCATTTTAATTCTTAGATCAGCCAGAGAACCTAGAAGGGTAAAGGAAAATTTCTCACTCCCCAACATACCACATGCAGAGAATCAATTAGAAATGAAAATTTTTCAGCATCTCATTTTCAAGGTCCTTGAAAAGAAAACCTGTTTCAAGGGGCGAAGTATTCTTTTCACAAATGACAGTTTCAGTCCCTTAATCCTACTCTAATCTAAGCCTCAGCTGTGTTCATTTTATTTCTTTTTACCTCAATGAGCAGATAGATAAGGATGAAACACTGTGCATATGTTGCATCATGTTTCCGAGGAGTCCAGTAGGCTTTCAACACACGATCTCATCAATCTTCCCAGAGGTCTGAGAGAGGGAAGTGACAAATGTAATGTCCCCACTCTTGCAAATGAGGAAACCAAGGAATGACAAAGGGAACTGAATGGCCAAGAATGCTGTAGTGTGAGTGACGGTGCAGGGGAAAATAAATTGGGTATTGGAAATTGTGATTATTTCAATGGCATAAGAAAATTCATAAATTATAAATAGTAAGATAAAACTCCAACTATTGGTTGCTTCGAATGTATTTAAATCAAAGTAGGGAACATGTGGGTTTTCGAATATTCACAATAGATCTCACGTTCCTCCAGGTGCCTGGATGATGCTGGCAGGTGCCCTACTGGGCTTTTCTTTGGCCCCCACAATTGTATGTCACTTCTCACATTGTAATAAATTGTCTGATGTCTAGTGATTGTTTGTAGATATTCAACTCTAGCTTTAGAGTTATAGTTGTTTTTTTTTTCTCTCCTCTCATGACTCCAAGTCAAATCATATATTTATTTTCATCCCATTTCAAATTTTGCCTACACAAGGGATGATAAAATTCCCATCACTTTTCTTTAAAACAAAGGAAAATGATCCAGAAGACTACATTCTTTCAATAGAGGCATTGATGAAACTAAATTGAAGTATATAATCCTCTAAATCTATTTTTCATTGAATGAGGGCAGTTGTTTTTATAATATACTTGGAATCATATTTATGGGTGAGAATATTGTTATAACTTTGTTGGTAGGAAAGTGGGAGTTAGAATTTTTATAAATCATCAGCTGGTTAGAAATGTCAAGGTACTTTTTTAAACAGTTGAAGAGAGTAGATGAGCAAATTATTTTGGTATCAAAATCAAATCCCTGAGAGAAGAGTAGGGTGGGGGGCACTTAGTGGTGGACATAACAGGCAGCTGCCTACTTAGAGTGGATTGAAACATGCTTGGGAGGAAGACTCTGGACTCAAGCTGCCTTCTATGCCAGTTCATTCATCAATGATCAAGAGACCCAGACCAAGAAAAATAAATCCTTACTTTACAAAATTTGCAAAAAGGCATAAAAGTCAACCTACCTGAAACACTGAATTGTTTGCCTAAATTTCCCAAAGTCCAAAACAGAATGTATTGTCTCTTCTTCTGTCACCCAAACCAGACCTTTCTTTTTGTGTGTGTGTATTTTACTGCCTCAACCAATTTTGACTCGGCCAATTTTGACTCTTTCCCTTCACCTAACATATCCAATTAACTTCCAGGTCTTATGTTTTTTTGGTTTTCACCTTGAAGGAAGCTTGTTGTTGTTGTTGATCAGTCACTAAGTCCTGTCTGACCCTTTGTGACCCCATGGAGTGCAGAGTGCCAAGCTTCCCTGTCCTTCACCATCTCCCAGAATTTGCTCAGATTCACGTCCATTGAGTTGGCGATGCTATCTATCTTATCCTCTGCCACCCTCTTCTCCTCTTGCCTTCAATCTTTCCCAGCATCAGTGTCTTTTCCAATGAGCTGGCTCTTCACATCAGGTGGCCAAAGTATTGGAACTTCAGCATCTGTCTTTCCAATGAATATTTAGAGTTGATTTCCTTTAGGATTGATTGGTTTGATGTCTTTGCTCTCTAGGGGACTCTCAAGAGTCTTCTCCAGCACCACAATTCAAAGGCATCAATTCTTTGGCACTCAGCCTTCTTTATGGCCCAACTCTCACATCCATACATGACTACTGGAAAAAACATAGCTTTGACCTCACGAACCTTTGTTGGCAAAGTGATGTCTTTGCTTTTGAATATGATAAGTTTGTCATAGCTTTTATTCCAAGGAACAAGTGCCTTTTAATTTCATGGCTGCAGTCATCATCAAAGAAGTTAAAATCCTTCTTTGCATTTTTCCTAACATTGTTTTTGGCTAAGTATTCATTTCTTTTTCAGCTGTTTCAATAACCTCCAAATTCATGTCTTGCTTCCAGTTTAATATTTATATATTTCAATGAATAACTTGATCAGAAACCTTTTTTGACTTTCTACCCCTGACTGAATAAGAGAAAGAGCATCAGCTATTTGGGAACTTCCCAAGGGTATCTCTAGTTTATCATTCCCGACCTACACACTATTGATGTACATGAATGAGCACTGTAAATGTACATAATAGCCCGATACATGGAGAAGGAAATGGCAAGCCACTCCAGTATTCTTGCCTGGAGAATCCCAGGGACGGGGGAGCCTGGTGGGCTGCCGTCTATGGGGTCGCATAGAGTCAGACGTGACTGAAGCAACTTAGCAGCAGCAGCAGCAGCCTGATACATGTGTGCCTGGGTGTATGTAAGTAAGACAGGGTGAACAAAAGAATCAGTGAATTGTGCATAGGTCAGATAGCTCCAGTAAAAGTAGTTATAGTGTCAGGGACAGTAAAGGAGTGGAAAGAACTACAATGAGCTGGTGGTGACAATTAATACATTACATGGATGTGGACCATAGAGACTAGCAAACTATTGAAAGATAGCTTGAATATGAGCTTTAAAAGGAGCAGAAGCACTGGGGAGCAAGAGGTCCCTTTCCTGCTGCTTTTGAATGTAGACAAATCAGAGAAGGAGCAGCCTACCTTGCCTTCTCTCTGGATAGAGTTTCCACAGCTTCCTCTCTTTATGAAATACAATTTATGATGAAATGTTAGTGCTATTGTCTAAAAAGTAATCAGTGTCTCAGATACCAAAAGTAACTTCAGAAAGCGTCAGGTGTCCTGGGCCTAGGTTTTCAGAAAGCTTCCATCAGCTAGACAATGCATTATTTCCCTGCATAAGATCTCTAAATCAGTGTTTCCCACTGTACAAAACATGGGGGATCATAGTTCCTTTAAAAAGGTGAGCTTTACTGATAATGCATTGTTATGGGTTGAATTGTGTTCCTTGAAAAAAGATATGCTGAAGTCCTAATCCCCAGCACCTCAGAAGGTGACCTAATATTATGAGAGAGGGTCATTGCAAAAAATAATCAAATTAAAACAAGTTCATTAGGGCAGGCTCTAATCCGATATGATGGGTGTCCTTATCATGAGGGGAAATTTGACTGCAGAGGCAAACATACCTAGAGGGAAGATGATATGAAGAGACAGAAACACAAAGAGACCATCATGTGGAGATGAAGGACCGAGGCATCTACAGGTCAAAGACTGCCAGCATCCACTGGAAACCACGAGACAGGCATGGAGAAGATTCTTCCTTAGAGTACTCAGAAAGAACCAACCTGACGACTTTAAACTTTGTTTCTCTTACTATACTATACAGCCCTAGGAAAATAGCACACACATTAATATATGATTTAAATTACTAGTTTCTAGTATACAAGAACAAACAATAGACTTGGAGTACATTCTCCAAACATCACTGCTTTCATTCCAACTGAAGCAATTGCTTTTAGTCCCTCAGAGAAAAATATCGGAGCAAATACCTTTATGTTCAGTTCAGTTCAGCTCAGTTGCTCAGTTGTGTCCGACTCTCCGCGACCCCATGAACCACAGCACGCCAGGCCTCCCTGTCCATCACCAACTCCCGGAGTACACTCAAACTCATGTCCACAGAGTCGGTGATGCCATCCAGCCATCTCATTCTCCGTCGTCCCCTTCTCCTCCCGCCCCCAACCTTTCCCAGCATCAGAGTCTTTTCCAGTGAGTCAACTCGTCGCATGAGGTGGCCAAAGTATTGCAGTTTCAGTTTTAGCATCAGTCCCTCCAATGTTACCATAGGTGATATTCACAGTAAGACTTCTCACAAAAATCTCAACCCAACTTGTATCCCAGCTATAAACTATAGCCCATTAACTCCTTAATTACGTTCTTAGCCTTTATGAATGAGTAATCCTTCTTTCCTTTTCATACTGTTCATGGAGTTCTCAAGGCAAGAATACTGAAGTGGTTTGCCATTCCTTTCTCCAGTGACTGCAAGGAGATCAAATCAGTCAGTTCTAAAGGAAATCAGTCATTTCAGTCACTCAGTCGTGTCCTTCACTGGAAGGACTGATGCTGAAGCTGAAACTCCAATACTTTGGCCCTGATGCGAAGAATTGACACATTGGAAAAGACCCTGATGCTGGGAAAGATTGAAGGCAGGAGGAGAAGGGGACGACAGAGGATGAGATGGTTGGATGGCATTAACAACTCGATGGACATGAGTTTGAGCAAGACCTGTGAGCTGGTGAAGGACAGGGAAGCCTGGCGTGCTGCAGTCCATGGGGTCACAATGAGTCGGACATGACAGAGCAACTGAACTGAAATGAACTGAATCCTTCTTGAAATGGTTCCCAATGCAGCAAGGATATCAATATACAATTCAAACAATGGTGACTCCCATATCCTTCTTATTTCTGAATTTTCTGTGGAGATGAAGACTAACCCAAGAAAAGCCTACTTCATTTTGATCTGTGACGTCTTGTTAACGTTAGCTATTCTGTTAGACCCAAATAGAACATCATTTGCTGTGACTTTTGTCAAAACTGGAAGAAGCACTTTGCCAACTGGAAATTCCAAATGGAATTCCTACTAGAAGATGTGCTTTCATTTGTGGCTTAAAGATGTACTCTGTTCTGAGCAAATGTGCAATTTCCACTTATAAGAGTTTAGCCATTTTTTTTTCCTTGGGTGTAATAAATATATTACCAAAATTATTGCCTAAGTGTTTCAGATCTGAAGATGAGAAAGTTAATTCTTCTTTCTGAATGGCTTCATTTTGACTCTATCTCAGTATGTTTCCCACAGGACTAGGAAGAAGAAATTTAGTTTGGTCCTAATTTACTCACGAGAGCAACTTTGTGGAGTCAACCAGAGCCAATTACTGCCTTGTGGGCAGTGTGTGTGACAGCTGATTGAAGCTGCAGACATTTGACAGTGTTTTGAAGAGCTTTATTCAATCTCCTGCCAAACACTAAGAGTAACTGCTTGCCAGGGAGAGTTTTCCCCCCAAATTTGTGATTGCAAAACACCCTTTTGCAAGAAATCCTGGTTTCAGTGAAGGTGCAAGTGAGCCCATATTTTCTTTTCATTTTCTGTGGATGTTGTCTCTTTCTATGTCTCTGCCTTTCATGGATATTTGATCATTTTTTCCAGCTGTTAAAAAAAAGTTCTGTTTCTTTCGGCAAACACTGGTGAAATTCTTTCACTTCACATCATTTTCTAGACTTGTTTTCTTGTTGGTAGCAAAGGGAAGTTCTCCAGAGAGAAGAACATGAATGGCAAAACACTGAAAAGGGGGCAATCTAAATTTAAACATGTTATTAGATCAAATCTATTATTTAAACCAAACGAATAATAGTTTATTTGCATGATGAATTACATTTCCATTATTTTTAAGTCTCTAAGTTTCTCTTCTTGATCCAATAAAAATAAATGAAATAACTGAAAACATAACAAACAAATTACTCTTCTACTTTTTCAGGAAAAAAAAATTTTTTCTCCAAGTCTTTCTAAAGCTTCCTAATCAACAGTGCCTAGCCACAGCAATATAAGTCAATCTCCTGAAAGCTGGAGGGAGTTGTATAAATTAGTAAGTGATAAGAAGATGATACAGACATAGTCCAGTCTCAGGTAGCAACATTGAATTGAGGTAATTGTATATTTCAATCAATGCACTCAATGTGCCCATACTAAGCACATTTACAGCATAATACATACGAAAGTTATGAGCATTATCTTGAAGGTTCTCATATCAACTTGAAGTGCTAACCTCTCTCTCCCAGGCTAGCCAAGCTCTATGACTGTCAGACATTTGGGAGAGGAAAGGTTCTATTGTTTATCTTCAGAAGAAGAGAATTATTGTGAGGTTCACCAAGGCTCTACCAACAGGAGTTGTAGTGTAAAAGTGGAAGTGGCCTCTACTTACTAAGTATTGAACACATTTCCATGTACCTGAGTTCTCATAAGAGAGAATATTCCATATATGCCGGTACCCAACTGTGTTGAGTAATGGAGAAATAAGCCAAAAACACATAAAAAACATTGCTTAAAAACTTCTTTTCTCTGGTCAGATTGGGGATCTGAGAAAAATAGACAAACATGACAAATACATCTTTGGAGCCAAATAGTCTTATATTCCAATCCTGGCTCAATCATTTAGAAACTGTATGACCTTAGGAAATTTTTCCTTATCTTTTTTTGCACCTCAGTTCCATCACCTATGAAAACTGGAAAATTTCACTACCAATCTCATAAACTGTGATGAATAAGAGATAACATCTCTACAGAACTTAATTTGGAATTTGGCTCACAGTAAGCGTTAGATAAACGTTGGTCCTATTGTAGTATCAAAACACAATTATCATATGCATAACAAAATACATGTACATATATTATATTCATATGCATATATAATATTATATTTGTATTTTATTACATATATTATGTCTATTATATTACATACAATACATATATATACACAGTCTAATCTATAATTGAACAGGTACAATTCAGTTAACATCCAAAATAGCAGTTTGCCTGGACCATATATTCATTTACTCAAATTCAGGCAATTAAAACCCTACTGCTAAGAGTCAATCCTATCATTTTCCTTTTTTTAACAATACAAACTACATTCAAATGGGTTTGTTTTAATGATAGAAACCCAGGCAATATTTTAAGAGGGTCAGAAATATTATAATATTTGAGGGGCAGCTAGAATTTCCTAACACTTTCACGCTACACCTCCCAAACTGAACACACACACTTTACATCACACCGTACAAACTGAAGCTTATCTCTCCTATGAAGTTCCTATAAGGTTTCTCTCTCCTATAAAGGCTACTTGACTTTGACCATTACTTATTTTAGTTTAGATTTCTTAGGTTAACTTGGAGACAGCCTCCATTCTGCACGTGGCTGTATTAATTATCCCACCTAAGTAATTTCTTAAAAGGCAGTTTTCTTTAATCTCGATCATTGTCTCACTTTCCTCTTTTACATCAGAGGGAGACTAATGACTCAATACCTTGAGCACTCACTGACTCTTTAAGCCCCAATGTCTTTCTTTCACTTCCTCTACTTCGTTTACATGCTTCCTTTAGGAAGCTAGAAGAAATCCAAAGGACTCATTCTAGATCAGCTCCTCATTTTGTAGGAGAGGAAACTAAGGCACTGAGATGTTAGTGGTAGAATCATGAATTCCTGGCCATCATTGCATGCTCTGTCCTTCTAAAAGCAACTTCCCGTTTGCCAACTGCCCTTCTGACTTGCCTATTTCTACCTGTCATAACCATCATTTGGGCCCTTTAGGAATAAAATGGGTGGTCTGACTCTTCTTTTTTTTCAGGTCTCCCCTTCCATGAAGGGGAAGTGGTTCGTGATTCAGGGTATTTTCTTTTTTTAATTGGAACATTTTACAATTACAATGTTGTGTTAGATTCTCTGTACAACATTGTGATTCAGCTATATGTGTGCATATATCCCCTCCCTCTTGAACATCCATCCACCCCCTCATCCCACTCCTTTAGGCCATCACAGAGCACCAAGCTGAACTCCCTGTGTTATACAGCAACTTCCCATGAGCTATCTATTTTACACATGGTAGTGTTTATATGTCAATGCTAAACATTTTCTGTCAAAGGAATAGATAAAATACTGGGCTTGTGTGAGTCAGATGGAGCTAAGTAAGAATCCTGACTCAACCACTTAAGATATATGTTACTTTGGATTTAATGCAAAACTGTATCCCTCATCAGTGCAATAAGGAAAATAAAAAAGTATTTAGCTCATAAGATGTACATTTTTAAAAGAGATAATATGGGAGGAAAGTGGGCCCTGAGATGAGACCAATAAGGCTGGAGTTTATGCTGAGCCTTGTAATTCATGTAAAGGGGCTCAGGTTTGGGAGAGTGGATTTTACTTCAATAGCCCCAGAAAGATGCTAAAAATTTGGGGCAGATGGGCAACCAAGCTCAAGAGTCCTATACAGGTTAGTTCATGTTTTAAGATGATCACTCTGGCTACCACAGGGAGAAATGAATTGAGAAGAAAAGTAGTTATTTGAGGAATTGAGGGCAACTTTGATGTTTTTTACATCATTTGTTTTCCATGTAGTGAAGGAAGATCATCTTAACTGTGGTACCCAAAATGTGGCCATAGCACCAGAAGCATCAGCTGGAAATTTGTTAGAAAGGCAATTTCTTGAGCCCCTCTGCAGACTTACTGAATCAGAAATTCTGGGCTTGGGGAGCAATCTGTGTTTGAATAAGCCTTCCAGGTGATTCTGATGCACTGCTGAAGTTTGAGAACCAATGCTTAAGAAAACAAAATTGCCTCCAAAGGCAAGACTTAGAAAGACATGAAAACGTGGTTATAATATCATTCTGCTTCAGGGTCTAGATTCTGGAAAATAAGAGTAGATGTAGAAAAAAACAAAGACGGGTATTGTTTGCACTGACAAACATAATTCAGGTTTTTCAAATTCCATATTACGTCACCAACAATGTACTCCTGGTGGAATAATTAGCAGCTGAAGGAAAAGATATTTAAACTGTTCTTTGAAGGACAAAAACAGAAATAACAAGTTTAAAGTTTCCTAGTAATTGCTAGGTAGCATAATGATTGTTACATGAGAAGAAAAACCATAAAACAGTTTCCAGAACTACCCAAAACCAAAATTCTTTCTAGTCCTGTATTTCTGTGATTCCATGAGACAGAAAGAGAATTTTAATTCTGGCACTTAACTGTTTAGTATTTAGACCCAGATGACCATATCTGAATATTCAAAATCTGAGGCCCAAACTTCTATCTCAGTTTTAACCCTAAGAAGTACACATGAACAGAGAGATATTATTGGAATGTGATGGGATATGACACATGATGTACAACAGTGAAAGGGCATAGCTTATCAAAAAGAAGCAGGTGTAACAGGAAAAGGAAGAAGTTATAAGCAGCATAGGAATTCAAAGTTGAGAGTAGAAATCCAGTAGAAAAAAACTGCATGTCATAAAGAAAACCAAATTTGACAGTAACAATGAAAGAGTACTACAAACTACCAGGCCAGAGACAGACGACGGATGAGGTTTTCCTTAAACAGATAAAATACTTGGAGATGGTCAAGAGAGAGTAGTGATGGGGATTCTAATTATTCTTATGGCCCTTGGAAGACATTCAATTCCACAACCAAATATAAACATGTTTTCTTGTCTTGATAGCAATTTTGGCCTTCAGACAAGAAAGAAAATCACCTGAAAATTCATTTTTCTGGCTCTAGCTTTGACTAACAGAGAAATGGTTTGTTTTGGAAATATATTTGAAAATTAGGGAGAGGCCATTGTGTTTCAGGAATTATAATAGGAAAGGAATAGAAATATTCACAAAATATTCTTTGGAAGAGCACTTGCTTTTGGATGTGGATATTGATGCCATGTCACGCATTATTCTTGGAAGGCTCTTAGAATAATAAAATGTCATCTATGTCAACTACTTTATTCCAATGAAGAAGCTAATTATTATAGACAAGATGTAATCGATTGCTTGATTGGGTACCTTCTATCTAATGGGACTCTGAGTAATGAATGGGAAGAGCTTTAACTGTTGGTCTCCAAATATCTATGTTAACTAAGGCTTTACCTAAAATGATGGTTCTCAAACTTTTTGTCCTTGCTGGTGCTAAGTTGCGTCTGATTCTTTGCAACCCCATGGACTGTAGCCCACCAGGCTCCTCTGTCCATGGGATTTCTCAGGCAAGAATACTAGAGTGGATTGCCATTTTCTTCTTCAGGGATCTTTCCAACCCAAGGATCAAACCCATGTCTCTGCATTGGCGGGTGAATTCTTTACCACTGAGCTACCAGGGAAGCCCCTTAAATTACATTAGAATCATGTAAAAGACTTTTTAAAACAGAATTCTGGGTTCCAGGCACAGAACTTCTGGTTCAGTAGGTCCATTCTGGGGCCTGAAAATCTGCAACTCCAACTAATTCCCAGATGCTGATGCTGCTGGTCCCCCAACCATTTAAGAACCTCAGATCCAATGATAGAAATAATGTCATGTTGCAGTCCTTCTAACTAAGACTTTCCATTTTTTTTCTTTCTGTTTATAAAGGAATCACTCTCTAGTTTCTGAACCTTGTCTAGACATTGAGGAGTGCCTCTGGAACGTTTAAAAACACCTGTGTCAAGTTCCCCTCTGCCCTTGGTTCCAAGTGAATGAATCTGTGTTTCCAACCTGACAATCAATTAAGTTTCCAAGTGATTCTATTCCATAGCCAGTGTTGAGAAATCACTGACCTTTAGGCTAACCAGTCTTGAGCATTCAGCTCTTCAACCTGATCCTGTTGACATCCTCAAATGATAGCTGTAAACTGGGCAAATTACCCTCAAATCTTGAGCTTATATGGTAGGTAGACACTGGAAGGGTTCCTTTGTTGTAAAAAGATCTAATTAACTAGATCCCAGTTACCATAAACTAGAACCCATGATTTTGATTTTACAGAGGAAATATTAAGAATTTTTACTACCACATCATCAACAAACAAGCATGTCTTGACACTTACAGCATACTATAGAAAACAGCCCTTCATATGCATTCAGCAGGTATAGAGGAAACCATTATCTCACACACATGAGCTCTAGTGCGTTGGTTTCTTGTCAGCATTTTCAGAGAAAACAACATATGTATTGCCTTACAAATCCCTTTGAAAAAGCCAGGAGCTGGAAGAACAGGATTGCAATCTATTGTGAAGGACAGTACACAGTGGGTGCTCATACATGACTGAGTAATTTCACAACATCTGATAATTTTAAGCAAGTGAAAGTAAACAAATGTAAGCCCCTTGTTTATAAAAATATTTTCCTAGGTTTTGAAATCAATGAGACTACCAATTCTATATATACACTTTGTAATCAGTACTTAGGATTGTTTTTTCTGTGAAACTAATGACTGATTTGTTGCATGTGGAAAAATGGAGGAGTGATTTTTTATTCTATATTGTTCATTTGATTGTGTTTCTTTTCTTACTTGTATGGCTTAGGGGAAACATTTTTCAAATCAATGGGCTAGCATACTAAGAACACATGTTTGTTATATCATTCTTTTCTCAGGACCATGTTCAGAAACAAACTGATAAATATTGATAAATTGATATACATGTATAATATGTCTTTCATCTTCTCAACAATGAAGAAAGACTATCTTCATGATGGCTGTATATATTATCAATGATTAGTTCACCTACATGAAAGTGACATATTTAACCATTAAATTATTGTAAGACTGTCATGTAGCTTTACTAAAACAATTGATCATATTTGCTTCTAGATTAAGGAAAATATATTAATTTATACTTGTAGGAAATAGGTATTTTCATAACACTGACAAATATTTCAAAATATGGGACTAAATTTCAAATACAAGTTCTCAATGTTTATTTCTTTCATCTGTGCATATTTTCCTCAATACAATAAAAAACTTTTACAAAAATATGCAATTTTATGCAAGAAATGTATGCGCTTACTAAATATTAAACTTCAATTCTTACAACACAGAAACTCTAGAAATGCTAAAGAAGAACCATAGAAAAATCATCGCCAAAACTCAGGAATTTACCTAGAGAGTTCAACTCCACAATGCTTGCGAAGTGTGTTTCTTTTGAGAAGCAGCAGAGAAGTCATCATTAACAAGAGTATGAGCAATAACCAAAGAAAGGCATTTTTAAGAGTGGCTAAAGTGTGCATTGTAAATGGACAAAAGATGTAACTCTAATGAGAGCCAGTACAATTTGTGTCAATAGACACACACACACAAAAAAGTAAGCTAGACATTTGAGCATTCATCTCGAAAAAGAGAGAAGAAATGGCAATTAGCTTAAATACCTAATCAAACCATTAAGTATGCAAAACTGCTCTCCAATTTTAGGGATTTTATTTGCTCATTTTAAGAATTACATTTGTTATTGTTCATTTGCTCAGTCATGTCTGACTCTTTGACACCCCATGGACTGCAGCATGCCAAGCTTCCCTGTCCTTCACGGTCTCTCAGAACTTGCTCAAACTCATGTCCCCTGAGTTGGAGATGCCATCCAACCATCTCGTCCTCTGTCATCCCCTTCTCCTCCTGCCTTCAATCTTTCCTAGCATTAGGGTCTTTTCCAATTAGTTGGCTCTCCTTATCAGGTGGCCAAAATGTTGAAGCTTCAGTCTCAGCATCAGTCCCTCCAATGAACATTCAGGATTGATTTCCTTTAGGATTGACTGGTTTGATCTCCTTGCAGTCCAAGGGACTCTCAAAGCATCAGTTCTTCAGTGCTTAGCTTTCTTTATGGTCTAACATTTTCATCCATATATGACTACTAGAAAAAACATAGTTTTGTTGATAAAGTAATGTCTCTGCTTTTTAATATGCTGTCTAGGTTGGTCATAGCTTTTTTTCCAAGGAGCAAGCAACTTTTAATTTCTTGGCTGCAGTCACCTTCCACAGTGATTTTGGGGCCCAAGAAAATACAGTCTGTCACTCTTTCCATTGTTTCCCCATATGTAGCCATGAAGTGATGGGATCAGATGCCATGATCTTCGTTTTTTGAATGTTGACTTTTAAGCCAGCTCTTTCGCTCTCCTATTTAACCTTCATCAAAAGGCTCTTCAGTTCTTCTTCACTTTCTGCCATTAGAGAGGTGTCATCTGAATATCTGAGGTTATTGATATTTCTCCTGGCAATCTTGTTTCCAGCTTGTGTTTCATCTTGCTCAGCATTTTGCATGATGTACTCTGCATATAAGTTAAATCAGCAGGGTGACAATAAACAGCCTTGTATTACACCTTTCCCAATTTTGAACCAGAATTACATTGGGCTGATATTTTATTTAAATGTGTATGCTTTCCAGATAAATAGGTTGATACAGAAATATAGTTAAATGTATATTTTGCTGTTGTTCTGTCACTTTGTGACTTTTGCAATCCCCAATGAACTCAACACATCAGTCTTCCTTGACCTTCGCCATCTCCTGGAGTTTGTTCAAATTAATGTTCATTGAGTTGGTGATGCCATCCGACCATCTCATCCTCTGTCATCCCCTTCTTCTTCTGTCCTCAATCTTTCCTAGCATTGAGGTCTTTTCCAATAGGTATAGATAGAAAATAAGATGCTGATCTTTTTTCTACTTTTGAGAATTATTTTCCAGTCTTCTTCTTGTCAAAATAACATAATTTATAGAAGTAACACCAAATTTAGATAGTCTGAGCTCTAATAATTAAGGCATAAGATAAAATTTATTTCCTTCTATAATACTAGCTCAAGCTACCTGTTTCAGCAGTATCAATCTCTCTGGAGTTGAATTACAGTTGTCATTTGATAAGAGATATAAAGAAGTGATAGATTTTTTTTAAGTGTAAGAAGAAGATGGTAAAAAGAGTGAGTAGTGAATCTATAATTTAGTGATCCAAAAAGGCAAAAAAAGACAACAGGCCTGAGAGAGACAGGGTGGGACAGGATGACAGTTGTAGATATCTACAGCTATGCACAATTCTTATCACATAACCTGTGTTTAATAAAATTTTATTGGACGACATGATGAAGGCCATTTTCAGACAAATTAAAATAAGAAATTAGACTTTATACAGATTCTAAACATAAGAAAAATCATAAAACATAGACAAAACATAAACGATTTTAACAACACACAGAATCCGTCATGTTTATGATTATCTGTTTCCCCTCAGCAAACTCATATTTATTAAAGTAGACAAAGATGAATTGGCTTAGCCAAAAATTTTGTTCAGATTTTTCAGTTACAGAAAACCTGAATGAACCTTTTTGCCAACCCAATACTTCCTGACTTATTTCCTCAATAGGGAGTGTTCCCTGCCACCCTCTTCCTCACTATTCAAAGTCCTCACCTCCTATAAGCTAGACTTGTCAATTAAAGAAAGAAAGAATTTAGATCATGCTACTCTCATATATGTGTTTTTCCCAGTTTCCCATTGTACTTCAAAAACAAGCAACTCTGTATAATGAGCTACAAATGCCTGCATCATTTGGTCTCTATCTACCCCAACTTCCCACCTCCCATGCGTCTTCTCCTTTCTCTCTGTCCCATTGCGCTAAAACCCTCTTCTCAGTTCAGATATACACCAAGCTGTTTCCCAACTCAAGGCCTCCAGGGGCACAGCTCATTCTTCCTGGAATAACAGACTCTGTCTTTGCTGGGACACAACGCAGGTAGGTCCCAGCTTATGGTGTCCCCTATGGAGAGACTTTCTCCCATCATCCTGAATCTTTGTAGATTTCCTGGTGTTAACTGCTCTCTCATTTGTCACTGCTTTCTCCCTTCATAGTACTTATCACAGTTGGGAATTATAATTGTTTGTATGGCCATTGCCAGTCTCCTATTTTTGAGTGGGAACTCCATGAAGGTAGAAGCATTTCTGTCAGATTCACCACTTTATATTAAGCACCTGTAGCAGAGATCCTGCCATATAGTAAGTGCTCAGTAATTCTGAGATAAACTTATGAATTACAGTAATATGTACAGGAGTCCACTTTAATTATCTAGATAAATTTTATTCTTTACTTTGAAATGGCAACTTAATGGCAAAGAAAGATTTAGTTCTACTTAATTGTCCAGGAGAAAAAAAATTACAAAAAGCTAACATGACTATGCAATTAGGACAATGAGAATTGAATCCATTTTCTGTCCTATACATGAAATCTTAAAGCCTAAGTGGGACTAAAATATTTCATTCACGTAATTTTTTTATATCTTATTTCATTGTGTTAAGAAAAATTAACTTGAGATTTACCCTCAACAGATTTCTTAATGCACAATACAGTGTCATTGACTGTAGGTTCAGTGTGGTACAGCTGATTTCTAGAGCTTATTCCTCTTGTTTAACTAAAACTTTATGCCAAGTTATGCTCATTTCCCCCTTCCCCTCATTTTCTGTCAACCACATTTCACTCTTTGGTTCCATGAATTTGATGATTTTAGATACAGCATGTAAGTGGAATGATGGAGTGTTTATCTTTGTGACTGGCTTATTTCCATTAGAATAACATGCTCAAGTTTCATCCATGTTGTTGCATATTGCAAAATGTCCTTATTTTTCAAGGCTGAATGATATTCCACTGTATGCATACGCCACCTTTTCTTTATCTACCCACTTGCTAGGTTGTTTCCACATCTTCCCTATTATGAATAACACTACAGTGAAGATGAGAGGACTAATATCTCTTCAGGATCCTGATTTCAGTTCTTTTGGATAAATACCCGGAAGTGAAATTACTGGATCATATGGTAGTTTTATTTTTAATCTTTTGGGGAACTTCCATACTGTTTTCCAGAGTACCTCACAATTTTACACACCAACCAACGGTGCAAAGTTTCCAGTTTCTCCACAATTGTATCAACACATTTGTCATTGGTAAACTCATTTTTAAAATTTGAATTTTTAAAATATTCATAAATATTTATTCAATTCAATTGTAAATAACACTAAATAAAGCACTTGAGAAATAAATAAAAACTTATGCCCAGCCTCCATTCTAAGGCAATGGGTATAGTGATGATGATTCAGTGATGAGCCAAATGATAGCTGACACTTTCAAAAAGCCAGGGTCACATAATGAAGGAAAAGGAATTCAAATGCTTGCTCAGGACACTGTCACAATTTTCATTTTAAATTTTCAATGCAAAAAAAAATAATTCTGCAGGATTTTCTTTTCATTTGAAAGGCTACTGTTTAAAGAGGAAAAGAAAATAGCAATTAAAAACTGTTTAAGAAATATGCTCAAAAGACCATGAGAAATGTTAATAACCAGACGCACTGAACCATGTGGATTTGGGCTCATAAAGTGGTCTTTAAGTGATTGAAAAATACAAGTGCTCTTGTCTGCTGTTCTGAAGTGCATTTGTGTAAGTCAAGAATTGCAACAAAGAGAATTGTTCTTGGCTTTGTAAATACTTCCTATGAACTTTTGAAATCCAATCTGGTAGCTTTATGTGCACAATTACCACAAGGATAATAACTGCAGATGGTATGTGAACTCTAAATCCCTAGCCGTCTGGGATTTTTCATTCCTAATTTTTGTTATCATAAGCTTTTTATCAGCATACTATGTAAACAGATTCTATTTTTAGATATTTTGAAAGCAAAGGAAAAGATCTATATATCTCTACTGTCATAATCTTTTTGGCTTACTTATCTAATAGACAGATGTAGTGGTATAGTAAGATATCTAAAAATTTTATTTTAGGGAGTTGATTAAAAGAATTTAAAAAATGACTTTTTTTCAAAAGTCTTCATTTCCCTGCTTTGGGGAAGTGTCACAATAACTGTAATATGCAGAGGGATTTTGTATTCTCCTCTTACATTTCATCCATTACATCATTTATTTAAATAATTCTTTTTGGCTGTGCTGGTTCTTCATTGTTGGGCAGGTTTTTCTCTAGTTGTGGCAGCAAGCGGGGGCAATTCATTGTTGCAGTGCTTGGGCCTCTCGTTGCAGTGGCTTTTCCTGTTGTAGATCATGGGCTTGCGGCATTCAGGCTTCAACATTTGCAGCGTGAGGGGTCAGTAGGTGTGGCTCCCAGGCTCTAGAGCACAGGCTCAGTAATTGTGGTGCACGTGTTTCATACCATATGGGATCTTCCCAGACCAGGGATCAAACCCATATCTCCTGCTTTGACAGACGGATTCTTTACCACTGAGCCACCAGGGAAGCCCCAACCATGACACTTTAATAGAATTTCCCAATGATCCCCAAATCAGGGACTTTCCAGGAGACAAAAAATGACAGATCTGTAATGCCAATTAATCCAATTAGTTTCTGAATACAAGGGATTTTAGATAGAGCCTGAATGCTTACTGGAAACTAAACAAGCTCCAAAGCTATCTAGATAGAAGTGTAGATGGATATGTGGTGATGGAGATAGGGTGGAGATGGAGATGGAAATGGTGTGGAGAAGGAGAAGAAAGAGGGAGAGGTGGAGAGAAATTCTCATGAATGTAAACTAAAGCGTAGGACAAATAAATATAAAAGGCACCTGTCAAAAGTTTTAAAGTACTCAGGTTATTAGTTTACAACAATATTTTTCTTAATTCCTCACTGAGAGGATGAGTGCTTTGTCAGCTACAGATTAAAATAAAGTGCTTACAGAAGATATGACCAAAAAATGACAATACACCAAGAAGCAATAAGAACGAATAATCCAACAACTGATAGATTACACAGGCTTCCCTGAAAGCTCTGTGCCTGCCAACACAGGAGACATGGGTTTGATCTCTGGGTCAGGAAGATCTCCTGGAGAAGGGAATGGCAACCCACTCCAGTATTCTTGCCTGGAGAAATCCCGTGGACAGAGGAGCTTGAAAGACTACAGTCCATGGAGTCGCAAGAGCCAGGAGTGACTTAGGGACCAAACAACAGTAATAGATTACAGGTAAGAGTATCTGGGAAGCCAAAAGTTGCACCCAGAGAAATATTTAAAATTAAGTCCTCTATTATTGTTATTTATTTGCACCTATTTGTGTAGGTCACAGACTTAGTGTCTTGGCAAACTAGCATTTTATGTATCTTCGGCGAGAGTGTCATTATTTCCCAGTAAAAGAATTCAGTGTTGATACTTATGTCAGGAGCAAAGTGGAAGAACATGACCCTCATTTCCACATATACTTCACTTTGTTTTCTTTTCACTTGGAGAAGCGTCCCATCTCCATTTAATATTAATCCTTCTAAATGTGATCTTTGTATGATTCCTTTCCAAATTCTTGAGGATAATAACCCAGTACTTATCACTCTGTATCCTTCCTTATGGTTACCTCAAAGATGCTTAAATTCTGCACCCCTCCCCCACTATCTCTGAATAATCATTTTTTCCTCTTACTTATTTTACTAAAAATTTCAATTAGTGGAGTCTTCCTGCTACTGATTCCCAGCTACTCAACTTCCCTGAAAATTGGCTTTTGCCTCGTTGCTCCCTGAAGCTATAAAGTCTCTCTGAAGTCTTCTAGTCATAAAATCTAGTAGTTTTCTAAATCCTCATTCTCCTCTGGTACATTGTTGACAGTTGTTTTACATGAAAAATAAACCACCGTCTCCTTCCTTGACAATATGCCCTGATCTCCCTTTTCTGAAAGAGTATTTACTATAAAAACATGTAATTGTGTCAATCCCAAATGCATGATTTTAAAGTATATAAAATAGATAACCAATGAGAACACAGTGTATAATAGAGGGAACTCTTCTTAATGCACTGTGGTGACATAATTGAGAAGGAAATCCAAAAGGAAGTGTATATATATATATATATATTCATTTTGATTCATTTTGCTGTAGAGTAGAAACACAACATTGTATAAAAGCTATATTAAAATTAATTTTTTTAATGGTAAATTCTTTTTTTGCCCCTTTAAGGTGTAAATCTTCTCCCAGCCTCTTTCCAGTTTTACAACCTAGGACTGACTTTCTCTAGGAGTTGGAATTATCTCTTTGGATATAATCAAGAAAGATAAAGCCCATCTCTCCCAATTTCTATGAGAGGGTAGGAGCTTAACATCAATGAGTGTCAATTCCCTGGTGGCTCAGACAGTAAAGAATCTGCCCACAATGGGGAAGACCTGGGTTTGATCCTTTCATTGGGAAGATAGCCTGGAGAAGGGAATGACAACTCACTCCAGAATTCTTGCCTGGAAAATCCCATGGACAGAGGAGCCTGGCAGGCTGCAGTCCATGGTGTCACAAAGAGCTGGACATGATTCAGCAACTAAACAACAAACCTGGGATGCTTAAGAACTGTCTGTCTTTTGTTTCAAGGGAACTGAAGTCAATCTCCGGGCTGCAATAGTCTTGAATAAAGTCTTCCTTGGCTGTTTAATTCCATAAAGTGCAATTTTTCTTTGACTATTGTCACCTCAAAGAATTATTAGCGTAACTTATGCATGTCAGATTCAGAAAGGAGAATTAAGAGAAAAAGCTTTTGCATAGCCTATTTGATACTTTGGCAACCTGAGGCGAAAAACTGACTCATTGGAAAAGACCCTGATGCTGGGAAAGATTGAAGGCAAGAGGAGAAGGGGATGACAGAGGATGAGATGGTTGGATGACATCACTGACTTGATGGACATGAGTTTGAGCAAGCTCTGGGAGTTGGTGATGGATAGGGAAGACTGGCATGCTGCAGTCCATGGGGTCGAAAAGAGTCAGACACAACTGAGCGACTGAACTGATGACTTACTGATTCTGAACTAGTTAGTCCTATTAAAGACAAATTCATATCCTTTAATAACTGGTCCCTGAGCATCATTATCAGAGACAGATGACTGTGTGGAAGTGGACAGAATGCTGAATTCATGACAGAATCTATTTATTTGGTCATTTTTTGCATCCATTCAGTGTGATTTTTTTGGCAACTTCTAAATATTAGGCAGGGTGAATA
Source organism: Moschus berezovskii (assembly GCF_049115385.1). Taxonomy (NCBI): domain Eukaryota; kingdom Metazoa; phylum Chordata; class Mammalia; order Artiodactyla; family Moschidae; genus Moschus; species Moschus berezovskii. The sequence goes on from NC_142472.1 coordinate 35,619,287, forward strand.
GGCATTTACATTAGAAAGATGATAAAATTTAGTCTCCTCCCACATGGACCTCACAGTCTAGGCAAGGGTGACAAAATGTACAGTCATTACAGTACAATGTGACCAGTGCTCCTAAGAGCTCTGATGCCAACAATTATGCCAACCTCTCACCTTTGCCACATGCCTCAAGTCTCCATGGATAATGTTTCCTTGTGAAGCCACCTAGTCCCAACACCAACCAGTAGGTGACTTTTTTTTATCAACAAATATTTATTTATTATTGGGGTGTAGTTGCTTTACAGTATTGTGTTAGTCTCTGCTGTACAACAAAGGGAATCAGCTATATATTTTCATATATCCCCTTCCTCCCACCCTCCTCATCACCCCATCCCACCCCCCTCAGGTCACCAGAGCACTGCAAGCTCAGCTCCCTATGTTATATAGCAGGTTCCCATCGGTTATCTGTTTTACACATGGAAGCTGATCGCCGAAGTATTGATGCTTTTGAACTGTGGTATTGGAGAAGACTCTTGAGAGTCCCTTGGACTGCAAGGAGATCCAACCAGTCCATTCTAAAGGAGATCAGTCCTGGGTGTTCATTGGAAGGACTGATGCTAAAGCTGAAACTCCAATACTTTGGCCACCTCATGCAACGAATTGACTCACTGGAAAAGACTCTGATGCTGGGAGGGATTGGGGGCGGGAGGAGACGGGGACGACAGAGAATGAGATGGCTGGATGGCATCACTGACTCGATGGACATGAGTTTGAATGAACTCCGGGAGTTGGTGATGGACAGGGAGGCCTGGCGTGCTGTGATTCATGGGTCACAAAGAGTCGGACACGACTGAGCGACTGAACTGAACTGAGTGTCAATCCGAATCTCCCAATTCATTTCACCCCTCCTCCCCTACCCCGTTATGTCCATACATCAACTGCTCATGCAGCTCAATATATTTTTTAAAAAATCGAAAAGTGAGCAGACCTAAATAGACATTTCTCCAAGGAAGAGATACATATGGCCAAGAGGCACACGAAAAGATGTTCAACATCATTAATAATTAGAGAAATGCAAATAACTACAATGAGGTATCACCTCACACTGGTCAGAATGGCTATCATCAAAAAATCTACAAACAATAAATGCTGGAGAGGGTGTGAAAAAAAAGGAAGCATCTTGCACTGTTGGTAGGAATGTGAATTACCACTGCCACAATGGAGAACTGTATGGAGGTTCTTTATAAAGCAGGTGGCTTCCTAATGAGAAAAACAGCAGAATTCACAACTCTAGTTACTTCATTTCTAGATTCCAGAAGGTAAATTTTCTCTATCCAGGTGCCCAGACTTCTGAGGCTGTTCATGATTGCTGCAGTGCAGTTGGCTTTGTAAGATACTGTTTTGACCTCTAATGTTTCTTCTTTGTTAATCTAAATGTCTCTTCCATTTCTCTTACTATTCTATTAGATGAATAGCAATTAACCTTCACTTATGCTGACCTTGAGTAGTTTGTATATTAAGGTTAGAAACTGATATCAATAAGTTGCACTGCAATTTAGAGCAGTTAAATAATGATTTTCCTCAAAACTGATATTCTTTCACCTGTTTCAATTTTTAGGTCAGGAGAATAAAATGCCAGAAATGAAGAGACTTGCAACTAATACTGGTCACCTTTACACTACGATTATGTATCTGCTTTGAAGAAGTAGAGCTTTGTTGATACCATTTTTACTTGGGGAACAATGGGAGACAATCTTTTCTCCTGTCCCTGATTACTGATTTACTGTACTTGTTGCCATAGTGACAAATCCATAGTTCCCAGGAGATCACTGTTTTGAACTCTGAATCTTTGACCCTCTGAAACGAGTAATATAGAAAAGGTGGAAAAGCAACTTCTAAAATCCCTCAAGTGGACAAATCTATGAAAATGCATGTTTTGCTGCTCTGTTCCAAACTCTATCCAATGTAAATTCCCAGCATTTCAGAATAGAAAAGTGTGAATAGGCTCTGTGCCTTGAATTATCTATCAACTATCGTGAAACTAGCTTTATGAAAAATTCTGTTAGAATCTGTCCCCAGGCTTCCATGCATAACAACTTTGACCTTACAAAAAGCATCATGATTAACTTTTTAGATATTTGGTTTTTGAGCTTAAAAAGCATGCAGTAGAGTGTACAAAAGTAGGTCTTTTCCTACAGAAATTTTTAATTTATATACTAAGATTTCTAAATAGAAAACAAAAATAAATACTACATATAAATAACAGTTTTTCTTTACTTAAAAAATAGGAAGATCTTTCAAGGTTAAGGTACAATTTAAGGTAAAAATGAACTGACCCCATCTCAGCATACTTCATTCATTTATGCATTTCTTTATTAATTCACAAAATATTTGTGTGCCTGCAATGTGCCTATGTTGCTAGCACTGAAGACATAAAAGTTATGCATTATGTCAATTGTTTGGGGTCACTTCCATTCTAAAAGGGAGATAAAATGTAAACATATATATTTGATTGTATGTATATAAATAAGTATAAATATATATTGATGCCACTATATATGCATGTGTACATGCTAAGTCACTTCAGTTGTGTCTGACTCTGTGCCACCCTATGGATTGCAGCCTGCCAGGTTCATATATATGTATATACATTTATTTATTTGCACAAACGCAGACACACAACTTTGGATAGTAACTAGACACAGGAAAGAAAGAAAATGGTGACATAACAGAGATGATGGTAGGCATATACAGGACCAAACAAAAGACAAGAATATCTAGTAAATAGAGTGAGTAGGGGAGAGGGGAAAGGAGAGGAATGAGGCCAGAGGGAGAGCCCGGAGCAAGATCTTGAAGAGACTGTAAGGGTATTTTAAAGTATCTGAATGTATTCAAAGTACAGTGAGAAGTCATTGGAGGGCCTTAAGCAGGAGGGTTAATACAATTCGATTGCATTTCCAGAAGTAGCTGCTGGATATTTTATTATTTACAGCACTAATTTGATTATATATTTAGAAGTTATCAAGCAATTTAATTTTGCACAATTTTGTAGACTTGGTCATTAAAATGAATGGATCATCCATGCATAATGCTAATGATTGCTGGAACCAATTGCATGTCTAGACAGGACATCAGTGTGAATCACCTTAATTTTTGTGTGCCCTAAGCTCTGACTATTGTAATGCTCCTGATGACAGCAACAATGATAATGAAACCACCATTAGTTGAAGGAGCCATCTATTAAGAACTCTCTATGTTTTGAATACCATACTGAATGATTTGTATAATATATTATATTTGTTACTTACCAAAACCTCATTCATTGTCCATTTTATAGATGAGTAAACAATCTTGGAATGATTAAGAGGTCTCCCTGATTTCAAGGAGATTAGATAATGAATTATGAGTTGATTCAAGATACATCTAACTTCATAAAGCAAAGGGATTCATAAAGCCACCAGGGATTCCTTGGTGGCTCAGACGGTAAAGGCTCTGCCTGCAATGTGGAAGACCTGGATTCAATCCCTGGGTCAGGAAGATCCCCTGGAGAAGCAAATGGAAACCCACTCCAGTACTCTTGACTAGAAAATTCCATGGATGGAGGAGCCTCGTAGGCTACAGTCCATGGGGTCACAAAGAGTCAGACACAACTGAGTGACTTCACTTCACTTCACAAAGCAAAATTTTAGACGTTGCACTTTTCTGTGCTGAAATGTAATCTGATAAAATTTCTTTTAGAAAATCTGAACCCAACAATTTTCTTTTTAATTTAAAGTTTAAATTCTCTCCACTAAGTAGATATGATAACAACTTTTGATTTTGAATAGAAAGCATATCTAGAACTCCATTCCATTAGTATTCATTATTTTTTCTTTTACAAAGAAGCAAGATTAGAACAAATTACAATATTGGCACTGTCATTTAATCTACAAAGTTTTGATCAATACAATACTTGGAAATTGTACTGTCCCTGAAATATGTTAATTTTAAGAGGCATTAGCAAAACAAATCCATTTAAATCAGTGGCATATCAGTCAATTAAAAAAAAAAGAAAAACAAAAAACATTAAACCTGCTGTAGTGTTTTCTGTCTTGATTGACATTGTGGCAACTTCTCATAAATGAGGGAGTGAATGATTCACCTTTAGCCCACTCTCCAAATTCTAGCAGGGTTGACATTCTTAAATTACTAAATAAATCTTTCCTTAATAATGAATTCATCTGTGCTTTTCTTTCAGAATAACGGGCCTGGAATACAGCCAGAAATAATCCAGTTTTTCCCTTATGCAAAAAAAAAAAAAAAAACAGTGCTAACTATTGTTTAGTACCAACCTGAAGTCTTCTGGTAGACCTCTAGCCAGAACATCACTTCATTTTTTGTGAACTGATTTTTACTTAAAATTTTATAAATGTCTTTTAACTATTTTTGCTTTCTACTTATCCATAATCATCTAATACTCACTGCCATACAGTTTCTGTTTTTAAAAAATAAACCTAATAATCATATATTATTTACATATTCATTTCTCTCTTTTGACTTTCTATATGCTGACTCATATTAACACACCTTGCCCACCTTGATATCACCCATCCATACATGTTGTTTTTGGGGGAAAAGTAAGAAAAGAAGGAAATGAAAAAAGTATCAAATGAGTTTACAACCCTCTGATTCTCATTAGATTCTTTCTGATGATTCTTCTAATAGCAGTGTGATTAGTTTAATATTTGGAAAATTGACAAGAAGCTCTTACCACTCTCATTTCAAGATGATGTAAGGTTAGTTGTCAAATCACAGAAGTGGAAATTCATGGCAAGCTTTCAAGATGTTTAGTTTTAGCTCAAGGAAAAAGACATACTATTCCAGGGTCTCTTTCTTATACCCCAGCACACATATAATATGGAAAAATAAGTGATCAGTCATTCTTGAGTGATTCATTATCCAGTCACTTCTGGGCCTTTACTCAAATATTATTTGAGTAATTTCAATGTGCTGTGGACCAAAAGGGTACTTCTTTTGCCACCCCCTTCTTGCAAAACACATACATTCTTGGAGGAGGGAGATAATACAACATAAATACCACAGTACAGGTCTGAATATAAGTTTATGAAGAGGAGGGCAGAGTTTCAGATTAAATCATTTTAACTAAGATGATTAGGGAAAGCTTTCTGGAGAGTAACACCTAATCCTTTCAGGAAGGGAAGGATTTTGACAGGCAGGGAAAGGGAAGGGAGAGCTTGTTGGAGTGAGAAGAAAAGGCAAGAACAAAGTAAATTTGGTGTAGTGGAAATAGCATTGGTCTCTGAGTCTGGGATCCAAATGGCAGTGCAAATCCTTTTACTTATAACCACATTGTCCTCAATCTCTGCATCTGTTCAGTGAGTATTGAGTGAGATCATCTTCAAGTTTTCTTCAAGCTCTAAAATTCTATGATATTTTAAAACCCAGAGGTGGTAAGTCGTAGAGCATACTTGAAGAACAGCAAAGCATACATACAGCTTAGCTGAAGACTCTCTGATACACACTGATACTGAGAAATGAGGTGGGAAGAAGTGACTAAGGTCTCAGGGTTTTTAAATGCTGGTCTAGGAATTGTGTCTGTGGACAGTAGTCCAGGGAAATCCAGTGAAGATATCCCACACCACCCAAGATTTATTTTAGATCAATCTGATAAGTTTGCAGGGTGGGAAGGGACCAAGAGGTATGATTAAAGTGAAAATATAAATAGCTATTATAAGACCAAATTATGAGTAATAGGGGAGTCAGCTACAAATTGGCACTTGCCATCTACTTCTATAAGAATTAAACCATGCACTACCACGAGTGTTGACTTTCAACCCCCCCAAAAGGAATTCAAAGTGGAGATCAAGAATAAGGCACTCTGTGCTCTTAGAAAAACTAGCAGAACAGTTCTTTGGATAGTTATATATTTTCAGGAGATGATTTTATGAGCCCAATTCTTGCATCTCTTCATATCTAGTAAAGCACTAAAATCCTTCATAGTGATGGCTGCTCCCCAGGACTAGCAGAAACCTTAAAAAAAAAAAAAAAAAGAATGTTTGATTTTGTTACTCTCTCTTCACTAAAATCACATATATGCTTAACTTCCTCTCTACCTCTTTGGAACAGTTTCTCAGAGCAATCCGATATACTGTCTCCCAGGCTATAGTCCTCATTTTGCTCCAAGTAAAACTTAATTAGAAATTCTCACATTGTTCATTTTTTAAGTCAGCAGGGGAGAGAACTAGTGCTATTGTGGTAGGAATGGAAATAATAGTATACGACCTGAGAAACATTGTAAGAAACCTGCATCTATCCAAGATGAGCCTAATTCACTAAGTCATTTGGAGATACACCTCAAGAAGAGCATTCTTTTTCATCAAAAGAAAGTCAAACACATGTACGAGTCTCAAGGCCAAAATGTTTGAAGTCACTAGGAATTGTCACTCTCTTCATATGATCAATTATTTTTGGCTTTTCTCTTGCCTGTGGTATATGTCTAGGGCTTTAAGGTGATCAAAAACAAAAAGAGCACGATGGGTTCCCGACAAGGTGACGAATTGTTGGCTTTTGGCTCCTTCCCTCAATTCACTAATGAGTGTCAGAACCATAGCATTTGGGTGTCTATGTGTTTCTGCCACAGTAATAGGAAAACAAAAAAAAGAAAAATAGATTAGTATATGAAGTTCAGAAGTAGGCCCAGGAGAACCTGAAATATAGTAAGCCTGGTACCTCAAAACAAGGAGAAAATGATAGATAATTTGGTAGATTGTATTAGGAAAACTTGATAACTATATGGAGAAAAAAAATTGTATGCCTATCCTATGCTCTATACAAAGATGCCCTCCCATATTTTAAAATTATAACTTCTACATCAGCATCTTGCATAATAAATTTCATGTTCTCTTTAAAAGGTAAAAACCAATTATGCATTTTAAGTATGAATTTCTTGACTTGATAAGCCTTTTGTATAATTAAGAGACCAAAGGTATAGTGCTTAATGGAAAAAGTCTAATACTGTCCCATTCCCTGATGTAAATTTTAGTAGCTGGAATGAGGCCATACTTAAATTTCAACTGCTTTAATGAGTCCATGTATAAGGAAGGTCTTACTCTGATTACAGTAACACAATGGTTTATGTCTCTCAAGTGATTTGATTCTGCAAATTATGTACTAAGTGTGATACTCTATGGTTCCTAAGTGAATTCATTAGGAAAAAAAGCAAAAGTCAAATATTCTAAGACCCTCAATTTCATTTCAGCAATCTAAAAATCTGCAAGCTGGAGGAAAATGCTTTCACCAGATACAGTCAATAAATAGCCAATCTGCTTGGTAAGTATTATAAAGATAACCTACTTAATCCCTCCCTATCTCATCATCACCTAAGCAGCTAGTTATTATTGACATTTGACATCCCATTAATGACAAGAGTCAAACCTATAAACACATATCAAAATAAAAAGTTAAAACTTGGTGATTTTTAAAAAGAATATGAAACATAAAGAAAAAAGAGTTTAAAAAAAAAAGAATAGAAAGTTAGAACACCACATAGGTAATTTAAAATCCAACATCTTATATACACCCTTAAAAGTTATCTAGGAACCAGCTAATAATATCGCAAGATCAAGCAAAAGTATTTTTGATGTGTTACTTCTTTTTTATGTAGGGCTATATTTTCTTCTTTTCAGAAAATCATTATTTAATAGTACATACAATACAATTTTAACTCAATAATACCTTTAAAGGATAGATGTTTTAAGCTTTTTAAAAATTAAATTATTATTCTTCTTTAACAGTTAAAATGAATCTAAAATTAACTACATTTAATTTCCCACTTATCCTAGATACTCTCTGTTTTTATGAATTTGACTACTCTAGATAGCCAATGTAAATGTAATCATACGGTAATTGTCTTTTTATGACAGGTTATTTGTCTTAGCATAAGATCATCAAGGTTCATCCATGTTGTAACATGTATCAGAATGCTTCCTTTTCATGGCTAAGTAATATTCTATTGTGTACATGTACCATATTACTTTTTCCATTCATCAACCTATGGAGATCAGGTTGGTTTCTCCTCTTGGCCATTGTGAATAATGCTGTAATGAACATCAGTTCAGTTCAGTTCAGTCGCTCAGTCCTATCCGACTCTCCGCGACCCCACGAATCACAGCACGCCAGGCCTCCCTATCCATCACCAACTCCCAGAGTTCACCGAAACTCATGTCCAAGGAGTCGGTTTTGCCATCCAGCCATCTCATTCTCTGTCGTCCCCTTCTCCTCCCGCCCCCAACCTTTCCCAGCATCAGAGTCTTTTCCAGTGAGTCAACTCGTCGCATGAGGTGGCCAAAGTATTGCAGTTTCAGCTTTAGCATCAGTCCTTCCAATGAACACCCAGGGTTGATCTCCTTTAGAATGGACTGGTTGGATCTCCTTGCAGTCCAAGGGACTCTCAAGAGTCTTCTCCAACACCACAGTTCAAAAGCATCAATTCTTTGGAGATCAGCTTTCTTCACAGTCCAACTCTCACATCCACGGGAAAAACCATAGCCTTGACTAGACGGACCTTTGTTGGCAAAGTAATGTCTCTGCTTTTTAATATACTATCAAGGTTGGTCATAACTTTCCTTCCAAGGAGTAAGCGTCTTTTAATTTCATGGCTGCAATCAGCATCGGCAGTGATTTTGGAGCCCAAAAAAATAACGTCTGACACTGTTTCCACTGTTTTTCCATTTCCCATGAAGTGATGGGACCAGATGCCATGATCTTTGTTTTCTGAATGTTGAGCTTCAAGCCAACCTTTTCACTCTCCTCTTTCACTTTCATTAAGAGGCTTTTGAGTTCCTCTTCACTTTCTGCCATAAGGGTGGTGTCATCTGCATATCTGAGGTTATTGATATTTCTCCCAGCAATCTTGATTCCAGCTTGTGCTTCTTCCAGCCCAGCGTTCCTCATGATGTATTCTGCATAGAAGTTAAATAAGCAAGGTGATAATATACAGCCTTGACGCACTCCTTTTCCTATTTGGAACCAGTCTGTTGTTCCATGTCCAGTTCTGACTGTTGCTTCCTGACCTGCATATAGGTTTCTCAAGAGGCAGGTCAGGTGGTCTGGGATTCCCATCTCTTTCAGAATGTTCCACAGTTTATTATGATCCACACAGTCAAAGGCTTTGGCATAGTCAATGAAGCAGAAATAGATGTTTTTCTGAAACTCTCTTGCTTTCTCCATGATCCAGCGGATGTTGGCAATTTGATCTCTGGTGCCTCTGCCTTTTCTAAAACCTGCTTGAACATCTGGGAGTTCACGGTTCACATATTGCTGGCTTGGAGAATTTTGAGCATGACTTTACTAGCGTGTGAGATGAGTGCAATTATGCGGTAGTTTGAGCATTCTTTGGCATTGCCTTTCTTTGGGATGGGAATGAAGACTGACCTTTTCCAGTCCTGTGGTCACTGCTGAGGTTTCCAAATTTGCTGGCATATTGAGTGCAGCACTTTCACAGCATCATCTTTCAAGACTTGAAATAGCTCAACTGGAATTCCATCACCTCCACTAGCTTTGTTCCTAGTGATGCTTTCTAAGGCCCACTTGACTTCACATTCACGTTATCGTGACTATCTTGGTCGTGAAGATCTTTTTTGTACAGTTCTTCTGTGTATTCTTGACACCTCTTCTTAATATCTTCTGCTTCTGTTACGTCCATACTATTTCTGTCCTTTATCGAGCCCATCTTTGCATGAAATGTTCCCTTGGAATCTCTAATTTTCTTGAAGAGATCTCTTGTTTTTCCTATTCTGCTGTTTTCCTCTATTTCTTTGCATTGATCACTGAGGAAGGTTTTCTTATCTCTCCTTGCTATTCTTTGGAACTCTCCATTCAGATGCTTATATCTTCCCTTTTCTCCTTTGCTTTTTGCTTCTCTTCTTTTCACAGCTATTTGTAAGGTCTCCTCAGACAGCCATTTTGCTTTTTTGCATTTGGGTGTACAGATATCTCTTTGAAATCCTGCTTTGAATTATTTTGGAATCATACCTAGAAGTGAAATGACTGGATCATATGGCTCTATTTTTTGTTTTTAACAACTTCCTCACTGTTTTCTATAATGGCTGCACCATTTTACACTCCCAGCACCAGTCTATAAGGATTTCAGTTTTCTGCATCTTCAAGAACACTTACTATTTTCTAATTATTTGATAATAGCCATACTAGTCATAGAAGGCAATGGCACCCCACTCCAGTAATCTTGCCTGGAAAATCCCATGGATGGAGGAACCTTGTAGGCTGCAGTCCATGGGGTCGCTAAGAGTCGGACACAACTGAGCGACTTCACTTTCACTTTTCACTTTCATGCATTGGAGAAGGAAATGGCAACCCACTCCAGTGTTCTTGCCTGGAGAATCCCAGGGAGGGGGAGCCTGGTGGGTTGCCATCTATGGGGTTGCACAGAGTCAGACACGACTGAAGCGACTTAGCAGTTAGCAGCAGCAGCAGTATGCTGCTACTGCTAAGTCCCTTCAGTCGTGTCTACAGCCATACTAGTTGGTGTAAAACCAGGCAAACTTCTAAGTAGACAAGAGAGAGGGGAAAGAACTGGCTTTCTGGCACATACACTAACACTTGTTGACCACACGTTTAATGTGAGCCAACAGTTTAACAGCTACTGGAATGTTGCTTTGATTTTAAGCTACATGAATTGAATTTTCGAGTTCAAATCATAGTAGGTAGATAAGACTCTCCCTCTGCACTGAAATGCTTAGATTATATTAAAACATTATTTTCAATTTTGATCATTTTATAAGGCACAAAGTAGAAGATGGCTTGAGAAATTTTATTAGAATGATGAGAGGTATGAGAATCTTTGATTAAGGGAAATAATTGAGGGAATTAGGAACTCTATTGGGTAAAAGAGAGGCCTACAGGGAAACACAATAGTTATTTCAAATATGTAAGAATATCAAGCAGGAGACTTTGTTCTTGTTGCTCCAAAAATCAAAATGAAAACTGAAATAGGAAAAAACCTAAAAATCGAACATTTAGGACTGCTGCTGGCGTGCTGTGATTCGTGGGGTCGCGGAGAGTCGGACACAACTGAGCGACTGAACTGAACTGAACTGATAATAGAATGAGCTCGTTTGGCATACTGATTTTCCCTCTTCAGTTGATGGTCCAAGGAGAGAGTCAATGACAGTTTTTCATGATATTGTAAAGAAGAAATTACAATATTATGGACTTAAACCACTTTAACTCTATATGCCATAATTACATTTTAAAATAGTGGAATAAAATAACTTTCAATATCATGAAATTAACCTCTTTCCCAGTTCTACTATGGAGCACATATGTATACATGCCCACTCACAAAGAGAGAGTTTTAAAAATCTCCTAGTAACTAGTGTCAGTTCCCCTCCCCTCCAAATATCTTTCCCACTCCTCATGTTAAATAATTGCCTGAAAGCACAGCCAAAATGATCAATGGAAAAGATAAAAGTCAACACTAGTCTCCATTAGTATTGCTCACATTCTCAGCTTTTGAAATTTGTTTGATCCTTTTTGTCACTTTCAAGATGTCTTTCTACAAGTTATCTTTGATAAACTACATGCTACAAATGCTGGTGACTTGTAGCATATTGCAATTTAAGTTTGTCGCTGGGAATGGCTGTTTTTTTGTCCATCAGATATATAAAGTATACACAGTTTGGGCTTTGGCAGAACAAAAATATTATGTTCAATTTCCCTAAATATAAGGAAGGCAAAGGTAATGTTTTATATTCAATTTAGAGCACTGAGAATTATTACTGTAAAATCTCTTTACAATGTTTTACAGTGTTAGGTCAACAGAAATCACTTATGAGAAATTTTTAAAGGAAATCTATTTTTTAAGTGCTTCTCTTTGGGAGTGATCAGAATAAATGTGTATAGAACTAGTAATTCAAAGGGAAAGAAGAAAACATCTATTCTATTCTTGATAGAGAAGATGAAATTACATATTTAGGCTCCTCTGCCTACTTTCTTACACATCAATTTTACCCCAGACTTGCTGCTTGAACAAGTCAAAAAGTTAAATACCTATTAGGAGGTTCATCTGTATTTCCTTTGTGTGGTCCAGGGAAGGGCACCACCATTTCCTTATAATACAGTGACATACAATCTATTAATATTAACCTGCTCCTGTATAGAAAAAGAATTTCATTTCATAGATGATTTGTTTCAGTCAAGTGATTATTTCTGGCTGATTACTGTTCTCAAAATATCACTGTAAGTTCATTACAACCTAATGAACTTCTAATGAGAAATATCTTTTTTTATATCAGCATTGAAAACTGCAACTCCTATCTCCCGCCAGTTCATTTTATTGTTTTGAGTAAAAGCAAGGCATTTCTCCATATGAATCTGCACTTTGAAATTATGATATTACAAGAAATTTGGACTTGTTTCATTTGCATTTTATTTTAAAGAAATCTTAACCATGTATTTCTGTGCTTTAGCCTTAGTTAATTTTAGAAACCACATACTTATTCCTTGTTTGTGATCTCTGTTTTCATGATGCCAGCATATGGATCTTCAGGTAGAGACCCAAAGACACCACTTAAACTCACTGAAGACAGTGAGACCAGAGGAAACACTATGGAAATCCTAAAAAAAAAATGAGTGGTCAAAAAACAAAACTGAAAATATATATATATATTAAGTGACTAAAAGCCACCTAATAAAAAAGAAAAACTGACAAGCTTTCACGGGAGTACACACACAAAAGAGCAATTCTGTTTTCAGTCTTTGAAAATATATTTAAAGGATTTTCCCACTCTGGGTCTTTTATCTGACATCTTGGCCTTCTAAATTCTTTCAATTAATTTTAAAATATATCAGATTTTCTTATAGAATTCTCTCTGTCCAAGAATTCAGGATAAATGTAATTTTTTGAAAAAAAAAGAAGGTAATTTTCATCATAATATATTGATAGTTAAAAATGTATTTTACAAAGGAATATTATTTAGTGACAGAAAAGAATAAAATACTGATATATGATAGAACATGGATGAACATTGAAAATATGATGCTAAGTGAAAGAACACAGATGCAAAAAGCCTATACTGCAGGATTTCATTTATACAAAACATCTAGAATAGGTACATTGAGACAGGAAGCAGATTACCAGGATTTTTAACTTATGCTAATTGATGCACTAAAGCTAGTATTTCATATTTCTTTTAATATAAATTCACAGTAGATACAAAAAAAGAATGAATGTTATTATATACTGCTATTTCAATAAAATATCACCATATAACAAGAAGGAAAAATATAAAAATGTGTCTATAGTAAAGGTTTTATAGCAATATTCAACCTCAGAACTTGGAAATCACCATATTCAAAGTCATGTAAATCATTATTTGCCAGATTTCATATTTCAATGTCTCTCCTTGAATCTCATTGATTGCCTTCACTGCTTGCATCCACTATATTAGAAACTGAGGCATCTCTATTCAAACAGTAAACCCTGCTCAGAACCAACAAGGGGATTATTGTTTACAGATCTCAGAAGTAATTTCTTCCTGTCTCTTTTTTTACAACATTCATTAAAGTTTTAACTTACTCAGGTATGGGTTCCTCCTTCTCCCTATCAGTGTCATTTAAAACCTTTGACTCTTACAGCCAATACCAATTCAGTTCTTCTGAATCCTTCAAATAGCTTGATATGGAGATGCCTAGAAGTGGCCAAAGATTTATAGTCTTCTGGGATCAGAGCAAAGTGAGTTTTCAGTGGCTCAGTGTTCTTCATAACAAGTTCAATTCTATGATCCTCAGAGGGATCAGGTATCCAGGCTGGCAATGGCTTTCTATACTTGCTCTTTTCCACATACATTTTAGATTACTTCTCCTTACAAAGTAGAGGATCATGGTATTGATGAAAGAAAGTCAGTACTAGAGTTTTGCTCAAAGTCTTAACTGGTGAATTGACATTGCCAAGTTCTTTACACTTACAACCACTTTGAAATTTTTCTTCCATTGTAACCACTTTACAGTTCCTGCAGGGAGATCATGTTTGACATCTGTAGCACCTTTTACATTTCCCTTTTCCACACGTCCTCTGTAATTTTCAGTTCTGCAACCCTAATACCTGTCCCCTTATGAAGTATTATCATTTCTCCTAACATACATTGGTAATGTCTCTGTTGTTTCTGGACAGTGAATAATGGTGATATTGAATGTAAAACTATAAGATGAGGAAATAAAATTCTATTCCTCAAATCATCTTGCAACCTGTCATTTCTAATTTTTCATGGCTAATTATAGCCAATTTTTTTTAGTTTTATCCTTTATAATTTGGTTGCTATGCTCCAAAAATAGAGGATAGTATTACTGATATATATGAATATTTTTCATCCTCTCAGCTGAGCCTTACATCCATAATAATAGTGCAAGACAATTTTTAAATAAATTTTGTGAAGAGGGAGTTACTAGTGGCAATTACCAATATGTGTGAAATTAGAATATAAATACCTTTTAAGATTGCAGCAGAAATAAAATGTGATCATGTTGGACATAATGTTTTAAAATTGGTGTGTATATGCTACACAAATGAAAGTGTTTCATGATATTATGACTATGATTTTATCTTATATTCAGTTAGTATCTTCCCCAAAAGATGTGAGAAAAAGATCCACAACACTTCTTTCATGTCTTCTTCACTCCATAACTTAGGGCCTCCAGTTCAGTTCAGTTCAGTTCAGTTGTCACTCAGTTGTGTCCGACTCTGCAACCCCATGAAGTGCAGCACGGCCAGGCCTCTCTGTCCATCACCAACTTCCGGAGTCCACCCAAACCCATGTCCACTGAGTCGGTGATGCCATCCAGCCATCTCATCCTCTGTCGTCCCCTTCTCCTCCTGCCCTCAGTCTTTCCCAGCATCAGGGTCTTTTCATAGGGCTTACCAATGACAATTCTCAAGATCAATTTAATCACGATTTTGGTGTTTGATCCAAGTACTGGTATTTGCTTCCCTTGTGGCTCAGCTGGTAAAGAATCCAACTGCAATGCAGGAGACCTGTGTTCGATCCCTGGGCTGGGAAGATCCCCTGGAGAAGGGAAAGGCTACTCACTCTAGTATTCTGGCCTGGAGAATTCCATGGACTATATAGTTCATGGGATCACAAAGAGTCGGACACAACTGAGCGACTGAACAAATCCTTAGTAAAAAATATTTCTTTATTCAGGAAGTGATATTATTTATAAAAACAAATCCAGACTCCTATTTTCAATTCCTTATCTGTCACATTTGATATATTTGTCTTGAATTATACTTTGCTCTTTATTTTTATTCATATCGGTATCTTACATATCTACCCTATTACATTTTAATGTCTATTATTTTACCTTAAATGTTTCTAAATGGCATGATTTGCTAGGCAATGGTATTTTAAAACAGCCTTTGGGTTTGGCATCTACAAACCTAAATTTGTGTCACTGCTCTTTCAATTCCAATTATCAACTGTTCTCAAATTAAGCAATTAATTTAACCTTTCTAAAATGAGATCTCTTATCTTTAGAAGACTCTTGAGAGTCCCTTGGACTGCAAGGAGATCCAACAAGTTCATTCTAAAGGAGATCAATCCTGGGTGTTCATTGGAGGGATTGATGCTAAAGCTGAAACTCCAATACTTTGGCCACCTCGTGCGAAGAGTTGACTCACTGGAAAAAACTCTGATGTTGGAAAAGATTGGGGGCAGGAGGAGAAGGGGATGACAGAGAGTGAGATGGCTGGATGGCATCACCGACTCGATGGACATGAGTTTGAGTGAACTCCGGGAGTTGGTGAAGGACAGGGAGGCCTGGCGTGCTGTGATTCATGGGGTCGCAAGGAGTCGGACATGACTGAGCAACTGAACTGAATACTACCATGCCTCTCACAGAGCTGTTATGAGGATTAACTAGGGCAGTTTGTAAACTGTAGAGTTGTTGGCAAATGATAAAATAATAGACATTTCATAAGTGGAATAGCTAGAGCTAGAAACCAGGTCATCCAATCCCAGAGTCATTTACATCCCACCCAGGCTTGCCACTTTAAGACAATATGCTAACATAGGTTTTTGGGTAGCCTTTGGGATGTCTCTGTGAGTTATAGACCAAGGCCAGCTTTCAACAATGACTGAAAAGGAAGAATAAATAAATGGAACAGCAACAGTCTTATTTTACTTCTGTGTGCATTTGTTTCTCCATGAATTTGTCTTTCAGTCCCTTCCCAAAGCCCAAACAAGCTAGAGGCAAGTCTCCTGTAACTTCAACTGATAAGTCATACAAAGAATATGAAACATAGTAGATAATGCCACTATGACAACCAATGAGGATCTTTGGTACGCCACCACCTGCATTTTATACAGTGTATGTTTGGTCAAACAGTGACCTAAAAATGTTCATGCAGTGAGATATTGAATTATGAATTCTATACTCTTCTTAAAACATTTTACATTTGTTTTTTCCTGTAAGGTTTCCTTTCACCATTTAAAATTACATAAGAAATAGCCTTCCGCCGCGGCAGCCATTGTAGAACTACAGCCATGGCTCTGCGCTACCCCATGGCCATGGGCCTCAACAAGGGTCACAAAGCGACCAAGAACGTGGGCAAGTCGAGGCACAGCCGCCGCCACAGGCATCTCACCAAACATACCAAGTTCGTGTGGCACGTGATCCGGGAGGTGTGTGGCTTCACCTCTTAGGAGCGACGAGCCATGGAGCTGCTCAACGTCTCCAAGGACAAGCGGGCCCTCAAGTTCATCAAGAAAAGGGTGGGGACACACATCTGCGCAAAAAGGAGAAGAGCTGAGCAACGTCTTGGCCGCCATGAGGACAGCGGCAGCCAAGAAGGACTGAGCCCTTCCCTTCCATTCACAATAAATCTTGCCCCCCCCAAAAAAAGAATTAAATTAAATTAATAAGAAATAGAAGAATGATTCTCTGGTAGTACAATTAAGCATGGTGGAACTATAGAACATGAAAAGTGATGTCCCTTTCCTCTTGACCTTGCCAAGACGTTGCTTTCCCAAAGCGCCACCATTGACGTGTCCTGCACATCTTTCCAGGACATACTTTAGGCATAGGAAAGCATACATAAACACACTCACACTTTACAATGCACTCATTTGACGTAATGTGTGTATTTTTTATCTTCTACTTCCTTATTTTTATGGGATAACTTCCCCAAAGTGGAACTGCTGAGTACAGACATATATATATATTTTCATTTTCATTCTTTCCATTATCATATCATTTAGTTAATATAAAAAATCACACTACATATACAAGAGTAGGGAGAAGAATAGCATGGGGAGGGGGAGCAGTAAGGAGGAGGAGACAGGGTGATGGAAGAAGGAACTGTTTCAGTCCTGAATTTAGAGTTTCTCAAGTCCCTGAGAGTTTCCTTGAAGTCAAACATACTTGCTTTTCTATATTTATATGAGCCCGTAAAAGCTCTACTTTTCCAGAGATAATTTACATATAGTTTTTGCATTTACCACTGAAATGGTTCTCAGTTCAGTTCAGTTCAGTCACTCAGGTGTGTCTGACTCTTTGTGACCCCATGAACTGTAGCATGCCAGGCTTCCCTATCCTTCACCGTCTCCTGGAGCTTTCACAAACTCATGTCCGTTGAGTTGGTGATGCCATCCAACCATCTCATCCTGTGTCGTCCCCTTCTCCTCTCCTCCTGGTTTCAATCTTTCCCAGCATCAGGGTCTTTTCCAATGAGTCAGCTCTTTGCATCAGGTGGCCAAAGTATTGGAGTTTCAGCTTCAACATCAGTCCTGCCAACGGATATTCAGGGTTGATTTCCTTTAGGATGGACTGGTTGGATCTCCTTGCAATCCAAGGGACTCGAAAGAGTCTTCTCCAGCACCACAGTTTAAAAGCATCAATTCTTTGGTACAAAGGTTTCTTTATGGTCCAACTCTCACATCCATACATGACTACTGGAAAAACCAAAGCTTTTACTAGATGGACTTTGTCACAAAGTAATGTCTCTGCTTTTTAATATGCTGTCTAGGTTGGTCTTAGCTTGTCTTCCAAGGAGAAAGCGTCTTTTAATTTCATGGCTGACATCACCATCCACTGTGACTTTGGAGCCCAAGAAAATAAAGTCTGTCACTGTTTCCATTGTTTCTCCATCTATTTGCCATGAAATGTTGGGACAGGATGCAATGATCTTTGCTTTTTGAATGTTGAGTTTAAGTCTGCTTTTTCATTCTTCTCTTTCAATTTCATCAAGAGGCTCTTTAGTTCTTCTTCACTTTCTGCCATAGGGTGGTGTCATCTGCATAGCTGAGGTTATTGATATTTCTCCTGGAAATCTTGATTCCAGCCTGTGCTTCATCCAGTCCAGCATTTTGCATGATGTACTCCACATATAAGTCAAATAAGCAGATAACAATACACAGCTTTGATGTAGTCCTTTCCCTATTTGGAACCAGTCCATTGTTCCATGTCCGGTTCTAACTGTTTCTTCTTGACCTGCATACAGATATCTCAGGAGGCAGATCAGGTGGTCTGGTATTCCCATCTCTTTAGAAATTTTCCACAGTTTGTTGTGATCTACACAGTCAAAGTTTTTGGTGTAGTCAATGAAGCAGAAGTAGATGTTTTTCTGGAACTCTCTTGCTTTTTTGATGATCCAGCAGATGTTGGCAATTTGATCTCTGGTTCCTCTGCCTCTTCTAAATCCAGCTTGAACATCTGGAAGTTCTTGGTTCATGTATTGTTGAAGCCTAGCTTGGAGAATTTTGAGCATTACTTTGTAAGCATGTGAGATTGGTGCAATTGTGCGGTAGTTTGAGCATTCTTTGGCATTGCCTTTCTTTGTGATGGGAATGAACACTGATCTTTTCCAGTCCTGTGGCCTCTGCTGAGTTTTCCAAAGTTGCTGATATATTGAGGGCAGCACTATAACAGCATCATCTTTCAAGATTTGAAATAGTTCAACTGGAATTCCATCACCTCCACTAGCTTTGTTTGTAGTGATATTTCCTAAGGCCCACTTGACTTCACACTCCAGGATGTCTGGCTCTAGGTGAGTGATCACACCACCATGGTTATCTGGATCATGAAGATCTTTTTTGCACAGTTCTTCTGTGTATTCTTGCCACTTCTTCTTCATATCTTCTGCTTCTGTTAGGTCCATACTGTTTCTGTCCCTTATTGTGCCCATCTTTACATGAAATGTTCCGTTGATATTTCTAATTTTCTTGAAGAGATCTCTAGTCTTCCCCGTTCTATTGTTTTCCTCTGTTTCTTTGCACTGATCACTGAGGAAGGCTTTCTTATCTCTCCTCGCTCTTCTTTGGAACGCCACATTCAGATGGGTATATCTTTCCTTTTCTCCTTTACCTTTCACTTCTCTTCTTTTCTCAGCTATCTGTAAGGCCTCCTCAGACAACCATTTTACCTTTGGGCATTTCTTTCTTGGGGATGGTCTTGATCACTGCCTCCTGTACAATGTCACAAACCTCTGTACATAGTTCTTCAGGCACTCTGTCTATCAGATCTAATCCCTTGGATCTACTTTTGCTTCCACTGTATAACTTAAGTATTTGATTTAGGTCCTACCTGAATAGTCTAGTCTTTTTCCCTACTTTCCTCAATTTAAGTCTGAATTTTGCTATAAGTTCATGATCGGAGCCAGTCAGCTCCTGGTCTTATTTTTTCTAACTGTATAGAACTTCTCTATCTTCAGCTGAAAAGAATATAATCAATTTGATTTCATATTGGTGTTGACCATCTGGTGATGTCCACATATAGAGTCATCTCTTGTGTTGTTGGAAGAGGGTGTTTGCTATGACCAGTGCATTCTCTTGGCAAAACTCTGTTAGCCTTTGCCTGCTTCACTTTGTACTCCAAGGCCAAACTTGCCTGTTACTCTAAGTATCTCTTTACTTCCTACCTTTGCATTCCTGTCCCCTATGATGAAAAGGACATCTTTTTTGGTGTTAGTTATAGAAGGTCTTGTAGACCTTTCAACTTGTAAACCATTCAACTTCAGCTTTTTTGGCATTAGTGGTTGGGCATAGACTTGGATTACTGTGATACTGAATGGTTTTCCCTGGAAATGAACAGAGATCATTCTGTCATTTTTGAGATTGCATCCAAGTACTGCATTTCAGACTGTTTTGTTGACTATGAGGGCTACTCCATTCCTTCTAAGGGATTTTTGCCCACAGTAGTAGATATAATGGTCATTTTAATTAAATTCACCCATTCCAGTCCATTTTAGCTCACTGATTCTTAAAATGTCAATGTTCACTCTTGCCATCTCCTGTTTGACCACTTCCAATTTGCCTTGATTCATGGACCTAACATTCCAGGTTCCTATGCAGTATTGTTATTTGCAGCATTGGACTTTACTTCCATCACCAGTCACACCCATAACTGGGTGCTGTTTTTGCTTTGACTCCGTCTCTTCATTCTATCTGGAGGTATTTCTCCACTCTTCTCTAGGAGCATACTGGGCACCTACCAACTTATGGAGTTCATCTTTCAGTGTCCTATCTTTTTGCCTTTTCATATTGTTCATAGGGTTCTCAAGGCAAGAATACTGAAGTGGTTTGCCTTTCCCTTCTCCAGGGGACCATGTTTTGTCAGAACTCTCCACCATGACCTGTCTGTCATGACCAGCAAATAAAAGGATACCCCACATCAAAGGGCAAAGGAGAAGCCCCAACAAGATGTAGGAGGGCATAGTCACATTTAGAATCAAACCCCAACCCAGCAGAGACACTCAGAGGGCTCAAACAAAACCTTGTGTGCACCAGAACTCAGAGACCCCACAGAGACTGAGACAGACCTGCCTTTGAGTGTCTCTTGTGGAGGCACTGGTCAGCAGTGGCCTGACACAGGGATGGGGGGACCTGGGTCATGCTGCGTGTGGCATAAGCCCTTTTGGAGGAGGTTGTCTTTAGCTCACTATAGAGCCTCTGAGCAGATGACACACAAACTGCAGAACAATTATACCAAAGAAACTCTTACACTGTTAAGAAAGTTCTAGAACCCACAACAGACTTTCCAACCTGGGGATCTGGCAAAGAAACTGAGCACCCCCAGGGAATTTGACTTTGGAGACCATGAGATTTGATTGCAGAACTTCCACAGGACTGGGGAAACAAGACTCTTGGAGGACACAAACAAAACCTTGTGCACACCAGGAGCCAGGAGAAAGAAGCAGTGTCCCCACAAGAGACTGAGCCAGACTTGCCTGTGAGTGTCCAGGAATCTCCAGTGGAGGTGTGGGTTGACAGTGGCCTGTTGTGGGGTCAGGGGCACTGAATACAACAGTGTGTGCACTAGTCATTTTGAAGGAGGTCGCCATACCTTCATTTCCCCTACCACAGTTTGGCCTCAGGCCAAACAACAGGGAGGGAATGCAACCCTGACCATCAGCGGAAAATTGAATTGCAGGTTTACTGAACATGTTCCTGCCCATCAGAACAAGACTCAGTTTCCCCCACAGGGAGTCTCTCCCATGAGGAAGCTTCCATAAGCCTCTTATCCTTCTCCATCACAGGGCAGACAGAATGAAAACTACAATCACAGAAAACTAACCAAACTGATCACATAGATCATAACCTTGTCTAACTCAATGAAACTATGAGCCAAGCTGTGTAGAGCCACCCAGAAATGGTTCTAACCAGTAACAATCTACAAGAAAAGAAGATTAAGCCTGTGGTACCAAGAAATCATAAGTAGTCTATTTGTTTCTTCGTTTTTGTTCCAGGTCCGTTTCTTGGTACTGACCTTAGCTTACTCCTTGGAAGGAAAGTTATGACCAACCTAGATAGCATATTAAAAAGCAGTGACATTACTTTTCCAACCAAGGTCCGTCTGTCTAGTCAAGGCTATGGTTTTTCCCATGGTCATGTATGGATGTGAGAGTTGGGCTGTGAAGAAAGCTGATCGCCGAAGAATTGCTGCTTTTGAACTGTGGTGCTGGAGAAGACTCTTGAGAGTCCCTTGGACTGCAAGGAGATCCAACCAGTCCATTTTAAAGGAAATCAGTCCTGGGTGTTCATTAAGCTGAAACTCCAATACTTTGGCCACCTCATGCGACGAGTTGACTCACTGGAAAAGAGTCTGATGCTGGGAGGGATTGGGGGAGGGAGGAGACGGGGACGACAGAGAATGAGATGGCTGGATGGCATCACCGACTTGATGGACATGAGTTTGAGTGAACTCCGGGAGTTGGTGATGGACAGGGAGGCCTGGCGTGCTGTGATTCATGGGGTAGCAAAGAGTCGGACATGATTGAGAAATGGTATGGACCTAACAGAAGCAGAAGATATTAAGAAGAGGTGGCAGGAATACACAGAAGAACTGTACAAAAAAGATCTTCACGACCAAGATAGTCATGATAATGTGATCACTGACCTAGAGCCAGACATCTTGGAATGTGAAGTCAAGTGGGCCTTAGAAAGCATCACTACGAACAAAGCTAGTGGTGGTGATGGAATTCCAGTTGAGCTATTTCAAGTCTTGAAAGATGATGCTGTGAAAGTGCTGCACTCAATATGCCAGCAGATTTGGAAAACTCAGCAGTGGCCACAGGACTGGAAGAGGTCAGTCTTCATTCCAATCCCAAAGAAAGGCAATGCCAAAGAATGCTCAAACTACCGCACAATTGCACTCATCTCACACGCTAGTAAAGTCATGCTCAAAATTCTCCAAGCCAGGCTTCAGCAGTATGTAAACCGTGACCTCCCAGATGTTCAAGCAGGTTTTAGAAAAGGCAGAGGCACCAGAGATCAAATTGCCAACATCCGCTGGATCATGGAGAAAGCAAGAGAGTTTCAGAAAAACATCTATTTCTGCTTCATTGACTATGCCAAAGCCTTTGACTGTGTGGATCACAATAAACTGTGGAACATTCTGAAAGAGATGGGAATCCCAGACCACCTGACCTGCCTCTTGAGAAACCTGTATGCAGGTCAGGAAGCAACAGTTAGAACCGGTCATGGAACAACAGACTGGTTCCAAATAGGAAAAGGAGTGCGTCAAGGTTGTATATTGTCACCTTGCTTATTTAACTTATATGCAGAGTACATCATGAGGAACGCTGGGCTGGAAGAAGCACAAGCTGGAATCAAGATTGCTGGGAGAAATATCAATAACCTCAGATATGCAGATGACACTACCCTTATGGCAGAAAGTGAAGAGGAACTCAAAAGCCTCTTGATGAAAGTGAAAGAGGAGAGTGAAAAGGTTGGCTTGAAGCTCAACATTCAGAAAACAAAGATCATGGCATCTGGTCCCATCACTTCATGGGAAATAGATGGAAAAACAGTGGAAACAGTGTCAGACTTTGTTTTTTTGGGCTCCAAAATCACGGCAGATGCTGATTGCAGCCATGAAATTAAAAGACGCTTGCTCCTTGGAAGGAAAGTTATAACCAACCTTGATAGTATATTAAAAAGCAGAGACATTACTTTGCCAACCAAGGTCCGTCTAGTCAAGGCAATGGTTTTTCCCGTGGTCATGTATGGATGTGAGAGTTGGACTGTGAAGAAAGCTGATCGCTGAAGAATCGATGCTTTTGAACTGTGGTGTTGGAGAAGACTCTTGAGAGTCCCTTATACTGCAAGGAGATCCAACCAGTCCATTCTAAAGGAGATCAATCCTGGATGTTCATTGGAGGGACTGATGCTAAAGCTGAAACTCCAATACTTTGGCCACCTCATGAGACGAGTTGACTCACTGGAAAAGACTCTGATGCTGGGAAAGGTTGGGGGCGGGAGGAGAAGGGGACGACGGAGAATGAGATGGCTGGATGGCATCACCGACTCTGTGGACATGAGTTTGAGTGTACTCCGGGAGTTGGTGATGGACAGGGAGGCCTGGCGTGCTGTGATTCATGGGGTCGCGGAGAGTCGGACACGACTGAGCGACTGAACTGAACTGAACTAGCATCGGGTGAGAGCACTGTTCACTATTGTACTACTTTCCGTCATAAATATTACATTCTCCTAACCTCTGTGATAGCATTTCACGGCATTAAAACTGCCTGCTGATTTGAGAATTCCTTCTAGAGTTCTCTTCTAGTCACAACACCTTAGCTTTCACATGTTGTCACAAAATATCCCTTGCACTTCCAGTTTTCATGAGGGTTATATATATTATATTAAGCTTCCGTAGTGGCTCAGATGGTAAAGCATCTGCCAGCAATGCAGAAGACACAGAAGACTAGGGTTCAATCCCTGGGTCTGGAAGATCCCCTGGAGAAGGGAATGGCTACCCACTCCAGTATTATTGCCTTGGAAATTCCAGGGACAGAAGAGCCAGGTGAGCTGCAGTCTAGGGGATCACAAAGAGTTGGATATGACTGAGTGGCTAATGTTTCCCACCTCCTATATATATCAACCACTCTTTCAGTATCTCTTCATGGTCCCTCTATCTCTGGGGCTTAGATCTATCTGAATGATGGATCTGGCCAGAGGACAAATAATCACTATCATTCTGTCCTCCAAAATTTCTGCCATTGTTCTCCCAGGAGCCTTTCAACTAAAACTTACTTCTCTTTTTCCAGAGATTCTTTAACTCCCAAACTGGTCTAGTTGGTACAAAGCTTGCATATCACTTCAAAGTTTTTTTTGCCACAATAAATGTCATGAAACATATTTCTCCAAACAGTAACCTTCAAAAGGAATGATCCATTGTGTGTCATTTTCAACAATGAGACAGTGACATTTGCCTAACAACATAGATGCTGATGACAGATATATTCTGTCATCACAGGCACAAATATACACTAAGTTCTTGTACTGATTCCAAATGACAATGACAAAGCTATGAGTAGGAGACAAAAAGATCAAAAATAACCATTGGAGAAAGTAACCATGAAAGCTACTCCTATAAAAAAAATTATGACTGACAAATATATTTAAGTAAGTTTAGTTGTTACTCATGTTTGTATATTTGGCATGCTTTTGAAACTACTTAATGTATTTACTTCAGTATATGATGGGTCTTTTAAAAACAACACTACCATTATGCTAATTTCTCCAATTTAATTTTATCTTATATTGACAAAAACTTGGGGGAATTTTCTGAAATTATCACAGGTCTAACTATATACCATGACCATTGCTTCTTTCTAAAATATAGATGAGACATTTTTGCTGTTTGATGTCCTCTGAAGTTTCATACAAATTTTTAGGATTTTTTTTTTCTATTTTTGTGAAAAATGTCTTTGGAATTTTGACAAGGGTTGCTAAGAGAGGAGATCCTAAGTGTTCTCACCACAAAAAAAACAAAAAATGTAATTATGTGTGATAGTGGATATATTACGTAATTTGACTGTGGTTATCATCTCACTATGTATACATATATTAAATCATCACTTTATATACCTTAAAAAATCACATTGTGCAACCTGAATATATACAATTTTACCACCCAGTCATACCTCAATAAAGCTGGGAGAAAAAAAAATAGGTGAGATTCTATTGCCCACCTCTCCTAATGTCAAAATATTTTGGGAAAAAAATAAATGAATTAAATCCCTGATTTGAAAATATCTGACTAGTTGCAATGGTGGCCAGGTGTGGGGTATTTTTTTAATAAAATCTGCCTGGTTTTGATCTCATGAAGATTTTGGGATTGGTTGAATGATAAATAAGATAGGCTTAAATAAAATAGAATGTCTGAATGTTTGGTACTCTTGCCGGTGTGCTACACAGCTGCTGCTGCTGCTGCTGCTGCTAAGTCACTTCAGTCGTGTCCGACTCTGTGTGACCCCATAGACGGAAGCCCACCAGGCTCCCCCGTCCCCGGGATTCTCCAGGCAAGAACACTGGAGTGGGTTGCCATTTCCTTCTCCAATGTGTGAAAGTGAAAAGTGAAAGTGAAGTCGCTCAGTCGTGTCCGACCCTTAGCGACCCCATGGACTACAGCCTACCAGGCTCCTCCATCCATGGGATTTTCCAGGCAATAGTACTGGAGTGGCTCGCCATTGCCTTCTCCGCTACACAGCTAAGAAGATCAAAATTGTAAAGATGCAGATGGATGCCCTAATAAATTTTTTTCAGTCAACATTATTTTGGCTGAGAAGAAATATATGATGATGTGGAAACAAGCTGATGCTAATAACAGGCCAATCACCAGAAATTGACGATCAAAAGAGATGTCTAAGAAGTAATCAGGATCTATAAAACTAATAGAGTCATTATAAGAAATAAACATTGGGTGTAGTCACTAGGGTGTGTGTGTGCTCCATCTCTCAGTCGTGTCCAAATCTCTGCGATCCCACGGACTGTAATCTGCCAGGCTCCTCTTTCCATGGGATTCTCCAGGCAAAAATACTGGAGTGGGTTGCCATTCCAGGGGATATTCCCAACCCAGGGGATCTTCCCAACCCGGGGATTGAATCTGTGTCTCCGGTCACTCCTGAATTGATGGGTGAATTCTTTATCACTGAGCCACCTGGGAAGCCCCAGTCACTAGGATAAATCAAAGTAATTTTTATGGGTAATAAATATCTCTCAGGTGGACAACCTTGGAACATCAGTTCCTCCATTCTGTCTGGAAGACTTTGTGTCTTTCAGTCTATTGCCAAGCTCATTTGGAAGAATGTGATTTTGAGGATCCTGAGGAAGAAATGCTAAAGCGACAAGTGTTTCTATGGTGAGTGATTTATTAAATTC
The DNA here is from genome assembly GCF_049115385.1 of Moschus berezovskii. Taxonomy (NCBI): domain Eukaryota; kingdom Metazoa; phylum Chordata; class Mammalia; order Artiodactyla; family Moschidae; genus Moschus; species Moschus berezovskii. The sequence goes on from NC_142472.1 coordinate 35,645,935, forward strand.
TCAGAGAGTGAAGTGCATATAAAAAGTTGAAAAGATAATAGACTTTGAAATTAGAATATTAAACATGTCAGTGACACAAAAATGCACATGTCCGTAGACATTTGTATATCGGTCCAAATATACATGTCTGTACTAATATGTTTATTATAGCGCAATACATAAGAATGAAACTACCAGGAAAGAAAAACTCTTTTACGGGATTTCCTCCTCTGGCAGAGATGGACCGATTTGTCTAGACTGACCCCTAAACCAAAAATAAAAATACGTAGATGAAATATAAAACCATCTGTCTGAAACATCAGAGAGCTAGCTTGGAGGCCAGCATAGCTGCTTGATGAATATAAAAGGGAAACTCACTGACATGAGAACAACATTCTGCATTTTTTCTATCCTTATTTTGAAAGCAGAAATTAAAAAACCTAAAAGGAAGTATTATCAGCAGTATCACAGATTAGGGGAAAGTACTATTGACAGTCAGGGCCTAATCAGGTTGAAAGACCTAAGCAAATACTCCAGCTTTAAGTTGGAACTCACAAAGGACAATAGTATAATGTATTCATAAATCATGAATACATCAAGCCTTACAAACAGTGGACATCAATACTGAGTCAATTCACTCCTTCTCCATCAAAACCTAAAGGAGGAAATGATTTACAGAAACAGCACCATCCAAAGCCTTTATAACTTTTGTAAATTTGGCTGGCATTTAAAAATAAATTACCGAAACACCAAGTTATTGGATGAAGAAGAAGAAAAAGATAATAGAAACAGTTTAAGGATTACTCAGTTATTGAAGCTGTTAGCTATTAGACTTTTAGACACAGAGACTTTTTAAGCAACTACAATAGATATATTTAAGAAGGTAAATAAGAACAAGGAAATTTTATCAAAGAATTATAATTTTTAAAATAACCAAATGAAAGTTCTTAAACACAAAACTACTAAAGATAAGAACTCAATAGATGAATTTCCCAGCAGATTAAACACAGATATGTAGAAGACCAGTGGTGAGTTGGAAGACAGATCATTTTTATTGAGATATAATTGACATACAGCATTATATTAAGGCCTACAGCATAGTGCTTTGGTTTATATACATCATGAAATGATGACCAGAATAACTCGTCATCTCTTGTTGATACAAAACAAAAGAAAAATAAACCAATTTACCTTGCGATAAGAACTCAGGATTTACTCTCTTAACTTTCATACATAACATAGAGCAGTGTAAATTATATTAATTGTGCTGTATGTTACATCTCTAGTACTTATTTATCTTATAACTAGAAGACTGTACCTTTAACCACTTTCATCCAACTACTTCTCCTCCACCCCTCCATGTTTGGTAACACAACTCTGACCTCTTTTACCATGAGTTTGTTTTTGAAGTATAATTGACCTGCAACACTGTGTTAATTCTTGGTACACAACACAGTGATTTGATAATTCTGTAATTACAAAATGCACTGTTAAGTCTAGTTACCAACTGTCACCATGCAGAGATAGTTCATTATAACTGACGATTTCCAAACACTGTACATTTAATTCTCATGACTTTTTTATTTTGTAACTGGGAGTTTATGCCTCTTCATGTAAAGAGTTGACTCACTGGAAAAGACTCTGATGCTGGGAGGGATTGGGGGCGGGAGGAGACGGGGACGACAGAGAGTGAGATGACTGGATGGCATCACCGACTCTATGGACATGAGTTTGAGTGAACTCCGGGAGTTGGTGATGGACAGGGAGGCCTGGCGTGCTGTGATTCACGGGGTCGCAAAGAGTCAGACACGACTGAGTGACTGAACTGATCTGAACTGAATCTCTTTCACCTATCTCTCATCCCCCTCCTTCTCTCCTCTGGTGTTTGTTTGTTCTCTGTATCTATGAAGAATTCCATCAATCTCTAAACTATGACTATTGCTTAGTAACTTCAACTTTCTCATATTTAAAGATCATCAAACAAAGGAAACAGTCACTACACTTACGGAGGTAATTAACACTTACTGTCAGGAGAAGGCAGAACTTTTATTTCACAGAGAGCAGACAATAGGCTCGGGTTATAGTGTAAGCTCATCGGGCTACCCTTCATCCTCTGTTTTAACAGTGAATAGACAAGTACAGCAGCCACAGACTGTCACAGGAACAGTGAACAGAGTCTGAGACCTCAAGTAACAACAGAGACGCCAACAAGAAATAAGGGAAATATAAAATAGGTACTGAAAACAGACAGTGAGTGTCACTTGTAACCATAATGTTAACTGGAGCGGTAAAGGCTATATTTGTCCCACTAACATAACTTTCCTCAGATACAAGACTCATCAGTATTCTGAAAAATCTATTCTCCAACATCAGGAACTAACTATAAAAAGCACACATAGTTGAGAGATACAAATGGTGACCTAGTGTGTACTCTGATGTCATAACCAGACCATCTTCAGCAGTGGAAGACAGATAATTTTAAAAAGCCCATTCTGAAACTCAAAAAAAGCACAGATACAAAAACAGAAAAAAAAAGTGAGCTTAAAAGACAATAGGTTAAGGTTACTAGGTCTAACATACATGAAAGTAGCCTCTAGAAAGAAGGAGAGAAAGAGAATGTACAGGCCACAAGCCATTTAAGAAGAGCTAATTTCTAAGAATTTTCCAAACGTGAAAAAAGACAAAGGACCACAGATGTGTGAAATACTCTGAAATCCAAACAGGATAATTTTTAAAAAAGAGTACGTAATAGTCAAACCAATGGAGGAAAAAAGACACATTTTCTTCAAATGACTACTAAGGAGTCTTAAAGCTGACATCTCAACAAAAAACTTGGAAGCCTAAAAACACTGAAATAACTGCCAACATACTTGCATAAAAGATATGATATATATGTACATATATACTCATATCTATTAACATACACATTCATATCAGTTAAATGAATTAGTCAGGACTTTTAAACTCTCTCATGGACTTGCTGGTTTTCATCATAGTAAGCCCACTAAATCTAATCTCTCCCAATGTTTACAACTAAAAGCTCTGAACATTATATTGGCCTTGCCAAAAATTTCATTCTGGTTTTCCCAAAAGATGTTACAGAGAAACCAGAATGAAGCTTTTGGCCAACCCAATACAAAAAGCAACTACACGTGGCTCTGAAAATTACACAACAGCATGAGAATTGGGAAAGTAAGTAAAAATTTAATGACTTATATCAGGATGAATCTACAGCATCTCTCTCTCTCTCCACCGTCTTTATTTCTTAGAGAGCAAAATTGCACAGCATGCAAAGACGGCAAAAGAAAAAAAAATCTGAAAAAATGCCCTTGGACAGAAGAGGACCTCTGTAAATCATAGAGTATAGGAGTAACTGCCCCCCACCCCATATTTTTGTTTGCTTGTTTGTTTTTTAGTCTTCCTTTCTTCACCTCTGCCTAAAGCCTGCCCCATTCGTAAAGCTGCACTGCAATGGCAGGGACACGGACACCTAAAATCTCAAGAAAAATATCTTTCTGGCCAGAGAAACCAAGATTCTTGTGTTCACAGGAATGTAGAGAAAATTCATATTTTTTTTTTTCTTGCCATTTTTCCCTGAGGGTAAAAGTCATAGAAAACTGCAAGAAAGTTCAGGAAACTAAAGTTCTGCATAAAACTCTAGCTTTCTAGCAAGAGGACAAGGAAAATGTGTCCCTGGGAAATGGAGAACATAGAGAAAAGTCTGGAAAGGATAGAGTTAGTAAAGAGGATTGCCTACCACTATGAACTGGCACAAGTCTTGGGCTCATTCTCATGCCACACAGAATATATGCAAAGTAGAGACCAACGTCTTTGAGAACTGATCTATAATATAAACCGATGTCCAAGTCCCAGACCAAGCCTTGAAGAGAGTACAGACCAAACAGCATGCAAAGGTTTTCAGAACTGAACTTACATTGGGACCACTGCCCACAGAAATCTAAAAAAAATGCATTCTGAACCTAACCGAGTCGGTGGCCTACTAGGACACAACACAACACACCACACACACACATCACAGAGAATTTTAACAGAACTCAGAGTCCACAGCATAATATTTTAAGGGTTCAGGATGGAATCCTAACTTTCTATATATAGAAAGATCCAAGAAAATATGACAATTCTCAGAGAAAAAAGTAATCAGAAGATGCTAATTCCCATATGATCCAAATGTTGGAATTATCAGACTAGAGAATCTACTCACAAATGTCTTGGTTTTATTTTCCAAGACTTTTAAAAAATCGTTGTTTCCACGTAAAACAAGTTTAAAAACCAATGAAAAAAGTATTTGTGGGTAATATGTGAGAGACTGACCTTTGTTTATTTTCCTTCATGGATGATTCCTTATTGAAGACTAACAAGTAAGTCAACGATTCTCAAATTTTAGTGTGCATGCAGCATACCTGGAAACCTTGTCAAAGTGAAGATAATAATCCAGTAGGTCTGGGATGTGACCTGAGATTCTACACTTCTCACAAGGTCCCAGGTGATGCCAGAGCCACAGTTCATACTTGGCAGCAATGTAGTAAAGAATTTGGATTTGAAAAGTTAAATAGAAAATATTGAAGGCCACACTATTATTGATACTTCACAAATGACCCAAGGACTTTGCTCCTTAAAGATTTTCTTAAACTGTCAATATTTCATTATCCAACAAACACTTCCTGGAAATGCCTTTGATGGAACTAATGGAAGGGTTACTTTTTTAAAAAATTATTTTAAATTTATTTATTTTAGTTGGAGGCTAATTAGTTTACAATATAATAGTGGTTTATGCCATACATTGATATGAATCCACCCCGGGTGTACCTGTGTTCCCCACCCTGAACTCCCCTCCTACCTCCCTCCCCATCCCATCCCTCTGGGTCATCCCAGTGCACCAGCCCTGAGCACTTGTCTCATGCATCAAACCTGGGCTGGAGATCTGTTTCACATATGATAATATACATGTTTCAATGCTATTCTCTCAAATCATCCCACCCTCGCCCTCTCCCACAGAGTCCAAAAGACTGTTCTATACATCTGTGTCTCTTTTGCTGTCTCATATACAGGGTTATCACTACCATCTTTCTAAATTCCATATATATGCATTAGTATACTGTATTGGTGGTTTTCTTTCTGGCTTACTTCACTCTGTATAATAGGCTCCAGTTTCATCCACTTCATTTGAACTGATTCAAATATATTCTTTTTAACGACTGAGTAATACTCCATTGTGTATATGTACCACAGCTTTCTTATCCATTCTTCTGTTGATGGACATCTAGGTTGCTTCCATGTCCTGGCTATGGTAAACAGTGCTGCGATGAACATTGGGGTACTCGTGTCTCTTTCAATACTGTTTTCCTCAGTGCGTATGCCCAGCAGTGGGATTGCTGGGTCATATGGCAGTTCTATTTCCAGTTTTTTAAGGAATCTCCACACTGTTCTCCATAGTGGCTGCACTAGTTTCCATTCCCCCAACAGTGTAAGAAGGTTCCCTTTTCTCCACACCCTCTCCAGCATTTATTGCTTGTAGAGTTTTGGATAGCAGCCATTCTGACTGGCATGAAATGGTGCCTCACTGTGGTTTTGATTTGCATGTCTCTGATAATGAGTGATGTTGAGCATCTTTTCATGTGTTTGTTAGCCATCTGTACATCTTCTTTGGAGAAATATCTGTTTAGTTCTTTGGCCCATTTTTTGATTGAGTCTTTTATTTTTCTGGAATTGAGCTACATGAGTTGCTTGTATATTTTTGAGATTAATTCTTTGTCAGTTGCTTCGTTTGCTATTATTTTCTCCCATTCTGAAGGCTGTCTTTTCACCTTGCTTATAGTTTCCTTCATTGTGCAGAAGCTTTTAAGTTTAATTAGGTCCCATTTGTTTATTTTTGCTTTTATTTCCAATATTCTGGGAGGTGGGTCATGGAGGATCCTGCTGTGATTTATGTCAGAGAGTGCTTTGCCTATGTTCTCCTCTAGGAGTTTTATAGTTTCTGGTCTTACGTTTAGATCTTTAATCCATTTTGAGTTTATTTTTGTGTATGGTGTTAGAAAGTGTTAGTTTCATTCTTTTACAAGTGGTTGACCAGTTTTCCCAGCACCACTTGTTAAAGAGATTGTCTTTTCTCCATTGTATATTCTTGCCTCCTTTTTTTTTTTTTTTTTTTTTGGAATAAAAAAATACTCATATTTTTATTGTCTAAAGTTTCCACAGGCAAATAAATGTATTTTAGAGGGGAAAAAGTTAATAACCAATAGCATCTTAGGACTCTATTTCAATATACCCCCTAGGAGATGATCTTTCTTATAACTGACTAGGTATAGGATGCTTTTTTTTTTTCAAAAACAATTTTAGGGATCTTTACTTAAAAACAACCTTATCTTAAAATGGAGTAACTTTGGTTTTACGAACAGCAAGCAAAGTACAGAAGCAAAAATGCATTACAGGAGCATTAAGTTCTACATTAGGTCACAGCGTCTAATATGAAATCACACCCATAATATCATTTTTCAGGATATCTGAGAAATAGTTATTTCCCAGGATGTCTAACCATAGCTACAACATTTTGACTTTTAATTATAAAAAAAAAAATTTTTGTTGAATAGCCAAAGCAGATTTAGCCATTAATGACATCAAAGTTTTTCTAGGTATGAGAAGATGCAAGAACTGGAACTCATAAAACCTTTTTCTGAAAAGATCTAACTATCTGAAGGCCTGTTCTGCCAGTTTTGGTTTGTTTGTTTTTTTCAGAGCACAGAGTGCCTCATTCCTGATTTTCACCCTGAACTTCTTTCAGGGGGTGTTGAAGGTCAGCAGCTTGCAATGGTCATGATGTAATCTTTGTAGAGGCAGCTGGCAAGTACCAACTTCTAGTCAGCAGGGTCCCTTCCTAGCCACATATCTGACCATGTGACACCATTTCATGGCCATTGTGTCCCACGGTGCTGGGAAGGCTCATTCCCAGGTCTAGGGAAGTGATGGGCCACTCAGTGTGCTAAAATTGGACCAGGCCTTCCAAGTAACAAAAGTCTCTGGACTAGCCTCCTGGTCCAGGAAAATATTTCCTCTTGTTGCTTTTTCCCATACCCAGAGTCACATTATTACAATTATTGATCTCATATGGAACTGTCAGTTCAGCATTATATCACAGGCTCAGTGAAACAAGTGACATAGAAAATAATATAGCCATAGCTAGCAGTTATTAGTAAAATAAGAATTATAAGTCAAGAACTTTCATTAGATAAAGCCTGGTATACCCCAAGTCACCTGACTTCATTCGTTAAATGATTATAGTCTGGTGTTAATCTCCTGGTTGTACATTATGGGGCATCCGACCTTTATCTGAAGATTGGTTACTGAGATTAGCCTTAGAAATTAACCTAGAGTGTCCTTTTTTAATAACTTAATTAAATCTTTTAGCAGTATCACTTAACAAGGAACTGTCTCAGCAGTGAGTCTTAGTAAACACTAGACATTAACAAAACTAGAAACTTAATTTAACAATTTACATAACTTAATATTCCGTGATTTTTCATTATGGAGGCCCTGTAGCCAGAGAGGCTTTAACCCATCAAATAAAAAATGAGGTTTGTCAGGGAGCTGGGAAAAGCCAAGCAGCCATCTTGGATTTCCCATAGCCCTGACTCTGATTTCCAGCTATTGTTTTTAATTTTCCAATTTAGAAGCAGACTGTTGCCATGGTTTAAGGACATTAAGATGGCACAAGTCTAACAGAGTTTTTGTATAAGCCGAATGAGCTTTTATATGACTACAAACCCGACAATTGGATTAATTTCTAAAACTAGCATAGGATCAGGCCTATGGTAGAAAAGCATTTGATTTGTATGCAGAGGGCTAAGAAGTCAAGAAAACATTATAAATGATCATATGAATCAGGTCCAGCATCTTGGGCAAGCTGTCTACCTCTGATGTCATCGTCTTCTCATCCTGGTGTAGTGTAGTTCCTTCTGAAAAAATTCTTTCCATCCAGGTTGGAGACAGTCCTTTAAATTATGTCCTTTTTTTTTTTTTTTTAGTCCTGGTTGCAGGTCACGAGGCATCTGATCTCCATCCAAAGATAGATCACTGAGATAAGCTTCAGAAACAAACTTAGGGTGTTCTTTAAGAATTCAATTAAATTTTACATTAATATCACATAACAGCAAGGAACTATCCAAGAAATGAGTCTTACTACCTCCATTGGTAGACCGCCATTAACAAACTGGGATTTAACATTTATTGAAACATCCTTTTCTCCCTAAAATCACCCTCATTTTTACCAAATATAACCAAATTAAGACTTGTTTAAAAAATAGATCTGTTCTCAATAAACTTGACCTGATTATTTATATAACCATAAACCCCTTTTTTTTTTTTTTTTGCTGAGACTTTTATGGAGTCTCAGACTTAACTTTATTTTTTTTTTATTTTTTTTATTGGAGGCTAATTATTTTACAATATTATATTGGTTGGTTTTGCCATACATTGACATGAATCCGCCCTGGGTGTACATGAGTTCCCCCTCCTGAACCCCCTCCCACCTCCCTCCTCCCTCTATCCTCCCTCTGGGTCATCCCCGCACACCAGCCCCAAGCATCCTGTAACATGCATCAACCATGAACTGGTGATTCGTTTCACATATGACAACATACATGTTTCAATGCCATTCTCCCAAATCATCCCACCCTCACCTTCTCCCACAAAGTCCCAAAGACTGTTCTATACATCTGTGTCTCTATTGCTGTCTCGTATACAGGGTTATCATTTGCATCTTTCTAAATTCCATATATATGCATTATTATACTGTATTGGTGTTTTTCTTTCTGGCTTACTTCACTCTGTATAATAGGCTCCAGTTTCATCCACCTCATTAGAACTGATTCAAATGCATTCTTTTTAATGGCTGAGTAATACTCCATTGGGTATATGTACCACAGCTTTCTTATCCATTCATCTGCAGATGGACATCTAGGTTTTATAGAATCTGGTCTTACATTTAGCTCTCTAACCCATTTTGAGTTTATTTTGGTGTATGGTGTTAGGAAGTGTTCTAGTTTCATTCTTTTATAAGTAGCTGACCAGTTTTCCCAGCACCACGTGTTAAAGAGACTGTCTTTTCTCCATTTTATATTCTTGCCTCCTTTGTCAAAGATAAGGTGTCCATAGGTGCATGGATTTATCTCTGGGCTTTCTATTTTGTTCCATTGATCAATATTTCTGTCTTTGTGCCAGTACCATACTGTCTTGATGACTGTGGCTTTGTAGTAGAGCCTGAAGTCAGGCAGGTTGATTCCTCCAGTTCCATTCTTCTTCTTCAATATTGCTTTGGCTATTTGAGGTTTTTTGTATTTCCATACAAATTGTAAATTTTTTTGCTCTAGTTCTCAGAATACTGTTTGTAGCTTGATAGGGATTGCATTGAATCTATAGATTACTTTGGGTAGTATACTCATTTTCACTATATTGATTCTTCCAATCCGTGAACATGGTATATTTCTCCATTTTTTATGTCCTCTTTGATTTCTTTCATCATTATTTTATAGTTTTCTATATATAGGTATTTTGTTTGTTTAGGTAGATATATTCCTAAGTATTTTATTCTTTTCGTTGCAATGGAGAATGGTATTGTTTCCTTAATTTCTCTTTCTGTTTTCTCATTGTTAGTGTATAGGAATGCAAGGAATTTCTGTGTGTTAATTTTATATCCAGCAACTTTACTATATTCATTGATTAGATATAGTAATTTTCTGGTGGAGTCTTAAGGGTTTTCTATGTAGAGAATCATGTCATCTGCAAACAGTGAGAATTTTACTTCTTTTCCAGTTTGGATTCCTTTTATTTCCTTTTCTGCTCTGATCGCTGTGGCCAAAACTCCCAAAACTATGTTGAATAGTAGTGGTGAGAATGGGCACCCTTGTCTTGTTCCTGACTTTAGGGGAAATGATTTCAATTTTTCATTATCCATTGAGGATAATGTTTTTCTGTGGGTTTGTCATATATAGCTTTTATTATGTTGAGGTATGTTCCTTCTATTCCTGCACTCTGGAGAATTTTTATCATAAATAGATGTTGAATTTTGTCAAAGGCTTTTTCTGCATCTATTGAGATAATCACATGATTTTTATCTTTCAATTTGTTAATTTGGTGTCTTACATTGATTCATTTGCAGATATTAAAGAATCCTTGAATCCTGGGATGAAGCCCACTTGGTCATGATGTATGATCTTTTTGATAGGTTGTTGGATTCTGTTTGCTAGAATTTTGTTAAGGATTTTTGTATCTATGCTCATCAGTGATATTGGTCTGTAGTTTTCTTTTTTTGTGGCATCTTTGTCAGGTTTTGGTATTAGGGTAATGGTGGCCTCATAGAATGAGTTTGGAAGTTTATCTTCTTCTGTAATTTTCTGGAAGAGTTTGAGTAAGATAGGTGTTAGCTCTTCTCTAAATTTTTGGTAGAATTAAGCTGTGAAGCTGTCTGACCCTGGGCTTTTGTTTGCTGGAAAATTTCTGATTACAGTTTCGATTTCCGTGCTTGTGATGGGTCTGTTAAGATCTATTTTTTCTTGGTTCAGTTTTGGAAAGTTACAGTTTTCTAAGAATTTGTCCATTTCTTCCAAGTTGTCCATTTTATTGGCATATAGTTGCTGATAGTAGTCTCTTATGATCCTTTGTATTTCTGTGTTGTCTGTTGTGATATCTCCATTTTCATTTATAATTTTGTTGATTTGATTTTCTCCCTTTATTTTTTGTTGAGTCTGGTTGACGGTTTGTCAATTTTATTTATCTTCTCAAAGAACCAACTTTTAGCTTTGCTTCTTTTTGCTATGGTCTCTTTTGTTTCTTTTGCATTTATTTCTGTCCTAATTTTTAAGATTTCTTTCCTTCTACTAACCCTGGAGTTCTTCATTTCTTCCTTCTCTAGTTGCTTTAGGTGTAGAGTTAGGTTATTTATTTGACTTTTTTCTTGTTTTTTCAGGTAAGCCTGTATTGGTATGAACCTTCCCGTTAGCACTACTTTCACAGTGTCCCAGAGGTTTGGGGTTATTTTGTCTTCATTTTCATCCATTTCTATGCATATTTTGATTTCTTTTTTTATTTCTTCTATGATTTGTTGGTTATTCAGAAGCGTGTTGTTTAGCCTCCATATATTGAAATTTTTAATAGTTTTGTTCCTGTAATTGAGATCTAATCTTACTGCATTGTGGTCAGAAAAGATGATTGGAATGATTTCAATTTTTTTGAATTTACTAAGGCAAGATTTATGGCCCAGGATGTGATCTATCCTGGAGAAGGTTCCGTGTGCACTTGAGAAGAAGGTGAAATTGATTGTTTTGGGGTGAAATGTCCTATACATATTGATTAGGTCTAGCTGTTCCTTTGTGTCATTTAAAGTTTGTGTTTCCTTGTTAATTTTCTGTTTAGTTGATCTATCCATAGGTGTGAGTAGGGTATTAAAGTTTCCCACTATTATTGTGTTATTATTAATTTCCCCTTTCACACTTATTAGCATTTGCCTTACATGCTGCGGTGCTCCTATGTTGGGTGCAAATATATTTATAATTGTTATATCTTCTTCTTGGATTGTCCTTTGATCATTATGTAGTTTCCTTCTTTGTCTCTTTTCACAGCCTATATTTTAAAGTCTATTTTATCTGATATGAGTATTGCTACTCCTGCTTTTTTTTTGGTCTCCATTTGCATGAAATATCTTTTTCCAGCCCTTCACTTTCAGTCTGTATGTGTCCCTTGTTTTGAGGTGGGTCTCTTGTAGAGAGTATATATAGGGGTCTTGTTTTTGTATCCATTCAGCCAGTCTTTGTCTTTTGGTTGGGGCATTCAACCCATTTACATTTAAGGTAATTATTGATAAGTATGGTCCTGTTGCCATTCACTTTGTTGTTTGGGTTCTAGTTTATACACCCTTTCTGTGTTTCCTGTCTAGAGAAGATCCTTTAGCATTTGTAGAAGAGCTGGTTTGGTGGGGCTGAATTCTCTCAGCTTTTGCTTGTCTGTAAAGCTTTTGCTGGAGAAGACTCTTGAGAGTCCCTTGGACTGCAAGGAGATCCAACCAGTCCATTCTAAATGAGATCAATCCTGGGTGTTCATTGGAAGGACTGATGCTAAGGCTGAAACTGCAATACTTTGGCCACCTCATGCGACAAGTTGACTCACTGGAAAAGACTCTGATGCTGGGAAATGTTGGGGGCGGGAGGAGAAGGGGACGACAGAGAATGAGATGGCTGGATGGCATCACCGAATCTATGGACATGAGTTTGAGTGAACTCCGGGAGTTGGTGATGGACAGGGAGGCCTGGCGTGCTGTGATTCATGGGGTCGCAAAGAGTTGGACATGACTGAGTGACTGAACTGAACTGAACTGAACTGAAAGCTTTTGAATTCTCCTTCATATCTGAATGAGATCCTTGCTGGGTACAGTAATCTGGGTTGTAGGTTTTTCTCTTTCATTACTTTAAGTTTGTCCTGCCATTCCCTTCTCTCCTGAAGAGTTTCTATTGAAAGATCAGCTGTTATCCTTATGGGAATCCCCTTGTGTGTTATTTGTTGTTTTTTCCTTGCTGCTTTTAATATTTATTCTTTGTATTTGATCTTTGTTAATTTGATTAATATGTGTCTTGGGGTGTTTTGCCTTGGGTTTATTCTGTTTGGGATTCTCTGGGTTTCTTGGACTTGTGTGACTATTTCCTTCCCCATTTTAGGGAAGTTTTTAACTATAATATCCTCGAGTATTTTCTCATGGCCTTTCTTTCTGTCTTCTTCTTCTGGGACTCCTATGATTTGAACGTTGGGGCATTTCACATTGTCCCAGAGGTCCCTAAGTTTGTCCTCATTTCTTTTGATTCTTTTTTCCTCTCTGCTTCGTTTATTTCCACCATTCTATCTTCTACCTCACTTATCTTATCTTCTGCCTCCATTATTCTACTGTTGGTTCCCTCCAGAGTGTTTTTGATCTCATTTATTGTATTATTCATTATTAATTGACTCTTTTTTATTTCTTCTAGGTGCTTGTTAAACATTTCTTGCATCTTCTCAATCCTTGACTCCAGGCTATTTATCTGTAACTCCACTTTGTTTTCAAGATTTTGGATCATTTTCATTATCATTATTCTAAATTCTTTTTCAGGTAGACTCCCTATCTCCTCCTCTTTTGTTTGGTTTGGTTGGCATTTATCATGTTCCTTTACCTGCTGAGTATTTCTCTGCCTTTTCATCTTGTTTAGATTGCTGTGTTTTGGGTGGCCTTTCAGTATTCTGGCAGTTTTGGTTCCTCTTTACTGTGGAGGTGCCTCCCTGTGGGTGGGGTTGTACGATTGGCTTGTCAAGGTTTCCTGGTTAGGGAAGCTTGCATCTGTGTTCTGGTGGGTTGAGCTGGATTTCTTCTCTCTGGAGTGCAATGAAGTGTCCAGTAGTGAGTTTTGAGATGTCTATGGGTTTGGTATGACTTTGAAAATCCTGTATATTGATGCTCAGGGTTATGTCCCTTCATTGCTGGAGAATTTGCATGGTATGTCTTGCTCTGTAACTTATTGGCTCTTGGGTGGTCTTTGGTTTCAGTGTAGGTATGTAGGCTTTTGGATGATCTCTTATCAATTAATGTTCCCTAGAGTCAGGAGTTCTCTTGTGTCTTCAGGTTTTGGGCTTAAGCCTCCTGCCTCTGGTTTTCAGTCTTATTCTTACAGTGGCCTCAAGACTTCTCCATCCATACAGCACTGATAATAAAACTTCTAGGTTAATGGTGAAAAGACTGTCCACAGTGAGGGTCACCCAGAGAGGTTCATAGAGTTACATGAAGAAGAGAAGAGGGAGGAGGGAGATAGAGATGACTGAGGGGAGAAGAGGGGGAATCAAGGGGGGGAGGGGAGAGCAATCTAGCCAGTAAATAATTCCCTATGTGCTCTCCACATAGAGAAGAGAAGAGGGAGGAAGGAGATAGAGGGGAGCAGGATGAGAAAAGGGGGAATCAAGAGGAGAGAAATAGGTCTAGGCAGTACTCTGTTTCCTAAGTGTTCTCTGCAGCCCAGAACACCCATAGAGATTCACAGAATTGGGTTTAGAAGAGAAGGGGCAGGGAAGAGATAGAGGTGATCTGGGGGAGAAAAAGGAGAGTCAAAAGGGGGAGAGAGTAATCAAGCCAGTAATCACACTCCTGAGTAAAAATGGGTACTGAAGATTGGATTCTTAAATGTACAAAATACTATAAAACAAAGATCAAAAATCTAGAGTAGAGGTTCAGTTCAGTTCAGTCGCTCAGTCGTGTCCGACTCTTTGCGACCCCATGAATCACAGCACGCCAGGCCTCCCTGTCCACCAACTCCCGGAGTTCACTCAAACTCATATCCACCAAGTCGGTGATGCCATCCAGCCATCTCATTCTCTGTCGTCCCCTTCCTCTCCCCCCCCCCCAATCCTTCCCAGCATCAGAGTCTTTTCCAGTGAGTCAACTCATCACATGAGGTGGCCAAATCTTAAAAATACAATATTAAAAAAAAATCACAAAAAGTATAAGAAATATATATGAAGTTTGCTTTAAAAATAGGGTCTCTTTTTTTTTTGGCAAGGTAATAGTGAGTTAGACTCTGATGCTGGGAAAGGTTGGGGGTGGGAGGAGATGGGGACGACCGAGAATGAGATGGCTGGATGGCATCACCGACTCTGTGGACATGAGTTTGAGTGAACTCCGGGAGTTGGTGATGGACAGGGAGGCCTGGCGCGCTGTGATTCATGGGGTCGCGGAGAGTCGGACACGACTGAGCGAATGAACTGACTGAACTGAACTGAACAGGACTTTAAAAAAAAGAAAAAAAAATTTTTAAATTTCAAAATTGATAATAATAAAAATATATCTAAGAATTTCTCTGGAGTTGTTGCAGGCAGTGTGGGGTCAGTTCAGTTTCAGATAGTTCCTTGTTCCAGCTTATACTTCTCAAAATCTATAGGCCCCTTCCAATGTAGTCGGTGTTAACTACAGGGATTTTAATCTGTTGAACTTGTCACTTCCAAAGCGGTTGCCTCCCATCCAAGTACTAACCAGGCCCGACCCTGCTTAGCTTCCGAGATCAGACGAGATCAGGCGCGTTCAGGGTGGTATGGCCCAACCAATATAATATTGTAAAATAATTTGCCGCCAATAAAAAATAAATTAATTACTTAAAAAAAAAAAAAAACAAAGCGGTTGCCTCTGTTTGTTTGGCTTCTTCTGTTTGAAGGTGTCTTCAGTGTCTAATTTCTGCCCTGACACAAGGGGGCAGAGGTGGTCTCTTGTTTAGGTTCACTTGTTCAGTCGTGCTGTGGGGAGGGAAGAACACTGCAAACAAATATCACTGGCATGTTTGTGGGGAGTACTCGCAGTGTCTCGGCCACACTGGGTTTGCCCCCGCTCACGGCATGTGTGCTTTCCCAGTCTACACTGCTCAGGCTTCAGGTTGCTCTGCAGGGAACGGGCCCTGAGTTGCGTGCACTTCCCAGATCTAAGCCACTCAGATTCAGGTTCTTGGGTACTCCACAGAGGCGCAGACTCGGCTGGGCCTGCGTTTTGTGCCGTTCCCTGGTCCAAGTAGCTCAGGCCACCAGGTGCTTGGTGAGCGCACTCTCTTCAGGTGCAGTGCGTCTTATCACTTCCTCAGTCCCAGCCGTTCTGTTCCCGGGCGCACCCATCTCTGGTGTGCTGTGTGTCTCTTCTGGGGACCTGATCTCTGGCTGCAACCCTCCAGTGGATGTCAACCGTCCAGAATTTCAGGAAGTCTTTGGTTAGAAACTGGAAGCCTGTTCGCAGTTTGGTAGGGGATGCCCTCTCTGGGGCCAAGTTTGCCCCTTTCCGGCTCTGGCTGGCACCTGCCTGCCCCCTGAGTCCGGTGGGAGATGGGCTGGTCAGCAGCCGGCTAGCTTTTCTCTGGTATTGCTCAGTCCTTTGTTCTGTGAGCGGGTGGCAGTGCCTTAGGTTAGGGCTTTTCACGGGATAATTCTCTTGCTCTCGCTCTGGCTATGCCACAGTTTAGGTTGCACTATCTCCTGGAGTTTGTTCAAACCCATGTCCATTGAGTTAGTGATGCCATCAAACCATCTCATCTTCTGTCATCCCCTTCTCCTTTTGCCCTCAATCTTTCCCGACATTCAATGCTGGGTGTTCATTGAAAGGACTGATGCTGAGGCTGAAACTGCAATACTTTGGCCACCTCATGCAACGAGTTGACTCACTGGAAAAGACTCTGATGCTAGGAAAGGTTGGGGGCGGGAGGAGAAGGGGACGACGGAGAATGAGATGGCTGGATGGCATCACTGACTCTGTGGACATGAGTTTGAGTGAACTCCGGGAGTTGGTGATGGCCAGGAAGGCCTGGCGTGCTGTGATTCATGGGGTCGCAAAGAGTCAGACATGACTGAGTGACTGAACTGAACTGAACTGAACTTTCCCAACATCAGAGTCTTTTCCAATGAGTCAGCTCTTCACATCAGGTAGCCAAAGTATTGGAGCTTCAGCTTCATCAGTCCTTCCAATGAATATTCAGGGTTGATTTCTTTTAACATTGTGTAGTTTGATCTCCTTGGTCTCCAACAGACTCTCAAGATTCTTCTCCAGCACCACAGTTTGGAAGCATCAATTCTTCAGTGCTCAGCTTTCTTTATAGTCCACCTCTCACATCCATACACGACTACTGGAAAAACCATAGCTTGTATACATACACACACACGTGTGTGTGTATGTGTGTAAGTATATACATAGCAAACTGCCAAACGATCATAGTAGTGTTTTATACTAGAATGAGATATTCTGTGATAAAAGACGATCATTACAAGTATGACATGTTATGTCACTTTCCTTTATATGTAATATCAGAACTTTGTTCTTATTTTTGTTCATTTTTTGTTGTTGTTCATTTTTCTTGCAGCTAGTTAAATTTCAGGTAAGAAAATATTGAAGTGCCTCATAATTAGGTAGTTCAGTTTCAGATTTTCAGATAAATATTAACAGAATTCAACCTAGAAACTTAAAATTACATTCAGTTCAGTTCAGTCATTCAGTAATGTCCGACTCTTTGTGACCCCATGAATCACAGCACACCAGGCCTCCCTGTCCAACACCAACTCCTGGAGTTCACCCAAACTCACGTGCAACAAGTCGGTGATGCCATCCAGCCATCTCATTCTCTGTCGTCCACTTCTCCTTCTGACCCCAATCCCTCCCAGCATCAGGGTCTTTTCCAATGAGTCAACTCTTCACATGAAGTGGCCAAAGTATTGGAGTTTCAGCCTCAGCATCAGTCCTTCCAATGAACACCCAGGACTGATCCCCTTTAGGATGGACTGGTTGGATTTCCTTGCAGTCCAAGGGACTCTCAAGAGTCTTCTCCAACACCACAGTTCAAAAGCATCAATTCTTCAGCGCTCAGCTTTCTTCACAAACATCTCAAATTTTACCTAGAATGAGAAGATTTTAGAAAACAATAGCAGGTCATAAATGGTGCAACAAAGTGGAAAGTGTTTTCCATGTAACACCAGAAAGATCAAGACTGTGATTAAACCCCACTGATTACAGACTACAGGTGACTTAACAGAATGTCTAAAAGCTCGGAAATCCTAGGGCTCCTCCACAAACAATCAGTAAGTCATTGTGTTTTATTTCAAAGTATAGAACAAAATGAAGTGGGAAAAAAATCCTTCTGCAAAATGACAATCCTAAAGTGAAACATTTTTCTGCATAATACAGAAGCTTTACAAATGACATGGTATCCAAGGCAACACAGATAATGACTAAGTGGTAAAATTTGAAATGAAGCACCACAGGAAAATGCAGAATCTTAAACTAATAGAAAGAGTCTACATCAGGAAGCAGATATTTAGCTAGCTCTACAGTTTCTAACAATACATCCAAAATGTCCATAATGTATAATAAAATATTCTTATACTTCTAAATATTTTAAATAACAATCCATTATACATTTTTACTACAAATTTAACCAATAAAAATTGTATGAGCCTAGTTGTATGCATTAATACATGTGGACAGTGCATTATTAGAAGAAAAAGATGTCTTTACATTTTTGTATGGGACTGCTGTTACTAGAAAAATAATTATACAAAACAAATTTTTTTATTATGCAGTATATTTGAAATTCACAGATAACATATTATAATTATTCTGGTACTATTATAATTATACTAAATATTATCTCCATGTTTTCACTGCAATTGGGTTGTATATTACTGAACATATTTCTCATATGTTGATAAGGTTTTGCTTTATTTTTACTACTGTTACTACTTTGTGAGCAATTTGAAGATATATCTTTTTCATCTTTGCATCTCTCATATTAGTGTCCGGTCCATGAAAGTTCCCAATAAATGGTAAATAAATATATATTCACTTCAAAGTCTGGTTTTTTTTTTATGGTAAAAAATGATATTTTGATGCCCTTTGAAATGATTTTCAAATTCTGAAGATGAATGTCAATTTTAACATGACCATCAGTGAGCATGCTAATTGTTCTGCACTTTAGGGATTCACAGAGCTCTATGACCTTTCCATTCAGAATACTGATGCATTCTTTTATGCCAGGCCTGATCTTATAGTCAGGAGAATTACTCAGCTGCCTGCATGGATCACCTCCTCTTAACTGCTCTACAGACCCTAATCAAAATTACTGGGATCATTTAATAAAAATTTGTTTTTCACGATCTATTCTCTGTCTAGCACTGAGAAAATGCCTAAAGTAAATAGAAACTTCAACTTCCTTTGCTATCCAGTTGGGAAGAATAGATACACAGATAATTATTAAATAAAGAGTTATTCTATACTGTCTCACACCAGTCAGAATGTTCATCATTAAAAAGTCTACAAATAGCAAATGCTGGAGAGGGTGTGGAGAAGAAGGAACCCTCCTGTTGGAGATAATATAAGTTGGAGTGGACACAGTACGGAGGTTCCTTAAAAAGATAAAAATAGAGTTGCCACATGATCCAGTAATGCCATTCCTTGTATATATTCAAACCAAACTATAATTTAAAAAGATAAATGCATCCCCATATTCATAGCAGTACTACTCTCAATAGCCAAGATATGGAAACAGCATAACTGTTTATCAATAGATAAATGGATAAAGAAGATATCTATCTATCTATATATATATATATGCTTCCCCGGTGGTGCTAGTGATTAAGAACCTGCCTGCCAATGCAAGAGACATAAGAGGTGGGATTTGATCCCTGGAACCGTGGCTTGGGAATATCCTCCGGAGGAGGGCATGACAACCCACTCCAGTATTCTTGCCTGGAAATCCCATGGATAGAGGAGACTGGTGAGCTGTCATCCATAGGGTCACATTGGAACATTACTCAGTCACTAAAAGTAATGAAGTAATGCCATTTCATTAGTCCAGCTACATGGATGGACCTAAAGATTATGTACTACACAAAGTAAGCCAGAAAGACAAATACCATATGATATCACTTACATGTGAGATCTAAAATATGACTTAATGAACCTATCTACAAAACAGAAACAGACACACAGAACTAGAGAACAGACTTGTAGTTGCCAAGAAGAAGGGGTGGTAGGGGAGGGATGAACTGGGAGTTTTGGGTTAGCAGATGCAAACTGTTCTATATAGTATAGATATACAAAAAGGTCCTATTTTGTATAGCCTACCAGGCTCCTCTGTCCATGGAATTCTCCTGGCAAGAATACTGGAGTGGGTAGCCATTCACTTCTCCAGGGATCTTCCTGACCCAGGGATCAAACCCAGGTCTCCCACATTGCAGGCAGATTCTTTACCATGTGAGCCACCAGGGAAGCCCATTGTATAGCACAAGGAACTTTGTTCAGTATCCTGTGATAAACCACAATGGAAAAAAATATTCTGAAGAATGTATTGGAATCATTGAATCATTTTGCTGTACAGCAGAAATTAACATTGTAAATCAACTATCAGTTCAGTTCAGTCGCTCAGTCGTGTCCGACTCTCTGCTATACTTCAATGTAAAAAAATCATTCCTATACATCAAAAGTGTTGGATCTATACTCAGAAATCATTTTTCTTGGTTTAACTGGCTGTTTTTCCCCAGAATTGATAATGTGCGGTTTACAATTGTTTACTTTGGAAACTTACTCCAACAATAATGCTGCTGTTCAGATACCACTGAAATTCATCCTTTGGTATTATCACAATGGAAGTTTTCAAGCTATACACAGGCATTAGTCTTTAGTTCAGTTCAGTTCAGTCACTCAGTCGTGTCCGACTCTTCGATACCCCATGAATCACAGCACGCCAGGCCTCCCTGTCCATCACCAACCCCCGGAGTTCACTCAAACTCATGTCCATCGAGTCGGTGATGTTACTACTCTATAATACTGGTGACACAAATTTTAGTTGCCTGTGTGTCCACAACTCATGCAGTCTCTGCTACAGTAATTTTGTATCACTAGGCAAAATTATGACCAGTGCGTTCTCTTGGAAAAACTCTATTAGCCTTTGCCCTGCTTCATTTCATGCTCCAAGGCCAAATTTGCCTGTTACTCCAGGTGTTTCTCGACTTCCTACTTTTGCATTCCAGTCCCCTATAATGAAAAGGACATCTTTTTTGGGTGTTAGTTCTAAAAGGTCTTGTAGGTCTTCATAGAACTGTTCAACTTCGGCTTCTTCAGCATTGCTGGTTGGAGAATAGACTTGGATTACTGTAATATTGAGTGGTTTGCCTTGGAAACGAACAGAAATCATTCTGTCATTTTTAAGATTGCATCCAAGTACTGCATTTCGGACTCTTTTGTTGACCATGATGGCTACTCCATTTCTTCTAAGGGATTCCTGCCCACAGTAGTAGATATAATGGTCATCTGAGTTAAACTCACCCATTCCAGTCCATTTTAGTTCACTGATTCCTAGAATGTTGATGTTCACTCTTGCCATCTCCTGTTTAACCACTTCCAATTTGCCTTGATTCATGGACCTAACATTCCAGGTTCCTATGCAATATTGCTCTTTACAGCATCGGACCTTGCTTCAAGCATCAGTCACATCCACAACTGGGTATTTGTTTTGCTTTGGCTCCATCCCTTCATTTTTTCTGGAGTTATTTCTCCACTGATCTCCAGTAGCATACTGGTCACCTACCGACCTAGGGAATTCCTCATTCAGTATCCTATCATTTTGCCTTTTGATACTCTTCATGGGGTTCTCAAGGCAAGTATACTGAAGTGGTTTGCCATTCCCTTCTCCAGTGGACCACATTCTGTCAGACCTCTCCACCATGACCCGTCCATCCTGCCTCTTGAGAAACCTGTATGCAGGTCAGGAAGCAACAGTTAGAACTGGACATGGAACAACAGACTCGTTCCAAATAGGAAAAGGAGTACGTCAAGGTTGTATATTGTCACCCTGCTTATTTAACTTATATGCAGAGTACATCATCAGGAACGCTGGGCTGGAAGAAGCACAAGCTGGAATCAAGATTGCTGGGAGAAATATCAATAACCTCAGATATGCAGATGACACCACCTTTATGGCAGAAAGTGAAGAGGAACTCAAAGGCCTCTTGATGAAAGTGAAAGAGGAGAGTGAAAAGGTTGGCTTGAAGCTTAACATTCAGAAAACGAAGATCATGGCATCTGGTCCCATCACTTCTTGGGAAATAGATGGGGAAACAGTGGAAACAGTGTCAGACTTTATTTTTTTGGGCTCCAAAATCACTGCAGATGCTGATTGCAGCCATGAAATTAAAAGACGCTTGCTCCTTGGAAGGAAAGTTATGACCAGCCTAGATAGTATATTAAAAAGCAGAGACATTACTTTGCCAACCAAGGTCCGTCTAGTCAAGGCTATGGTTTTTCCCGTGGTCATGTATGGATGTGAGAGTTGGACTGTGAAGAAAGCTGATCGCCGAAGAATTGATGCTTTTGAACTGTGGTGCTGGAGAAGACTCTTGAGAGTCCCTTGGACTGCAAGGAGATCCAACCAGTCCATTCTAGAGGAGATCAATCCTGGGTGTTCATTGGAAGGACTGATGCTAAAGCTGAAACTCCAATACTTTGGCCACCTCATGCGACGAGTTGACTCACTGGAAAAGATTCTGATGCTGGGAGCGATTGGGGGTAGGAGGAGACGGGGATGACAGAGAATGAGGTGGCTGGATGGCATCACTGACTCGATGGACATGAGTTTGAGTGAACTCCGGGAGTTGGTGATGGACAGGGATGCCTGGCGTGCTGTGGTTCATGGAGTCGCTAAGAGTCGGACACGACTGAGCGACTGAACTGAACTGAACTGAGGCAAAATTAAATCAATGTTAAGTGAATATTAACATTGATAATATTTAATGATTGTCTCTATTAAAATAGTTGAGCCCCCACCCTACATTAAGGGAAACCCAACCGCTCAACACTCTTTCATTTCTTCTACTCATTTCTTACTCTCTGCTCCTGATAAATTATAATTTTCAGTCTTCTGTCAATGTCAATGGCTATTACCTTATATTTGGCCACCTGGCCCCACAATCACTCTCTTCCTTTTCCCTGATGAAAAATCAACAGACAAACAACCTTATAGGCACTGGTGTGTCATAGGTTTTATTGAAGTTTAGAGAATAAAGCAAAAAGGTTATTTTACAGCAAACAAAACTGAGAAGTACCTATTAGACATCTGTTTTTTTAAGTCTCTCTTCTATTTCAACCATTAGAAAAATTTCAGTCAATTAATTTTTAATAGGTACTATAATCTCAGTTCAAAAAGCACAAAAATATACAGAGGAAAAACAATTTCTCCCAACCATGTCTTCTAGCTCCTTTCCCCAGTGACAATCACTATTGCTGATTTCTTATATTAACTTTCAGAGATATTCCTTCATTTGGACAATTTTCACTAACTAGTCCCTCTCTTTGATAGCCAGTGGAGGGCTCCTTCTTTATCTCCCAAATATTTTTTAAAAGATAAATGAGTAACTTTGTTTCCTGTAAACAGTCCTGTTTAAATCACAGGGGTGGGAAACAGACTTCTCAGGGTAAACCAGAATTCAGACCAAAATCATGTTCAACCCAGCAGTGTTTTCCTTTGGTCTTGTTTATTATGCTAAAATATATATAACACAAAGCTTACTATTTTAAAGTGTAAGTTCAATGGCATTAAGTATACGATCAGTGTCACACAACCACCACCACTATCTAGTTTTAGAGCTTTTTTTTAAAATCACTCCAAATGGAAACCCCCTACCTATGAAGCAATCACTCTCTACTCCTCTCCCTATCAGCCCTTGGCAACCACAAACTTGCTTTCTGTCTCTATGGATTTGTGTCTTGTGGACATTTCACATAAATAGAATCTTATAATATTTGGCATTTTGTGTCTGCCTTCTTTCACTTAGCATCACATTTTCAAGGTTCATCCTTACTGTAGCATGTACCTGTATTTCATTCCTCTTTATGGCTGAATAATATTTCATTGTGCAGACTGATCATATTTTATTCACCCATGCATCTTTGACGGACATTTAGGTTTTTCCATCTTTGAGTTATTGTGAATAGTGCTGCTGTAAACATTATTGTGCAAGCTTTGTTTGAAAGCCTATTTCCAGTTCTTTGACATTTATACACAGGAGTGTAATTGCCGGGTCATGGAGCAATTCTATATTTAACTTGTGAGTCCTCTTTCATAACTTTTGCACTGTCTTCTTTCTTTGAAAACTTTTTTGGAAATTCCACCACACTTTTCTCTCTAGTGTACTGTGAAAATCCCAAATTCACCTCATCCTCCTGTGCAGAGTAGTTCAATTCTTTAATTTCATCATCTCCTTTCAAATGATAAAATGAGCCTGTCTTCACTAATCCAGATTGTCCATCAAATGCTTAGCTGAAAATAAGATCATTCTGTTCTTTAAAAAATGAAACCTCTGTCTTTTTCTGATATAGTTATAAACTATAAATAACAGTATTACAATTTATTCATCTACTGTATTTACCATAATTGGCTATATGAAGGAATTGATGCTTTTTCTCCATGGCACAATTTATACCCTGAATTGTATAGTATACAGTTGATTAAGAAATTATTAAACCCACTGGTTTTGGTTATGACAGGGTTGCAGAGAAGAAATTAACTTAAACTAATAGATTTTTGTCTACAGGAAAAAAGTTTTAGGTTTCAAACACAGATGGATTAATAAATCATTATTTTTTAATTGTTTCAAGAAAAAATAGCTATATTATTTGACTCTCAAGCCTATAACATACTTTCTAAAGGAACAAGTGGATTTTCATGACATAATTGTTGGTATTGGGCATTTTCTTGGAAAGCCAGCTACTACATTATGCTGGAATGATGGATATTTTAGGTCATGAGGAAAATATAATAAGTCCAAAAGACAGAAGTTTTGTTGGCCACATTATCTATTACTGTTCAAAAAGAAAATAAGCTAATAATAACATTGTCAATTGCAAAATACAGCATCTTGAAAATTAAAAAGCATCCTCCTCAAATCCTTCCTAAATCAAGGAAAAATAATGTGAGAAAAAAATAACCACCAGTTATTTTTGTAAATCAGTAAAAATAAGAACATAAAATAGCAAAGGCTAGGTAAGTGGGCAGTGTTATATTCAAAGATAAATACCTTGGATTATATGTGCTTATTGTCGGGGAGTGAGAAAGAATACAATAAATTCAGCTTTCACTTTAAATTTCATAAAATACAAAAAAATCAATCCTTTGGGACACTGGGGAATTACTAGGGAATTACTAAAAATTATAACAGAAACACAAATATTATACAATGGAATTGATATATCTAAGAGTTAGTTCTTTGAAAATTTAATAAAATGACAAAACTATGTGCAAATCATAAAGAAAAAGACAAAATCCACAAATGCAAACAGAACATAAAACATAACGAAAATGTTTTCAAATTGTCACCCTACAGTGAATTTACTAAGAAGTAAATAGCCAATCTTAACTAAAATGAAGTAGAAGTCAAAAGACAACTGTTCCGACACAGGATATTTTTAAACTATTCCTGAAATTGCTTGACTAGAAATGCGATCATTAAATTCATGAATCAAATAATAATAGTATCTGTATCATTTGATATTGTTTGGAAACAGAATGGTAAGAAGTGAAGCAAAACTATAAGCTTTATGTAGGATAGAAAAAGACAAAAAACATATTTATTGACCATTTATGGGATTGTGTTCCTAGCACTTGAAGGAAACATTCAAAATTATAAGTATTAATAAAATAGTAGGGAAAGTTGGTAGTCATAAGAACATACAACAAGGGAAATATCATTCTGTTCTATCAATTAATACTTTCCTCACTAGTGGGGTCATTAGACTAATATCCTGCTGCTAAGTGAAATCCTTAAAGCATAATGTTTTTGGGAGAGGCGGGGGGTCACCCGAACATGATACAAATTTAAATTTGTTTCATATAATATCTTCTAAGTAGAGACTGTTGTAGGAGTAAATTGATTACTGTGTTTTGGAAACCAAAATGCTAAAATGTTTTTTCTTACATTAACTAATTTTCATTTTGTGTGAAACTTCACTGTATCAGAAAAAAAGGAGTCATTCAAAAAATGCTGTTAACTTTTCTTTTTTTAATTTTAATTGGAGGCTAATTACTTTACATTATTACATTGGTTTTGCCATACATTGACATGAATCCGCCCCGGGTGTACATGTATTCCCCATCTTGAACCCCCCTCCCACCTCCCTCCCCATCCCATCCCTCTGAGTCATCGCAGTGCAACAGCCCTGAGCATCCTGTATCATGCATCGAACCTGGACTGGAAATTCATTTCACATATGATAATATACATGTTTCAATTCTCCCAAATCATCCCACCCTCGCCCTCTCCCACGGAGTCCAAAAGACTGTTCTATACATCTGGGTCTCTTTTGCTGTCTCGTATACAGGGTTATCATTACCATCGTTCTAAATTTCATATATATGCGTTAGTATACTGTATTGGTATTTTTCTTTCTGGCTTACTTCACTCTGTAAAATAGGCTCCAGTTTCATCCACCTCATTAGAACTGATTCAAATACATTCTTTTTAATTGCTGAGTAATGCTCCATTGTGTATATGTACCACACCTTTCTTATCCATTCATCTGCAGATGGACATCTAGGTTGCTTCCATGTCCTGTCTATTATAAACAGTGCTGCGATGAACATTGGAGTACATGTGTCTCTTTCAATTCTGGTTTCCTCAGTGTGTATGTCCTGGAGTGTGATTGCTGGGTCGTATGGCAGTTCTATTTCCAGTGTTTTAAGGAATCTCCACACTGTTAACTTTTCAAGAGACTTTATGTGAAAAATCATAACCTGAATTACATGGTAATGATTCATAAGAAAATCTGCATAAGAAAGCAAACCCTGTCTTTGCCTCAAGTGCTGTCTTGCCTCTTCCCAGTTTGAAAATTCACTTACTTTCTATTAGCCTTTATTTAGTCTTCCTTATACTTGATTTGCCCTGAAGGAGGGCACCACAACCCACTTCAGTGTTCTTGCCTGGAGGATCCCATGGATGGAGGAGCCTGACGGGTTCAGTCCATGGAGTTGCAAACAGTCAGATACGACTAAGCACATACTTCATTTAATTGCATTGTAGTTTTAAAAAATTTGCTTATGTGCTACAAATTATTTAAAATTTGTTAAAACTTGTTCTATAAATCTATAATATGTCCAAGTTTTTTCCAAAAGTTTCATGTGTTCTTCAGAAAAAAAATGAAATATTTTCTAATTTGGGGGTATCTACATGTGACCATTTGTTCACGCTTAGTAATTGTGTCAAATTTCTAAAATACATGTAAAATTTCAAAGAAAGTATTTTTTTTTTGCAAGTCTGAAGGTTTTCTTTTGGTATCTTTGTTTCATTTTTTAAAATTAAATGTTTTGTCATTTCCATTATTTTCAGTTCAGTTCAGTTCAGTCGCTCAGTCGTGTCCGACTCTCCGCGACCCCATGAATCACAGCACGCCAGGCCTCCCTGTCCATCACCAACTCCCGGAGTACACTCAAACTCATGTCCACAGAGTCGGTGATGCCATCCAGCCATCTCATTCTCGGTCGTCCCCTTCTCCTCCTGCCCCCAACCCCTCCCAGCATCAGAGTCTTTTCCAGTGAGTCAACTCGTCGCATGAGGTGGCCAAAGTATTGCAGTTTCAGCTTTAGCATCAGTCCCTCCAATGAACACCCAGGATTGATCTCCTTTAGAATGGACTGGTTGGATCTCCTTGCAGTATAAGGGACTCTCAAGAGTCTTCTCCAACACCACAGTTCAAAAGCATCGATTCTTCGGCGATCAGCCTTCTTCACAGTCCAACTCTCACATCCATACATGACCACGGGAAAAACCATTGCCTTGACTAGACGGACCTTGGTTGGCAAAGTAATGTCTCTGCTTTTTAATATGCTATCAAGGTTAGTCATAACTTTCCTTCCAAGGAGCAAGCGTCTTTTAATTTCATGGCTGCAATCAGCATCTGCAGTGATTTTGGAGCCCAAAAAAACAAAGTCTGACACTGTTTCCACTGTTTTTCCATCTATTTCCCATGAAGTGATGGGACCAGATGCCATGATCTTTGTTTTCTGAATGTTGAGCTTCAAGCCAACCTTTTCACTCTCCTCTTTCACTTTCATCAAGAGACTTTTGAGTTCCTCTTCACTTTCTGCCATAAGGGTAGTGTCATCTACATATCTGAGGTTATTGATATTTCTCCCAGCAATCTTGATTCCAGCTTGTGCTTTTTCCAGCCCAGCGTTCCTCATGATGTACTCTGCATATAAGTTAAATAAGCAAGGTGACAATATACAACCTTGACGTACACCTTTTCCTATTTGGAACCAGTCTGTTGTTCCATGTCCAGTTCTAACTGTTGCTTCCTGACCTGCATACAGGTTTCTCAAGAGGCTTTAAGCATAACTATTTCATAATTGATATCCAATTACACACAGTTCAAAGTTCTCTGTATTTTAATATGCTCTTTTGGTCTCCAATGACTATAACTAATTGATAATTGTTTCCTTTTGTATTTGTTAAATTGCAAAGTCAAGTTTGATGAAATTTCATTCATGGGAAACGGGAGAGCTAAGTTGGAGTGAGTGCTCCAGAGAGATTTTACATTTGCTTCTTCTAGATGTCCATAAGTATTGTCCATCAAGAACAATTTTGAAATATTAATTTTTATTTTTCACTAAAATCACATTGGTACATAAATTCCAAGTCCAAATCCACAGAGAGGGATAGTGAGACAGATTATCACAGCAGAATTTTTTTAATCTCTTCGAAGTACAAAACAAGATGGGCAAACTTGCCTGTCATCTTCCTTAGACAGTAGTAGAGGTATTATACAGTGATGCTGTCCTTTAAGAATTCTAGAATTTGTGAAGGTTTTAATTTAAACTCCCTTCTTTATAGGAGTCTAATACCTTATCTCCCCACTCCACTTCCATGTAACCATTACAACTCAAGTCCCTTGACTACAAAAATCTACAATGTTTCTCCAAACTCTGCAGAACAGCCTAGATTCAGTTTATATTCTCCTTTCCAAGTTCAACTTCATCACTAGGCCCTGAAAATATGCTTCTTTAGGGTTAAGTTATGCACTTAAACAGATGGGAATACCAGACCATCTTACCTGTCTCCTAAGAAACCTGTATGAGGGCAAGTATGCAGTTAGAACCAGACAAGAAACAACGGACTGGTTCCAAATTGAAAAAGGAGTACGTCAAGCTGCATATTGTCACCCTACTTATTTAACTTATATGTGGAGTACCTGATGTGAAATGCTGGGTTGGATAAAGCACAAGCTGGAATCAAGACTGCTGGGAGAAATATCAATAACCTCAGATGCAGATGACACCACCCTTATGACAGAAAGCAAAGAGGAACTAAAGAGCTTCTTGATGAAAGTGAAAAAGGAGAGTGAAAAAGCTGGCTTAAAACTCAACATTCATAAAACTAAGATCATGGCATCCAGTCCCATCACTTCATGGAAAATAGATGGGAAAACAGTGGAAACAGTGACAGACTTTATTTTCTTGGGCTCCAAAATCACTGCAGATGGTGACTGCAGCCATGAAATAAGATGCGTGATCCTTGGAAGAAAAGCTATGACAAAACTAGACAGCATATAAAAAGCAGAGACATTACTTTTCCAACAAAGGTCCACAAATCAAAGCTATGGTTTTTACAGAAGTCATGTATGGATGTGAGTGCTGGATTATAAAGAAGGCTGAGTGCCAAAGAATTGATGCTTTCAAACTGTGGTAATGGAGAAGACTCTTGAGAATACCTTGGACTGCAAGGAGATCCAACCAATCAATCCTAAAGGAAATCAACCCTGAATACTCATTGGAAGGACTAATGTTGAAGCTGAAGCTCCAAATACTCTGGCCACATGATGCAAACAGCCAACTTATTGGAAAAGACCCTGATTCCGGGAACAATTGAGGGCAGGATAAGTGGATTATGGAGGATGAAATGGTTGGATGGCATCACTGACTCAATGGACATGAGTTTGAGCAAACTTCAGAAGATAGTGAAGGACAGGGAACCCTGGCATGCTGCAGTCCATGGGACAGCAAAGAGTAGGACACAACTTAGCAACTGAACAATAGATTGTTTATCATATAACCTGTTCGTGAATTTTGTGTCAAGGGTATTTTAGGATATTTAATCTATCTGGCATTACTGGAAACACACCATATTATATTTTCCTAAATTCATTCTTCCTTTTTTCATATATATTTCTTACCCAGAATTACCTCTGAGAACACCTGACTCTTTGCACTTGGGTTGATCACAGCAAGATATTCTTCCAAAGGAATCCCCTTTTCCTTTTGACCACAAATATACATCTTCATATGAGAAGTCAACTAAACACAACCAAGAATATAAAAGAGAACATAGAGTAAATAATTTATTTTGTTTCTTGTAATTCTGCTCTTACTATTTCTTGAACTTTATGAGAAAAAAAACAGCTTGCCATTTTATGTCCAAGACAAAACCAAAAATACTACAAGCAGCTGGAACTCAAACTCTTTTTATAATAAAATTTCTTTTCACTAGACATATTTTAGAAGAATTATGTGTCTTTGCCTACATTGCTATACTACTGTCCTAATTTTTCTAATTATCTCTAGTGGGACATTTAGAAATTGAAACATATATGACTGTCATTTTAAAATAGGATTTCTTTTCGACAGAAAACAGTTCTAATCTGATGGCAGGATGTCCCATGGGCATAGCAACAGCATGATGTGACTTGATTACTGCTTCCCACACACCACCTGGGATGTGTTGTACAAATAGTCAATGTTCAATAATAGCTTGTTCATTAATTTATGAAGTAATTTTTCAACTGGCATAAATTACCAAACATCTTCCATATGTCGATGTCTTCAGCTAAATAAAAATGCCATTTACACTTTAGAAAAATGAAGTCAAGTGTTTGCTAACACCGTGCATTTGCAAGGTGGTGATGAAACAAATTTGTCATTTTAGTTTTTCCCTGGTGAGTTTCTAGATCATGCTATCTTTTGGCTTTTCAGTTTTATATGTTGTATAAACCTGTGTACTTTGTTCTTGAATTATTGATGACTCCGTTTGGGGGAAGTTTTCATGCGCTCTTGGCCTTTTACAAATGTAATAAACAAACCCTTACTTTTAGGGCCTTTCAAATCAAAACAATGGAACAGAAAAGGACTCTTCAAAAGTCTTTCTTTATTCAAGGAATAATTACTGAGAATGTTTTCTATTTATACAATGTGTTGAAATATTCTTTTGCCTACCGATCATAATATATTTTTCAACATTATCTGAGGTTTCTAATGCCAATTTTCACCACCTGAAAACAGGCAGCATTTTCTTCATCATTAAAAGGGAATTAAATGGCCCCTTCATTTATTCAGGGACTATTATCCATCAACCACATGTTCCATAATCAGGAAGTCAGCCAAAGAGAGTTCTGAGAGGGCAAAATAGACCAGGTTCACATGAGACCTATAGAATAATGATGAGAGAGAGAACAGAAGGCTGAATTCTAGCATAGTGATAGAAGTGACAGCTGGGATTTTCACAGTGAGGAAGAAGATAGAAAACTGTGAAAGTAAACACCTCAAAAACACACCAGTCTGCAATCACTTAAAACTGGGACAAATGAGTTTGTATATCTAAAAGCAATAGAGAACATCAACTTATTACATAGCAACCAATAATTACAATGATATCTGCAGTCAGCTAAAAGAGATTTACTGTTTGAAAAGTAAATAGAATTTCAAACTACTCAGTATTATATGATTATTTTATTTAATTCATTTTGGAAATGTTTCTATAAAATTTAGTTGTTGTTGTTGTTTTTCAGTTGCTAAGTTGTGTCTGACTCTTTGCGACCCCATGAACTGCAGCATGCCAGGCTTCTCTGTCCTTCACTATCTGGCTGAGTTTGCTCAAACTCATGTCCATATCAAATTTGGTTAATTAATAATAATCCCCCAAACACATTTTGTTTGAATAGGTTGGCCCTTCTGTGTTATAAATAAATTAACATATTCTGTCTTGATCTTGACAGCAAATAAATAATTCATGTTTTACAGTTTCAGATTAACTCACTTCAGTAAAGATTACATTTTCAAGTGCTGCATACATAGGAAAGATTTTCTGTGGTGTTAAAACATTCAACCTCAAAAATCTAAAAAAAAGATACACATCAGTAAAATACATTACAGTAAAATTGTTCTACTTTCAAATAATGGGGAAAAGCCCAGTATAGTGGTAAACCTTTCAAGTATATAATATTTCTGAAGAAATGAAACTGTATTTCTTTTAAATGTTATATAAGAATTAATATGTAAAAGTAAATATATATTTCTATTTGGTAAATGTGCATTTGTATTATGTAACTATTATATAATAGTAAATATTCAGGAGAGAATCAGGCTTCCCTTATAGCTCAGAGAAGTAAAGAATCCACCTGCAATGTGGGAGACCTAGTTTGATCCCTGGGTTGGGAAGATCCCCTGGAGAGGGCATGGCAACCACTCCAGTATTCTTGCCTGGAGAAACCCCATGGACAGAGAAGCCTGGAGGGCTCTTGGGGTTGTAAAGAGTCGGACATAACTGAGCAGCTAAGCACAGCACAGAAGAGAATCAGTAAATATGTTAATGATTCAAAAACATACTTAAAATAATCCCTATTATATAATAATTTTCAAAAATATAAGCCCCTTTAACATAAAGTAATTCACTGTTTGATACAGAACTTTAAGACATTCTGAAAAATTGATACATTTCTTGGGCTCCAATTTTTATTGTGGCTTCTCCTTTAGAAAGGACAAGAGGAAATAAATTTAAACTATGCTTGTAAAGAATATGTGTAATATTTCTCAAGTGTCTGATGTACAGAGTTAGTAGAACTGTGATAAAGGCCCTAGAATCCATTTCTACTTCAGCTGTGCTAGAATTACTTTGAATCTGATGAGCTTTCTCATTATTCCCCAAGTCAGAGGAGGCTCTGCTGTTTTTTAACACAGCTCTTCATTTTGGATAATTTACATCCATTCTCATTTTTAGGCTACTCAGGACTCTCAGTGCAAGTGACAAAACTCAACTGAAACCTGCCTTCTGAGATAACTAATGGGTTGCCTCACATGACTGAGAAATCAAGAGAGCTGGACTCGTCAAACGCAGATTCAGGGGTCAAATAACCAAATGGTTGGTCATCTCTCTCTCTCTCCATATCCATAAGATGTACAGGAGGCCAAGTATGGTCACAAACAATTCCAGTTATCAACCCCAGAAACAACAAAGAAAAAGGAATAAACTCTCTGTTACCTCTCCCTGCTTCAGTGGTATGTATGTGTGCCTATGTGATTTGTGTGTGTGTGTGTGTGTGTAGGGAAGAGGACAGTGCTCATATAATAGGGACTCTGACCCAGATTTGGCAAGTCCTGGATCATAAGTCTATCTATCTGACTATAAAGACAATGTATCTTTATACTTTAAAATTTTTTATTAGAGAAGGCACTGGCGACCCACTCCAGTACTCTTGCCTGGAAAATCCCATGGACGGAGGAGCCTGGTGGGCTGCAGTCCATCGGGTCGCAAGAGTTGGACACGACTGAGCGACTTCACTTTCACCTTTCACTTTCATGCATTGGAGAAGGAAATGGCAACCCACTCCAGTGTTCTTGCCTGGAGAATCCCAGGGACGGGGGAGCCTGGTGGGCTGTCGTCTACGGGGTCGCACAGAGTCGGACACGACTGACGTGACTTAGCAACAACAGCAGCAGCTTTACAATGTTGTGTTAATTTCTACTGTACAACAAAGGGATTCAGCTATATGAATACATGTGTGTGTTGTGTGCTGTGCTCAGTCATGTCCAATTCTTTGTGAGCCCGTGAACTGTAGCTCACCAGACTCCTCTACTCATGGAATTTTCCAGGCAAGAATACTGGAGCAGGTTGCCATTTTCTACTCCAGGGGATCTTCCCAACCTAGGGATCGAAACTGTGTCTCTTGCATCTCCTGCATTGGCAGGTAGATTCTTTACTACTTTGCCACCTGGGAAGCTCATACATATATCCCCTCTATTTTGGATTTCCTTCCCACAGACAGTTGAGTTGCCATAGAGCATTGAGTAGTTTCCTGTGCTATACAGTAAGTTATCATTAGTTACCTATTTTATAAGTAGTATCAATAGTGTATATATGTCAATCCCAATCACCCAATTCATCCCCCAGCCTCCTGCTTGGTGTGCATACATTTGTTCTTTAAGTGTGTTTCTATTTCTACTTTGCTATTAGATTGCCTACACAAATTTTTTTTTGGATTCCACATGTATGCATTGTTAATAATATACAACATCTATTTTTCTCTTTATGACTTACATCACTCTGTATGATACTCTCTAGTGTCCATCCATGTCTCTTTATTGATTGCTTTGCTAGAGTGGTAAGGGAACAGGAATGGAGGGGGGACACTGCTGATACCAGATAAAGAGGGCAGGCCTGTTAGAGTGACAGTAAAAATGTCTATCAGCTACATCTGCATGGTCTCTTACAAAGGTGAACTTAGATTCCTCCTTTCCTACCAGTAGACTTCCAAGTAAGGAATTCTCTGCAGATCATGGTTTAGTAGCTAAGTCATGTCTGACTTTCGCAACCCCATGGACTCTAGCCTGCCAGGCTCCTCGTTCCATGGGATTCTCCAGGCAAGAATACTGGAGTGGGTTGCAGTTTCCTTCTCCAGGGTCTGCAGATCACAGACACTTTATTTATTTTCTTTAAAATTTATTTTATTGGAGGCAAATTACCTTACATTAATATATTGGTTGGTTTTGCCATACATTGACATGAATCCGCCCCGGGTATACATGTGCTCTCCCTCCCGAACCCCCCTCCCACCTCCCTCCTCCCCATATCCTCCCTCCATGTCATCCCCGTGTACCAGCCCCAAGCATCCTGTATCATGCGTCGAACCTGGACTGGTCACTTATGATAATATACATGCTACAATGCCGTTCTCCCCAATCATCCCACCTTCACCCTCTCCCACAGAGTCCCAAAGACTGTTCTATATGCCTATGTCTCTTTTGCAGTCTCGTATACAGGGTTAAGGTTACCATCTTTCTAAATTCCATATATATGCGTTAGTATGGAGAAGGCAATGGCAAGCCACTCCAGTACTCTTGCCTAGAAAATCCCATGGATGGAGGAGCCTGGTAGGCTGCAGTCCGTGGGGTCGCTAAGGGTAGGACATGACTGAGCGAATTCACTTTCACTTTTCACTTTCACACATTGGAGAAGGAAATGGCAACCCACTCCAGTGTTCCTGCCTGGAGAATCCCAGGGACAGGGGAGCCTGGTGGGCTTCCGTCTATGGGGTCACACAGAGTCGGACACAACTGAAGTGACTTAGCAGCAGCAGCAGCAGCATACTGTATTGATGTTTTTCTTTCTGGCTTACTTCACTCTGTATAATTGGCTCCAATTTCATCCACCTCATTAAAACTGATTCAAATGCATTCTTTTTAATGGCTGAAAAATACTCCATTGTGTATATGTACCAAAGCTTTCTTATCCATTCATCTGCAGATGGACATCTAGGTTGCTTCCATGTCCTGGCTATTATAAACAGTGCTGCAATGAACATTGGAGTACATGTGTCTCTTTCAATTCTGGTTTCCTCAGTGTGTATGCCCAGGAGTGCGATTGCTGGATCATATGGCAGTTCTATTTCCAGTTTTTTGAGGAATCTCCACACTGTTCTCCATAGTGGCTGTACTAGTTTGCATTCCCACCAACAGTGTAAGAGGGTTCCCTTCTCTCCACACCCTCTCCAGCATTTATTGCATGTAGACTTTTGGATAGCAGCCATTCTGACTGGTGTGAAATGGTATCTCATTGTGGTTTTGATTTGCATTTCTCTGATTATGAGGGACGTTGAGCATTTTTTCATGTGTTTGTTAGCCATCTTTATGTCTTCTTTGGAGAAATGTCTGTTTAGTTCTTTGGCCCATTTTTTGATTGGGTCACTTAGTTTTCTGGAATTGAGCTGCTTGTATATTTTGGAGATTAATCCTTTATCAGTTGCTTCATTCGCTATTATTTTCTCCCATTCTGAAGGCTGTCTTTTCACCTTGCTTAGAGTTTCTCTTGCTGTGCAGAAGCTTTTGATTTTAATTAGGTCCCATTTGTTTATTTTTGCTTTTATTTCCAATATTCTGGGAGGTGGGTCATGGAGGATCCTGCTGTAATTTATGTCAGAGAGTGTTTTGCCTACGTTCTCCTCTAGGAGTTTTATAGTATCTGGTCTTACATTTAGCTCTCTAATCCATTTTGAGTTTATTTTGGTGTATGGTGTTAGGAAGTGTTCTAATTTCTTTCTTTTACAAGTGGCTGACCAGTTTTCCCAGCACCACTTGTTAAAGAGACTGTCTTTTGTCCATTTTATATTCTTGCCTCTTTTGTCGAAGATAAGGTGTCCAGAGGTGCGTGGGTTTATCTCTGGGCTTTCTATTTTGTTCCATTGATCTATATTTCTGTCTTTATGCCAGTACCATACTGTCTTGATGACTGTGGCTTTGTAGTAGAGCCTGAAGTCTGGCAGGTTAATTCCTCCAGTTCCATTTTTCTTCTTCAAGATTGCTTTGGCTATTCGAGGTTTTTTGTATTTCCATACAAATTGTGAGATTATTTGTTCTAGTTCTGTGAAAAATATCGTTGGTAGCTTGATAGGGATTGCATTGAATGTATAAATTACTTTGGGTAGTATACTCATTTTCACAATATTTATTCTTCCAATCCACGAACACGGTATATTTCTCCATCTATTAGTGTCCTCTTTGATTACTTTCACTAGTGTTTTATAGTTTTCTATGTACAAGTCTTTTGTTTCCTTAGGCAGATATATTCCTAAGTATTTAATTCTTTTCGTTGCAACAGTGAATGGAATAGTTTCCTTAATTTCTCCTTCTATTTTCTCATTATTAGTGTATAGGAATGCAAGGGATTTCTGTGTGTTGATTTTATATCCTGCAACTTTACTGTATTCATTGATTAGCTCTAGTAGTTTTCTGGTAGAGTCTTTAGGGTTTTCTGTGTAGAGGATCATGTCATCAGCGAACAGTGAAAGTTTTACTTCTTCTTTTCCAATTTGTATTCCTTTTATGTCTTTTTCTGCTCTGATTGCTGTAGCCAAAACTTCCAGAACTATGTTGAATAGTAGTGGTTAGAGTGGGCACCCTTGTCTTGTTCCTGACTTCAGGGGAAATGCTTTCAGTTTTTCACCCTTGAGGATAATGTTTGCTGTGGGAGACACTTTAAAATAAACCTCAGTTGTATATAGTTCTTATGTAAGTAGGAGCTACATGATGGATGCCCTTTTGGAGAGGATTCAGCCTGTCATCTGCAGGCATCTTCAGTCCTCAATTGAAACCCTAATCTCCTTCTTGGGAGAAGGGTTCCAAAGAGCAAGGAAGGTGTCCAATGCCATGGCCCACAGAAGAAAGGCCATTTGCTCTAATTCATTGTGTTAGGGGACTGAGCTTCATTATCAAATGAGACAGTTTTTACCAAAAAACACAAACTTGAAAAGTGTCTGGGATCCCCACTCTCTACTTTTGTGTAGTGCTATGTGGGACACCCAAACCTGGCAAAAAATACCCAAGGCTATTTCCAATTAAAATAACTGACTTTCACATCTGCCTTAAGGTTTCTGCTGATTCTTCACCGTTAATGGGAAGAAAGGTGATTATATTAATAGGTTTGGGGGAAAAGCTCATTCGAGAGCACTGTGTAATGAAGAATTGGACAAGAGAGTACAAATGGGCAATTTTTGGAAATGTGTCTTCAGTCGCAAGTTAACAAATATGCACACAACCAAGAAAATGCTATTCCCATAGAGAAAACAGCCCCTGGAGAAGGGAACAACTACCCACTCCAGTGTTCTGGTCTGGAGAATTCAGTGGACTGTATAATCCATGGGGTCGCAAAGAGTTGGACACGATTGAGTAACTTTCACTTCACTAGAGAAAACAGCACCTAAAGCAAAGGGAGGGAATTCAAGTGATCTGAAAGGGATCATGGGCAGGTAGCAGAAACTGGTGAAATCGACCAGGTGAGCTTGCATCCATAGTCTAGGTAACAGCAGTAACTAGAAGAACTGGAGCACACAGTTATCTCAAAGCCCTTCTTCATTGATTTTAGTGTCTGGATTTCCTGTGGGTCTATGTCTGTTTTCCATTTATCTTTCCATGGCATTTTGATCATGTAATCTCATTTCCACTCTGATTGCCAGTTTGTGATTAAAAGGCAGGAATTTCATCTGAAAGGTTGTAGAGTTAATTTGAGTCTCTGAATGAACACTCTGGCAGGCAGTTATGGTCAAGGTCTAATCTATCTGGAATTGAGCTGCTTCAAAGCTAAACTTCGGCCTTTGTGAAGGCAACTCTTTATGAAAAACCACTTATTCCGGGGGTATAGTCTTTCATCAATGTTAAGTGAAGGACTCAAGTATACATTAGAACCTCTCTTCTTGATAGTCCCTGGACTCTAGTTTCTAATTTTATAAGCCCCAAAACTGACAGAAGATTTTTCTCAGCTTCTAAGCATCTCAGTGATTTCCATTAGAATGGGCAAATGATTTAAAGGGAAAACTGGTACCAAATTTAGTACTGGTCTATTTTGCTTTACTTTGTTGTTCTTTTGGCCTTTTGGCCCTTCAAGTCTTTGCTGACTTGGTAACTTCTAAAACTTTTTAAAAAATTTTATTGGAATACAATTGTTTTACAACACTGTGTTAGTTTCTGCTATATAGTAAAGTGTATCAGTTATAGGTATACATAAATCCCCTCCTTCTTGAGCCTCCCCCTCTATCCCACCCCTCTAGATCATCACAGAGCACCAGGCTGAGCCAGGTCTTCTGCATTGCAGGTAGATTCTTTACCATCTGAGCCACTAGGGAATACTGTATATAAGTATGTGCCTGTGATATGTCTATATCATAATATTTTACAGCAAATATTATGTGTGTGTCAGTAAATGTGTCCTTGTATTTCTCCCATGCCTTGAGTCTGCAGTCAATGAGAAATGGTGAGGCACATTCTACTGAGCACTTCAGCCAAAATTATCAATGCCTCAGCCAAGACTGCTCTACCATCTTATCCAGTGTTGAGGATCTTCTGCAACAAGTATTTACTCAGCTGAGGACTCGTTTGCTGCCATTGGCTTTGTGTTCTGGCAAACAGTGTCAACACTACTGGATAACAAAATTATACAAGTGATAACACTGGATTGCCTTCAAAGAATCAAGAGGAAATGCATCAAGCTGGAGGTGAAAGTGTTTTACAAAGTTTATCGTGACTTGAGTTGCTTCTAGAAATGAGAGAGGATTTCAGAAGGTAAGGGCTAACAAATGATTTGGGATTTATGAATGTCCTCTGATGGAATGAGGGGCATCATACAATCCCTGCTGCCTGGGACAATTGACTAGATGGCTTATGGAACATACTTGGGAGAAAATGCACAGAAAATGAGTTATGTTTTCAGAGGAAGTGAAGAGGAAAAAACAATGATTACTGTAGTATGAAGCAAGTATACATAACCATACCTTCCTTTTCCTCCCTGCTGCTGCTGCTTTAGTCGTGTCTGACTCTGTGCGACCCCACAGACAGCAGCCCACCAGGCTCCTCTGTCCCTGGGATTCTCCAGGCAAGAATACTGGAGTGGGTCGCCATTTTCTTCTCCATTTTTCTCCCTAGTCAAATTCAGAGTCAGAAAGTACACGGGTCAATTGCAAGGATCAGAGGGTAGGGGTTGGAGAGGAGAGGAATGGGGATTTATTGTTTAATGGGGACAGAGTTTCAGTTTAGGAAGATGAAATTTTCAGGAGATGAAAGATGGTGAGAGTTCTACAACATTGTGAATGTACTTAGTGCCACTGAATTGTACAGTTAAATGTGATTAAAATAGTATGCTTTATTATGTTATGTGACATTCACCACAATAAAAAGAATGAAAAAAAGAATACATAGCCATAGAGACTAGACTTCAAAGTCTCTCTGATGCTCTGAAGCACCGGTTTCTTTGGCACTTCCATTTGATCTTATGCTTCTCTCTATTTCAGTTCCTTACATTCCTTACATGGAGTGTGTGTACAGAGTCACCCACTCTAGTTGGGGGTGATTTAAAAAACAATTCTTAAAAAAAAATTAGCACTCAAAATATATGTTAGCAACTATCATCAAGACATTAAGTAAAAAAAAAAGCAATGTGTAGAAAAATAGGTATGCTATGACCTCATATTCTTTTAAAATCCTAGAACTATATAACTACATCCATTATTCATTTATATCTGTACATTATGGAAAAGCTCAAGAAAAATACATGCTAGATTTTTCCAGAAGTTACATCTAGGGTAAAGAGTTAATGGGAATAGAGTAGAAAAGTAAAACAAACTTTAGTTTATAGGTAAATGTTGTCTGAATTTGTTTAACAAATTTGTATTTAAATAGAGAAGTATATAGAATAAAAAGCTATAATCCTAGTTTTTATTGCTGTGTACCTTGCAGAATTATCTATTAAAATTAATTCACATTTTGCTTTAATAATCATATTCCTAAAAGAATCAAATCTGAGAGTGATGTAATAACAGTTTGAAGAAGGAAATGGCAATCAACTCCAGTATTCTTGCCTGGGAAATCCCAAGGACAGAGGAGCCTGGTAGACTAGGGTATGTGGGGTCACAAGAGAGTCTGACACTACTGGGCACACATGCATGCATAATAACAATTGCTATTTTATGGACTTGACAATATATGGCACATGGCCTATCTGCACAGAATGTTGTGCTTGATGTTATGAACTTCAGCTCTTACCACTCGAAACCTGCTCTTCTGACTGAATTTCTGAAGAACAAGAAAACCTTTGTCAAAAATGAAAGGAAGAAAAGAGAAAGAAAAAGAAAGATGAGGCTGTTTTGAAGAGAACTCTTTTTGTGTGTGTGCTAGAAAAGCGAAAGCCTTTTGATCAATATATTGTCAAATCTTTTACAGAATTATATTGCCAGAGAAGAAAATCTTTCTAAGAAATTAAACTACTTTCTTCAAACTTGAGCTTAGATAAATATTTTATATGTTTCTTCTCTCTCTCTCTCTCTTTTTTTTTTTTTTAGTCACAGTGTGGGGATGTGGGCAAATACAATTTCTCTTAGAAGTTTCTAAAATGTAGTATGTGAATGATCGCAATGACAAAATGTCAACAGCTGGATAAACACAAAATATATCACCTCCTCAACTGAGCATCCTTACAAAAGGAAGTTCATTTGTTTTGGGTCATCATGAAACTGACAGCAAAATGATATATTTCCTCAATCCAAAAAAATAAATAAAAATTATCTATTTTTACAACAGTGAATATCAAAAGTTACTGTTTCATTTATTGCATTAAAATTTATTTTTCCAGACTTGATGATAGGCTTCCTATCTGCTGAAAGAATATTCAACTAGTAGTTCTTAGATCCTGAGGTCTCTAACCAACATCATCACTCCCCTCCCCTATCCCACTCTACTCTAAATAGTCACTCATCAGTGTTAGGAACTATAACCAGGAGACTTAAAATTGGCCAGCTAGGGTCCTTACAAACATTTGATTCAAAACCTATTTTCTCAGTATCAAATGTTTCTTCTTTAGCTATTCATATATTTTCATGGAAATCTTCGGGTTCCTGCTTAACTAGATTATATTCTACCTATTAGCTTCATTACCCTAGTTGAAACTCTAGTTCATTACCCTACTTAACCTCTCTAGGCCTCAGCTTCTCCTGTGTCAAATGGAGATAGTGATTGTAAATACTTCATAAGACACTGATAAGGACTAAATTAGTTAATATATCTAAAGTGTTTAGAATGGTGCTACATATTAAGCATGCAATGAATCGTTTTGTTGGTGTCAGAGTTGGTATTGCTACTTACAAAAGGATCTCAAGAGATGAGACACTTTTACTCCTAAGTTTCCTCTTTTTGCTTCCTGATATACCCAATAGAGAATATTACTTGGATCTAAAAGAAATCTCAACCTAGAAAAAAGGAAAAACTTATAGTCCACAGATCCCAAAACCACTGTAAAAGAAGTCAGAAGGATTCAATTGCTTTGGTCAAGTGTGCATTGATTAGATGGTATGCTTCTCCAATTTCAGCATTATATGGGAGACAGGAATCTATCTAGCAGTCTCTAGAGCTCTCCTTTTTAGACCATTTAAACTAAATTTTGGAGAAAATAAGAAAATGAGGAAATTTGCATAGTGATATTTTTTAATTTCTTTCCTTTTTTTCTAGTTTTTAATTCACTTTAATAGTATAAACTTCACTTAGGTAGAAGTAGTAGGGCACAACAATAATGCCAACTGAAACATAGTTTAATAAAATGCATAAAGATAATGCACGTACTGTAATACTCTATATACAAATTCTTCTTCAAGACTGAAAACATTGATTAGATTAAAAAATTTGTTATTTTTGTAAAAAAAAAAATTAGCTTATTGGAAAGTTTGGAAACACTTCATTGAGACCACAGTACTCAATGACTTTTGTGAAATGGGCTGTCATTTAGCCATCATCTTCCCTTAGCTTTGATGTGACAAAGCTGCTACTACTTCACTGGCTTCATCCCACAGTGATTGTTTGATCTTTCCCAAGTCTCTGCATGTTGTGTTCGATTTCTAACTGCCAAAATCTATTTTATGGGGCACACTGAAGTAAAGTGTGTCCCTGTGACAGGAGACTGTCCTGGTCATTTCAGTTCAGTCACACAGTCGTGTCTGACTCTTTGCAACCCCATGGACTGCAGCACGCCAGGGCTCCCTGTCCATCACCAACTCCCAGAACTTGTTCAAACTCATGCCCATCAAGTTCGTGATGCCATCCAACCATCTCATCCTCTGCCATCCCCTTCTCCTCGCGCCTTCAATCTTTCCAAGCATCAGGGTCTTTTCAAGTAAGTCAGTTCTTTGCATCAGGTGGCCAAAGTATTGGAGTTTCAGATTCAGCATTTGTCCTTCCAATGAATATTCAGGACTGATCTCCTTTAGGATGGACTGGTTGGATCTCCTTGCTGTCCAAGGGACTCTCAAGAGTCTTCTCCAACACCACAGTTCAAAAGCATCAATTCTTCTGTGCTCAACTTTCTTTATAGTCCAACTCTCACATCCATACATGACTACTGGAAAAACCATAGCCTTGACGAGGTGGACCTTTGTTGGCAAAGTAATGTCTCTGCTTTTTAATATGCTATCTACTATTTCTGCTTTATTGACTACACCAAAGCATTTGACTGTGTGGATCACAATAAACTGTGGAAAATTCTGAAAGAGATAGGAATACCAAACCACCTGACCTGCCTCTTGAGAAACCTATATGCATGTCAGGAAGCAACAGTTAGAACTGGAAATGGAACAGACTGATTCCAAATAGGAAAAGGAGTACATCAAGGCTGTATATTGTCACCCTGCTTGTTTAACTTATATGCAGAGCACATCATGAGAAACGCTTGGCTAGAAGAAACACAAGCTGGAATCAAGATTGCTGGGAGAAATATCAATAGCCTCAGATATGCAAATGACACCACTCTTATGGCAGAAAGTGAAAAGGAACTCAAAAGCCTCTTGATGAAAGTGAAAGAG
This sequence comes from Moschus berezovskii, assembly GCF_049115385.1. Taxonomy (NCBI): domain Eukaryota; kingdom Metazoa; phylum Chordata; class Mammalia; order Artiodactyla; family Moschidae; genus Moschus; species Moschus berezovskii. The sequence continues at coordinate 35,689,091 of NC_142472.1, forward strand.
GAGAGTGAAAAAGTTGGCTTAAAGCTCAACATTCAGAAAACTAAGATTGTGACATCTGGTCCCATCACTTCATGGGAAATAGATGGAGAAACAGTGGAAACAGCGTCAGACTTTATTTTGGGGGGCTCCAGAATCACTGCAGATGCTGATTGCAGCCATGAAATTAAAAGACGCTTACTCCTTGGAAGGAAAGTTATGACCAACCTAGATAGCATTTTAAAAAGCAGAGACATTAGTTTGCCAACCAAGGCCCGTCTAGTCAAGGCTATGGTTTTTCCTGTGGTCATGTATGGATGTGAGAGTTGGACTGTGAAGAAAGCTGATTGCCGAAGAATGGATGCTTTTGAACTGTGGTGTTGGAAAAGCCTCTTGAGAGTCCCTTGGAGTGCAAGGAGATCTAACCAGTCCATTCTGAAGGAGATCAGTCCTGGGTCTTCATTGGAAGTACTGATGTTGAAGCTGAAACTCCAATACTTTGGCCACCTCATGCGACGAGTTGACTCACTGGAAAAGACTCTGATGCTGGGAGGGATTGGGGGCAGGAGGAGAAGGGGACGACAGAGGATGAGATGGCTGGATGGCATCACCGACTTGATGGACATGAGTTTGAGTGAACTCCGGGAGTTGGTGATGGACAGGGAGGCCTGGTGTGCTGTGATTCACGGGGCTGCAAAGAGTTGGACACGACTGAGCGACTGAACTGAACTAAACTGAACTGTTGTTCCATGTCCAGTTCTGAGATTTTTCAGTCTTTTGACTTCGCTTGCGTTCTAAATTACCTACTCTCTTCATCCCAAGTTATTCCAAATCAACTATTTGACTTTTTGCTTATCAGAGTTCTATGCAAAGATAAACTGTAACTTGATAGACAAGTGTTCCCCTTCTCCATTAAATTTTAGATTCTGAAAAGATAGAGATGTTGCATAAAAATGGTTCAGAGTTGCAACTGATAAGCAAAACTAGCAACTTTGAATATATTATATACTGTGATGTTTCCTGCTTAATATTTTTTCAAAACAGTATTTTACTGGCAGCACCATTTCTGATATTCATCTAATCACAGAAAGAACTAAAATACAAAACACTTTCCAATCCATAAAATCATCACTTGACCAATACCTCAAGTAGCTGGCTGGAATAACTAGATGCACATGTATTTGAAGCCTTTACAAGTGATATTGATAAACCATGTCACTTATAAAGACAAAAAAAAAAAAGGGTGAAAATTCAGCATTGCATGCCTTTCTACTTGAGAGTAGAGCAAAAAGACTGTTTTTCAAGTTTCAGTATTTTCATTTCTTTATATGTGGCATCAATATATCTTGAAAATATTATTTAGTGTACAGCAAAAGCTATTAAAATTGTTCAAAAATTATTTTAAAGTTTTGAATTTAAAAAGATGACATATACTATTCAATAAAAGATGTTAGGCAAATTTACTATTGAGAAAAAAATCAATGTTCTACTCACATCATAAAACACATCAGGATAAATAGCATATCTATTAAAAAGAGAACTATAAAATATTAAAACCATAAAAAAGCGATATCTGGATGGCACAGTGCTTTCAAGTCACAAAATCAATCTACCAAAACAAAAAAAATTAAAATTTCTACAGCTCATAAAAAGCCAACATAAAAATATTACAGGGAAACCAAATGGGAAATATAGTTAACCATAACTATGATAGTGGATTAATATATTTTAAACTCTTACAAGTGAAATACAAAATAGATTCTAAAAAGTTCAAGCAAAAAGCATCAACTAATAATTTGTTAAAATTAAAACAAAGTTTTATGTATTCGTATATGCCTAATATGAACTTACCAGGTGGCTCAGTGGTAAAGAATCTGCCTGTCAATGTAGGAGACACAGGAGATGCAGGTTCGATCCCTGAGTTGGGAAGATCCTCTGCAGAAGGAAATGGCAACCCACTCCGGTATTATTCCCTGAAAAATCCCATGAACAAGAGAAGCCTGGTGGTCCGTAAGAATCAGATATGACTGAAATGACTGAGAATGCATGCATATGCATAATATAAATTTATATACTTATGTCTGTGTGTACACATCTGAAATATACAAACTTACTAACAAGGAAATGTAAACTAAAACAAAGAGCTACCATTTTCGATTGAAATGACTGAGAATGCATACATATGCATAATATAAATTTATATACTTATGTCTGTGTGTACACATCTGAAATATACAAACTTACTAACAAGGAAATGTAAACTAAAACAAAGAGCTACCATTTTCAACCAATATGTTAGTAATAATTTTCTCAAATAACAGAATGTTGGCATTAAGTGGTATGATTGTCTCTTTCATAGACTCTACAATGAGAGTGGAAATTTCCATAGCCTTTCTGGAAGGTAATCAGTTGTATTAAATCTTGAAATTTTCTGAGCTTTTGACACACAAATTCCCTAATTAGAAATTTTTCCTAAAGCACATAGAAACAAGAAAAATATAAGCACCAACATTTTGCTGCTTAATTTCTAAATAAAACTAAAGAACATATTTATCATTAGGGAAATGTCTAAATAAAGAACATTCGTACTAAGAAATATATAACCTTTAAATGATGCTATCACAAAATTTTAATGAAGTGGAATATGTTCATTATGTATATTATGAAAGCAAGATAAAATATATATTATCATATACACTGTTTTATATGCATATAAAATTATTCCCCAAATAAGACATTCTGAATTATATTTCTGTACTACCAAACTGTATGTCACTTGAGGACAGCGCATGCACACATGTATGCACACGCACAAACACACACACACACATTATTCAGTCCTTCTCACAGTGTGTAGCACATTGCTCAGGATCAGCATATGTTTTCTTAATCAGTTGAATAAACATGGTAAATAAGTATATGTAAATATAAGAGGATGGAATGAAATTTATCAAAGAGTTAGCAATTGTGTGAAATGGACTTCTCCCTTCTTTCACTATTTTTACAGTAAACATTAATTTTATAAAATATTGAAGAAACAGCTTCAAGATCTAACCCCAAAATAATACATTTCATAGTCAACTGTAAACATTAGAGAAACTTGAGCAAGTATTGCTTTATTTTAAATGTATGTAAACTTAACATTGCTGATGCTTCGAATTGATTTTTTTTTTTCCAAGTGTTTGGATCTCAGTGAAGGAAAGGCTGGGTGTTCTCTCTGTGTTTGGGTAGAGCCAACAGATAAAAGATGAGTAACTTCAGTCACAGTCCTTTATATTCCAGCCAAAAGAAACCTACTGAATAATAACAGATCCACAAAGAAAGCAAACAAACAAACATGGAGTAGAACAAATAATCCTCAGATTGAATCCAGGGCTCCCTGGCTACTATGACTGCTTCTCATTTGCAAAGAGGAACTTAAGTCCCATTTGAGGTGATTTGGAAAGTCACAAAACGAATTACATCATGAAGCAAGTTTTCATGCCAATCTGCTACAATTTGTGTTGACTTTTGCAGAAGACTCAGTTTGTAGCCTTGGTTTCCTTCTTGAAAAACAAGGAAGACAAAGCTTTCTCTGCTCAATAAGAGTCCAGATTTCTTGAAACATTCTCTAGTTACTGTATGGATTTTTGCAACACCCGAGTGGCAATAAATAAGTTTATTAGGGTAGAATATATACATCAAAAATACAATGTACTGTTCAAATGTATGTTATTAGAGCCCTTCCAGTGAGGTGAAGTGATATCTTTATAAGCCAATGCATTTTTCATGAATGGTACTCTGTATTGTTTTTGTACTAATATTAATTTAATGAGCACTTCTGTTTGCTACAGATTGGCTAATACATTTTTTATTTCCTATAGTTTGGGTCAGGCCTCTAAGTAATTGGTCTCTAGACAATTTCATGCAACACACCAACATTAACGGAGGCCTAGAGAAAGTGTGCTATTAAACAGTCTGCTTATGAAAGATTATTTCTAATCTGATATCTGTGTCAGATGATGTACCCTGGAGGGTTGCCATTTGGTTCATGTATTTTTAATAATTTCAAGATTAAGTTGCTAGAGTTCAGATCTACAGCATTCTTTGTTTTATTTAGTTGAGAGTTAAAATGAGTCTCTGCGAGGCCAGAATCAGCAATTTCATATGATTGAAAGGCATGTGGGGTGAAGATGCCCAATTCACTTGTCATGGAAGCATGTCTTTAAAAACAACATTTTCATCTCAAATGCAAGCTCAATTGGAAATGATTAATAACACAAGTACAAATCTTTGGCTTGTAAGAATTTGACACCTTGTGAAATTTACCATATTGGGGCAGCTTTGATTGAGGAGTACTAATTTAAAAATAATTTAAGTTTTTTTTTTAATTTTAATAAGGAAAAGTTGATAGGCTCAAAGTCTTATTCACGTTCCTAAGAAACTTTGTAAGAGAACATTAAACCTTCTAAGTGAGTCGGGTACACCAGATGCTGCTCTAATCGTTTGAGATCACTGGACCGTTATTTCTTAAAGGACAGTGAAAGGATATCCTAACTGACTTAAAGAATTACTGCTGCCAACAAAGTGACTTAAATCCAGCAAAGAGGAAATAATGCACAAAGAGTATTTTTTGTGATCTTTTCATTTGTTTTCTCAGTAGAAATAGCAATTTTTAGTTTACACTTTGTCTCCTCCTTTCCCCATAATATCTTCTCTTAACTGGTTATAACTGGAAGTAACAAATCGCATTTTGTGTTAGTATGGTTTGAGATTAGAAAAATATCTGACAAAATATGTGTGCCGAAATTGCTAGGCACATCATAATTTGGCATTTAACCAATCTAAAAATCAAATTTGTCCTTTAAAATCCTAAATATTGCTTTTTAGTGTATTTCAGTATACTTGCTGAAGAAATACATTTTCATTCCTACATTAGAGAACACGGAATGAAGTTAAAGGAGAAATGAGAAAACATTTCTACATTCACCCCTCTGAGAAAATCATTTAACAGTGACTGATAGGGACATATTATCTTTCGTTTACATACTAAAGTATGTATATAAAATATACTTACATAATTAAAATCACAGCATACTTCCAGTAGACTCTACTGCATAATTATTTTGTTCTGTTAATATTAACTGCTCTTTAATATGTCATTTTTAACGATCATGTCATGTGACAGCCCATCATTATACTGTACTTTATTGAACTCTCTGTTGTTACGTATTTATGTTGCTTTTAGACATAATTACAGAAATATTTATTCAATTTTCTGAATGGATTTTTTAGAATAAATCCTAAAAGGAGTGGAGGGGTGGGGTTGGGCAGTGGGCCCAATGGCTCTTGGTACATATTGCTAAATTATTTTCTACATAGAGTTTTTCACAGTTTATACTCTGACTAGGTGTGGATCACAATAAACTGTGGAAAATTCTGAAAGAGAGGGGAATACCAGACCACTTGACCTGCCTCTTGAGAAACCTGTATGCAGGTCAGGAAGGAACAGTTAGAACTGGACATGGAAAACAGACTGGTTCCAAATAGGAAAAGGAGTACATCAAGGAGTACATTGTCACCCTGTTTATTTAACTTCTATGCAGAGTACATCATGAGAAATGCTGGGCTGGAAGAAGCACAAGCTGGAATCAAGATTGCCGGGAGAAATATCAATAACCTCAGATATGCAGATGACACTACCCTTATGGCAGAAAATGAAGAGGAACTCAAAAGCCTCTTGATGAAAGTGAAAGAGGAGAGTGAAAAAGTTGGCTTAAAGCTGAACATTCAGAAAACAAAGATCATGGCATCTGGACCCATCACTTCATGGGAAATAGATGGAGAAACAGTGGAAACAGTGCCAGACTTTATTTTGGGGGGCTCCAAAATCACTGCGGATGCTGATTGCAGCCATGAAATTAAAAGACGCTTACTCCTTGGAAGGAAAGTTATGACCAACCTAGACAGCATATTAAAAAGCAGAGACATTACTTTGCCAACAAAGGTCTGTCTAGTCAAGGCTATGGTTTTCCCAATGGTCGTGTATGGATATGAGGATTGGGCTGTGAAGAAAGCTGATTGCCGAAGAATTGATGCTTTTGAACTGTGGTGTTGGAGAAGACTCTTGAGAGTCCCTTGGACTGCAAGGAGATCCAACCAGTCCATTCTAAAGGAGAACAGTCCTGGGTATTCATTGGAAGGACTGATGTTGAAGCTGAAACTCCAATACTTTGGCCACCTCATGTGAAGAGTTGACTCACTGGAAAAGACTCTGATGCTGGGAGGGATTGGGGGCAGGAGGAGAAGGGGATGACAGAGAATGAGATGGCTGGATGGCATCACCGACTCGATGGACATGAGTTTGAGTGAACTCCGGGAGTTGGTGATGGACAGGGAGGCCAGGCGTGCTGTGATTCATGGGGTTGCAAAGAGTTGGACATGACTGAGAGACTGAACTGAACTGAACTGAACTGAGGCTTCCTAGATGGGAAGAATCCACCTGCCAATGCAGGAAACAAAGGAGATGTGGGTTTGACCCCTGGGTCATGAAGATGCACTGGAGAAGAAAACAGCAACCCACTCTAGTATTCTCGTCTGGGAAATCTCATGGACAGAGGACCCCAGCAGGCTCGGTCCACAGGGTAGCAAAGAGTTGAAAACGACTGAGCGACTAAGCATGTATGTATGTCTTTGACTAGCAATATAAATCTCACCCATCTCATCAGCATAAAGTATGCCATTATTTTTTAAAATTACTTTGATGCTTGAAATGTGATATTACGAATTTTTATTCCCTTGATTACCACTGAGCATCAACATATTCCCATGTCTGCTCATAAATATTTATTCTTCTATGAATATTTTGTTCATACCCTTTTCTCAGATCTTAAATTTACTATTTTCATGCTTGTCTTTTCTTTGTATTGGGTATCCATAGCTTTCTACAGTGCTTAAAGGAGAAAAAAATGAAAGCAATGTCAGTTTTGTTGCGATGACTATGAAGGAAGGGCATGGAGAGCCTTATATCCTCCCTCACGTTTTAAAGCCTGGTCAGTTCTGTGAAATTCAGAGCTTAGTGTCTATTTAAAGAGAAAGCAGGAGAAATAAGGTAGAAGGAAATCAGAAAGTAGAAACATGTTTTCAATATTTTTATTATATTCTTTTATAGATAAGTGAGGCTTTATAAAAACTGAGTAATAGCAAGGCCAAGATTAAGATTGAAACCCAAGGTCATCAGACCTCAGATTAACACTGATTCACATTTGGAAAGACAGAACCTTCTAGATTCCTTTGGCACAGTGCCTCAGGCCTGTCCCAGTCAGAGCCAGAGCACATCATTGATTTGGGATTAGAGGGAGAGGGTATTGAGTCCACAGCATGGGGAACACTACCAAATTGCCATTTTCATCCTCTCTACTTTCGGGGAGTATAAAATGTCATTGATTTGAAAAGTATAATTAATGTCCTAAGAGATTCTGGCTGGTTTTGTCCTGGGGCTTAAGAGGGGCTTATTTCAGGCCATTGGCACACCTGCACTAGAAACAGCATAACAAAAGCTGATTTGGACAGGACCCTGCCTAAAATGGCAGTGATACAAAGTTGAGTAAGAAGATTTTGGCCAAAACCCAATGAACTTGCAATTCTAATGCGCTAATATTGAAAAAGGAGGACTCAATAGAAAGATAAATTACAGTAATTGAACCAAAGTTGCAATCAGCAAATGTTTGCACTGGGAAACCACCTGGTTCTTGAACATTTCTGTTTTTGATGGATCCAACTGAGGTTTCCAAATCTATTAGTAGTCTTATGAGGTTTTGTTTCTTCTTTCACAGAGATAGCTGATGGGTTGTATCATGTATTTTTAATAACAACCATTTGGATCCCTGGTATAGAAGAATTCTGAGTCCTTGATAAAAGGGATCAGAGTTACAAGGATAATTGGGGTATATCTACCACACGTGCATATTTGTCATACCTCTGTGTCATCATCAGTGTTCAGAAAAGGGCCTGACAAAAATGGTGCTAATGGACACCAAAGGAAAAAGACCACTCAGTTATCCCGCATTGTGGGTCTCGTAGGCTCGATAAACTCTACACCCCATCCCTAATCCCACTCAGGGAAACCTTACAGAAAAACAAAAGTCATCTTGAAGAGTCCTTCCAATGAATATATGACTTGATTTTAAATCTCCCTTAAAAGGAGTAAAATTTCTAACTTGGCTTTTTCAATTCTTTCCCGTTATAGATTCATATTAAAACTGGCCTCCAACATGTTAAACATATGACACAGAGAAGAATTTACTTGGTTCCTCCCATTTCACAGTGAGTTTAACTGACGTGAACAATCAGCATAGATATATCTACCGCAGTTAGTTTGTTCAACTTAACCAGAAGTGCTGATAGTTACAAAGTGCCAACTCTCTGTTAAGGAAATAAAAATACAACCCCAAATTAAGAACTACATATCTCAAGAAAAGTAACTTACAAACAAAACACAAATATAACCCTGAAATAACTTTCACATTTCTCAAGGGAAAGTAATTTCTACTTTTTGAAACATGCAATTTACCAACAGCTCCTATAATCACAGCAATTCTCACATTAGCATAGAGCGCATGCTTATAACTTTGCAGTCTAGCAGTACATTGAACCAGTCTTTTTTGTCGTTGCTATTTAGATCTTGAATTTAACACTCATATATTCTAAAAGGATATGAGAGAGCAAATTGAGCTTTATTCTTTGAAGTAGCTTCATATTTAACTCATTTATCCCATTTGAATTAAAAATCATCCATATACTACTATTTCCAGCATACATACTATAATTTTCAAGGTACATGTCAGACCCAAGGAAAAAAATAATTCATTATGTCTGTAAAAATGGATCCTGAATCCATTCACCCAGATCTTTTCTGATTCCAGACACACATTTCCAACCTTCTTGTAGACTCCTGAATTGATACCTCATGTCCCCATTTTTATTAAAGCATCACCAACAACTTTAAATCAGAAAACTCTTCTGGTTTTCACTCTCCCTTGTCCCATTATTCTCCCATGTGATAATCATCAAGTTCTTTTTCATAATATTATTACACCATTATTCTTCTTGTTTCTATAAAGAATCACCATGCTGGTGGTGGTGCTGGTTTAGTTGCTAAGTTGTGTCCAACTCTTGCATACAGTTCATAGGGACTGTAGCCTACCAGGCTCCTCTCTGTCCATGGGATTTCCCAGGTAAGAATAGCGGAGCAGGTTGCCATTTCCTTCTCCAGGGGATCTTCCTGATCCAAGGATCAAACCATCAAACCATGTTTTCTGCATTGCAGGCAGTCTCCTACATTGCAGTTGGAAAGAATCACCATACTGACAAACAAATTGGGAGATGAATTCAAATCATTAGCTCCAATCTACACCCTCTAGAGTAGGAAAAGCACACAATAGATACTAACACACGAAACCCTGATAGGCTGCTCTTAGTACTTCAGCTTAAAGACTCCAAATCTAAATTATCTCATGAAGTAGCTCACATGATCTACCATCACACCTGGGACTCTGTTAATCTCAGGTTGAGGCCTACAAGCAGATTGCAGGCATGCTGGGGTTACTGTCCTTCCTTGGTTTTCATTCATAAATAGCTATGAGAAATTTTCCAATGACAAATGCCTTTTCTCAACATGTATGGTGGCTTCCAGGAAACTCTTTAAAACTTGTGAATACATAGCTTCCTCACACCACCAACCTCCTCCCTGGATAATGGCAGTGCTCACCACAAGGTCTTAAGAGGGAACCCACCTATTTTTAATCCTAGATGAAAAATACAATTTGTCACACCTTGCATCCAGACACTGTGAAAGACATCCATATTCTCCAGTAAAAAGGAACCAGTCCACCTTGGAATGCAAAGAAAATACCTGACCCATGGACTGGGGCAGTAAATACAGGAGATAAGACTGGAGCATCTTGAAGTTCAAGAGACAAAGGACTTGCCAAAAAATCACAATGATGGAGACATGTCAGAGGGAAATGGGAGCATCAGATGTACAGAGCCAGGAGATGATGGGATGCTCAGATCTATATCACATCTTCTTTGCAGGTTTTTGTTGTTGTTGTTTTCTGGCTGTGCCACATGGTATGTGGTTCTTTGTTGCCTGATCAGGGATTGAACCCAAGCCCCCTCTCTGCATTAGAAGCATGGAGTCTTAAACACTGGACCATCAGGGAAGTTTCTGCTTTGCAGTGTAAGAAACGAGATGGATCACATAGTCTTCAAATGAGCTAAGTCAATGACTGCTTGTCTGGAATAAGATTGTGGTACATTATCTGGCTATAAGAACCACCCTGGTATTTGTCAATCTTAACTTCAAGAGGAAAAGAAAGGAGTCCAAGGCTCTTAATCCAAACAGACCCAAGCTTTTGACTTGAGTGATAGCTTTGAGTGACGGCAGGAGAAAATTGGGATCCTTGATTTCTTCTGCTAAAGGCTTGGTTTTTTTAGGGATAACTTTTCTGTATGTAAGTATCAATAGCAGCTGATGTAAGAATATAGGTAGAATATGTATGGAGATGATGTACATACCCCTTTTCTCCCAACCTCAGCCCAGTAGCTTTCAGACCTCGGACTTCAGCAGTCAACTGTTTCTGACTTATTCAGGATTCACTGAAAAACCCAAAGCAAATTTGTGTCTATATGTGTACTCTTTGCCTTGAATAAATAACATCCAATAATACTAAGAGAAATTGCATTATGTTTCTAAAAAATTCATGAGGAAATGAGTCTCTGTTTCCTAACTAAATAAGTCCACATTTTACAAAGCTGCTACAATTCTTGCATCATTTTCTGACAAGATTATGATTTTTGTTTAAAGATTTATAAAGGAAGGGCCCACTTGAGACTATAGAGGGTGAGTAGTCCCTGGAGGGGCAGATAATGTTTGATGTCATTGAACCAGGAAAAAGGCAAGACCTTAGGGGAGAAAAAGCCTAAATAGATCATCATCCTTAACCTTTCTTATTCATCTGAAAGCTGAGGGATGCAAATAGCCAAAGAAAGCTCTTGCGAGAGAGAACTAGTGAACTTGTAAGGAGAGAACTTGTCAAGAGCTTATTTTGCCCATGGGAATGGACCAGATCTTATCATCTAGAGAAGAGGGTAACAAACTTCAGCCTAACCTACAGCCTACAGCAAACCGTCTGCTTTTCTAAAATTTCATTGGAATTATTTAGAAGATTCATAGTGTTCTTCTGTGATGGTTAGATAGCATTATCAACTCAATGGACATGAATTTGAGCAAACTCAGGAGACAGTGAAGGACAGAGGAGCCTGATGTGTTATAGTCCATGGGGTCACAAAGAGGAGTGAAAGCGACCGGAAAACAACAGTGTTCTATGATTGCTTCCCTTTTAATTCTTGATTTTTGGTAATGGATATAAAAAATATTCTACCACATCTCAGTTAAGTTATCGCAAAACAAAAGCAAAGTCCTTTCTCTAAATTTGAACCAGAAAGTTAAAGGACACCTCTGATGGCCATAATGGAGATAGCACATAATCCCAAGGGGGTGGTTACAGCCTCAGGGTCCAGCTCTGCTAGGAGATTCCTACAGTGAGATTCTCCTCTGGTGCCAGCCTCAATTGGCAGCATTTTTTTTCCAAACCACAATGATATATTTATTTGTGTGTTTTGTTTTTCACTTTTTATCAGCCTTACTGGTGTAGAATTAACATATAACAAAAGTCACTAATTTTGTGTGTGCAGCCTTAAAAGATATAAATATAGTAGTGTCACCACCACCACGCTCATAATGCTAAACATTTCCATCACCCTCAAAAGTTCACTCAGAACTCTTTGTAGTTAATCCCTTCTGCTACTTCCTGGCCCTAGCAAACAGTGGTCCTCTTTCTAGCATTACAGATTTGCTTTTCCTAATTTCTCACATAACTGTAACCAAGGTACAAGTATATTTTAAAATAAAAATTGTATATATTTAAGTTGTATAACATGATGATTTGCTACTATATATATTTGTGTGTGTATCTGTATGTGTGTGTGTCTAACTCTTTGCAACCCCTTGGACTGTAGCCTGCCAGGCTCCTCTCTCTATGGGATTCTTCAAGGCAGGAATATTGAAGTGGGTTCCCATTTCCTCCTTCAGGGGATCTTCCTGACCCAGAGATCAATCTCGTGTCTGTCTCCTACATTGGCAGGTGTATCTTCACCATTATCATCACCTGGGAAGCCCCAGATATGTATATAATGATGTGTATATATCATTAGTACAGTATGCTAGGTAAAATAAACCAGATGCAGCGAGAAAACAACCACATGGTCTCAATTACATAGTAGAATCTTAAAAAGTTGAATTCAGGGGCTTCCCTGGCAGTCCAATGGTTAAGACTCCCATACTTCCCGTGCAGGGGCGAGAGCCCAATCCCTGGTCAGGAGAGTAAGATTGCACATGCCACTTGGTGTGGCCAAAAATAAAATGGAAGAAAAGTCAAATTCCTAGAAGCAAAGAGTAGAACCCTGTTTACCAGGGATAGAGGGGAGATGGGAGAAATGGGGAGATGTTGACCAAAACTGCAGTTCTATAGGATGACTAAGTCTAGAGATGACTTAGATAAAGTCTGGAGATAAAGCCCAGCATGATGATTGTAGTCAATAATACCTCACTGAATACTGGAATTTGCTGAGAGTAGATTTCAGGTGCTCTCATCATTAAAAAAAAAAAAAAAAAGAAAAGGTAACTAGGTAAGGAGATACTTGACTATAATAATCATTTCGCTATGTCAAAGGCAGTGTTTCTTTATTCTGCTTGTGCCTTTATTATTTACAGTGTATTTCTAACCCACTTAAACAAGAAAAGTAAAGGAAGCCTGTAATAATAAAACTTAAAACAAGAAAAATTTTAAAAATGATTGTAGAAGAGATCCAAAATCACAGAACAGGGATTCCCCTGGTGGTCCAGGGGCTAATACTTCACACTCCCAACGCAGGGGGCCTGGGTTTAATCCCCTGTTGGGGAACCAGATCCCGCATGCTGCCATTAAGACCAGATACAGCCAAATAAATAAAAATAAACAAACTCACAGAATAACGTCTTACTGAGAATCATATTCCCAGTTGACCACATGTTTAGAACAAGTTTCAACTCCAAACCACTGTTGCTAAGACTACATTAACATAATCAGGATACAGCCTCCCAAATGATAGTAGATTTACAATTCTAGAATTGTATGAAAAGGCCATCCTGTGGAGTCAGTAGAGTTGGCTCTCCTTTTCTCATCATTTATTTATGCATTCATTCAACAAACATTCATTGAACTTTGTCTTGGCACTTGCATGGAAGCACAACCACAGCCCAAGCTGACTTCCTTCTGAAATTTTCTCAGTACATCTAATGCTCTCCTATGGCAGGGCAAAGTTTTTCAAATGTATAGTAGATAAAACTATTGACAAGGTGCTGGCATCTCTATTTTGTCAACATCGAAGAGCTTGGGGAAAAATGTCCCTGTGTTCTCTGCCTTTTAAAAGTGAGCACAGAGAGGAGGGCAAACACGGGCATTCCAAACCAAAGGAAAACAGTAGATGTTTGATGTAGAAAATTGCTTCCGGTTTTGAGAGGGATGTGAGAGAGAAGGAAGAGGCCTCAGTGGGGAAAGCAGGCAAGTTGCATTAGCTGCAAGGACAAAAAACAGAAGACATGAGAATGGGGAATTAGTATTCAACCGTCTCATTGTGCCAGGGGAAATATTAAACAGCTTTTTGAGAGTGCCTTTTGCAGTGTCTCCTCAAGAAAACTGTGAGAAATAAATCAGTAAGGGAAGGGTTCTGACAGCCAAGGTTTCGCCCTTCCTTCAATAACTTAATAAGAACATGTACCAAAGTGGACTGGCCCTCACTGATCACTTTTTCTAGAGCAAGCTGATTCAACCTGGGAGTAGCTTTGAGTCAGGTTCCCTAATCTGCAGGGTAAGTGGGCTTCATGCTTCATAGGTACCCTGGTTGAGACACAAGAGCAAATTCTATGACATTATTCCTCAAAACATTCGATTAACATTTAATCACTTTAAAGGGAAATATTTATATTTCCTTTCAAAAATCCTGATGAAAATAAACATGACAGCAGTTTGCTTGGAAAGCAGGACCCATTAGGATCTGTTGTGCTAAGGTTATCAAATATGATTTCAGTTTTGCAGGAAGGAGAAACAGAGTTTATGAGAATAAGATTTGATGTGTTTACTGAAGTCTCCAAGGCAATCAAGGGCGAGACGGCAGAAAATTCTGACCGAAGTGAATGCTTTTGAAAGGAAGGAAGAATGAATGCCATTGTTTAGATAAAAGGGAAGAGCTCCAAGTAGATTTCTTTTTTTTTCTTATTGTCATAATTCATACTTAGCTTCCTAGTCAACACCTGATCTGCAAAACCAAACGCACTTAAAGGTAAATGATTAGCTTTAATCATTAGTCACTACGTAATTACTGAAAAGACATGTTCATAATAGTAAAGGAAGCTACAAATTTCTTTTAAAACTCCATCTATGCTGAGAAAATATTTGTTTCTTTCAAGATTTCATTTTTTCAAACTGCTTACAGGCTTGCTAGATTTTTGTGGAAATTTTCAGCAACAAAGCAAGGTTTCAAATGATTTTGTGATCTTCTACACTTTGCTAGAGGATATATTTCTGATTTTTTTTTTCTTTTTCTGCTTCCAAATTACATTTTCAACCAAATCGTGTCACTCTGCAGCTTTTCCCCCAAAGCATGTGATGTGTGAACCATCTGTAAATATTTATTGAATAGCTGATGATCAACAAAGACTGACAAATAGTCAATGGCCAGTTAAAAGAAACACATTGAAGGCATTTTGAGTGTATGTTTATTACGAGAGAATCTCTTGGTTTTGGTGGAATACAAAATATATGAAATGTAGATTCTACCTCAAGATATGGTCTAGAAAATAGAAAGCAACCATGAAAGTGGTATTGAAAATCATCATGGAAATTCAAAGTTGGAAGAACAACACCCTGATGAGGTTTTAGAAAAAGTACTTCTGAAAAGGAGGCCATTGAACCTGAACTAGAAAGATGTGGAACCAGAGGCCAAGGCCATCATGGGCCAAGGGTACAAGCAAAGCACAAGCACAGAGTTGTGGAATGCATACAACACTTCAGTTCCTGGCTACAAATGAAGAATTATAAGACATGCTACTGTGAACAAAAGAAGGATTAACATAAAGGCAAGAGAGAAAACCATCAAAGCAATACTCAATTTAATGTATTTTATCCTTGAACTGCAGCAGCAGGGCTTCCCTGGTAGCTCAGTGATAAAGAATTCACCTGCAATGTAGGTTCAATCCCTGGGTCAGGAAGATCCCTTGGAGGAGGAAATGGCAACCCATTCCAAGATTCTTTCCAGGAAAATCCCACGGACAGAGGAACCTGGAGGGCTATAGTCCATGGAGGTTCAAAGAGTCAGACATGACTGAGCAACTAAACACCACCACCATCCTTGAACTAGACTCCTATTGAGCTCCCATTGGGTGCTCAATTGAAGCTTGTCTTAAAATCCAAGAACTGGTAAAGCAAAGACAAGTAAAAGAAAATTTCTGCCCTTGAGTTTCCACAGTTTAGTGGTGAGACCAGCACAAAAATCGATGCTTTCAATATAAGCACTGCGATTAAAAAGTTGGCACAGGGAAAGAAAAAAAAAAGCATATAACTTTGGTTGGGGAGGAAAGTCAAGAGGGTTTCCTAAGAAGAAACTAGTGAAACTCAACCTTGAAGGATAAGAAGCAGTGAGCAGGAAGTAGAGAAGCTTTTCAGACACAGGTGAGAAGCTGACATACAGAAAGTGAAGTGAGGTTTCCTATCATTTTATTTCACACACGCACTCCCAACATGGATTATCAACTACAAACCCATTTCAGCTTCACTTTATTAGCACTTGCTTTATAAACAGGATATTAAAATTTCATTCACTTCAACAAATATTTATCAAGCCAAGCAGTCTACACAGTGTTCTCAACTTTTTGAAACCTCCCTAGCTTTTTCTCATGTAGTTTTCTCTGCCCAGCCTGTCAGTCTTTTCTATCTTCACCCATCAAATTTTAATCCACCCAATGAAGACCTGATGCAGCCAAAAATAAATAATAAATAAAATAAATAAATATATATATATATATATTTTTTAAATTTCTCTCCATCCACCAAGGCCCTTCTATTCAAAAGCCATCATTGCATTTTGCTGGTATCTCAAATTCTTTTTACTTCTTTCAAGTACCCAATATGCATTCTTTGTACAATCTTGTTATGCCTACTATATTTTGCCTTATAACTATGTTTCTACCAACATCTGTGTAAGAGCAGAAAAAATTGTGTTTTGTTATTTTCTATTTTTATTCTCTATAAGACTAGAACAGTGCTTTGCACCACCAACTTTTGCTAAAATGCATGCACAAGATTGTTCCAAGAATAAATCAAATACACGTGTGGGTCAAAACTGCCCATTTCCCAGTCTACATACACGTGCATATATCTGCATATACAGGTCAATGCATAAAAGTCTATACATGTATAAAAATAATATCTACCATCACCAAAATTTCCTCTAGTATTTATATTATTTTTCTCCATAGTTAATTCATTTGTACAAAGAATAAAAATGCTAGAAAAACAAAACCCTGGAAACTATGATACAAAGTGTCAAACTGTATGATTCCAATTATATGACACAGATGACACTACCCTTATGGCAGAAAGTGAAGAGGAACTCAAAAGCCTCTTGATGAAAGTGAAAGAGGAGAGTGAAAAGTTGGCTTGAAGCTCAACATTCAGAAAACAAAGATCATGGCATCTGGTCCCATCACTTCATGGGAAATAGATGGAAAAACAGTGGAAACAGTGTCAGACTTTGTTTTTTTGGGCTCCAAAATCACTACAGATGCTGATTGCAGCCATGAAATTAAAAGACGCTTGCTCCTTGGAAGGAAAGTTATGACCAACCTTGATAGTATATTGAAAAGCAGAGACATTACTTTGCCAACAAAGGTCCGTCTAGTCAAGGCAATGGTTTTTCCCGTGGTCATGTATGGATGTGAGAGTTGGACTGTGAAGAAAGCTGATCGCCGAAGAATCGATGCTTTTGAACTGTGGTGTTGGAGAAGACTCTTGAGAGTCCCTTATACTGCAAGGAGATCCAACCAGTCCATTCTAAAGGAGATCAATCCTGGATGTTCATTGGAGGGACTGATGCTAAAGCTGAAACTGCAATACTTTGGCCACCTCATGCGACGAGTTGACTCACTGGAAAAGACTCTGATGCTGGGAAAGGTTGGGGGCGGGAGGAGAAGGGGACGAAAGAGAATGAGGTGGCTGGATGGCATCACCGACTCTGTGGACATGAGTTTGAGTGTACTCCGGGAGTTGGTGATGGACAGGGAGGCCTGGCATGCTGTGATTCATGGGGTCGCGGAGAGTCGGACACGACTGAGCGACTGAACTGAACTGAACTGAACTGAAAGAAAAGGTAAAACCAGAGGGAAAAAAAAAGTAGACCAGAGGTTCCAGAGTTTGTGGATGGGGTGTGAAGTTGAACTGCAAATGATACAGAACTGTTCTCTGCGGTGATGAATATGTTCTAAAATTTGACCATCATGGTCGCTGCAGGACTTTATATATTTACCATAAATTGCCTTATAAAATGTGTATTTTGCAGTATGTAACTTAAACCCCAATAAAGTTGTTTTATCTATTTATTTATTTTTGGCTGTACCAACAGCACATGAGATCTTAGTTCCCCAACCAGGGATTGAACTCATGCCCTCTGTAGTGGGAGCACAAAGTCTTAACAACTGGACTGTCAGGAAGTCCCAAATTATTTTAAAACAACACATATTATAGGTAATTCCCTGGTAGTCCAGAGGTTAGGGTCCTGTGCTCTTACTTCCAAGGGCCTTGGATCAATCCCTGGATAGGGAAATAAGACCTCACAAACCACACAGTGCAGCCCAAAAGAAAAAGAAAAATTTAAATATATATATTAAAAATGCTACCTTAAAAATACATATTGTACTAAAAAACTTTTTACTTTAAGCCAGGTCCTTGAAAATCAAGTATTTTTGTATGTTATGTAGCTCTTGACAAACTGCTGAAGGAATAATCTGGAAAAGGAAAGATACTATCACGTAACTCATATTATGTAATAGCAATCCACAGACTCCCAAGTAAAATAAAAATAGTTGACGAAAGTTGGAAATAGTATAATTGTTGATTTTGCTGAAAAACTATATTCTTAAGACATGACAAAAATTTCAGCATGATTTAAAGGAAAATAATACAAAGAGATGATAATCAACACACCTGCCACAATGGAGAATTAGGTACAAGGTAAAAAAGAGTGGCTCTGGGAATATTTATATATCAAGAAACTTTTAGCTCCTCAAAAAAAAAAAAATATGAGGAAGAAAGGAAGCCAAAGAAGAAGGTTGACAGGCAGGAAACCAGAAAATTGATCACTGGAATTTAAATTACTCTGAAACAAACTTTAATTCTGTGCTCCTAAGTTGATGATGAAAGAACCCACATTTGAGAGAGTGCCTGAACAGAACTGTTAAACAGTGGGACAATTATAAAGCTGACACACAGGAAATGACTTCAGGATATTAGAAATGGAAATATGCATGGAAAGGAACCTCTGGTGCTTCATGACACAGAGGTCAGATATTACACAGGAATATTCTAATATTAGTTTCCAGTTAAAATTCTATTTTCAAATCTTGTTTCCAAAGAACTCCAGAGTGCATCCACTTTCTGTTGTTGGCAATTTCATTACAGTGAATGTTCTATTCCCAGTCAACAGATCCTGGAAAGCAAAGGTCTCTCTAGGAGTTGCTGTGAATTAAGAAGTATAAAGAATCTTCAGAATTACTTACTTTTTAGTAATAAATTATTTAAAAAACTATTATGGATTCATCTCACCCTTTCGTAGTCAGAAAATCTTACGTGTATGTTTTGTCTCTGTGATGAAAGATGGAATAGGTTTTCCTGAGCAGGTAACTGAAATGGAGAATTCTAGCTTTTGAAGTCCATTGCCTACTAATGTTGCTGCTAAGGGGGTCCTGCTCTCTTGTCCGTCTGCCTCTCCCCCAGCCCCATTTCATACTGCTACCTTCTTTAGAAGTCTCTGATACCAAAAGCAACACAGTAAAGATCCAGCTCTTTTCTTCATTTGAAGTGTAACTTCTCACATATCACATCAACTTTGGTTAACCAGCTTCCACCAGGTCTAACAGAAAATCAGAGATAAAGGAAAGATAAGTCTGAGTCTGGCAGAACAAGTCTTGGACTTGGAACCATAGACTGGATTCAGGTTCCACTGACTTCTGGATAACTTAGAGATACACATCCTGTGCGTTCCCACCGCACCCTTCTGCATGCGTTAAGTATAGTTCCGATCACTGTAGTGTAATTACCTCTTTATTTGTTCCCACTCCCACCCCAGGACCCTAGGTTCTTCAAAGGCAATGTCTGTCTTTGTTAATGAATCCTTCCTACCCAAGAGAATGACTGCTGGACTAAATAACAGTGAACAAGTCATTTCACCTCTCTGCATTTTATTTTCCCATGCGTACATTAAAAATAAAACAACTTCTTTAGGGGCTATTTTGACTTTTAAAAATATATACAAGTATAATGAAAAAATTCACTGTAAGCTAGAAAGTTACATGTCATCTTTTTATTACTTATGCTCATCCAACAATTAAAAACAACAACCATTCCATAGCAGAATGGTTCAGTGAATGTTATAGCAAGTTCCACTGTAATAAAAATCCATGTATAGGGGAATAGTATCAAGCAATTGTTGACAATCTAGGTATCTAAGCAATAGGTTAAGTAGATAATTTTTTTTTAAAAATGTAGCTTGGATGACCCTTTCAAATCCGTAATAACAGAAATTGCCTGGTAGCCAGATACAAAAGAAGTTGGCATTTATTTGTAGCCCCATGTTTCTATGACCAGGAGGTAAAATAAGACAAATCCGAAGTATTAATACATGCCCCTAATGAGTGATTGAGTTTTTTAAAGACATATGGTGAGGCGTTAGATATCTTACAGAGTTGCATGTAAATAAGGTCATCAGTTCATCCACCCATTCCTCCTTACAGTCTATCCGTCCAATCAGCAACTTGAATATCAACTCAATAAATAATGCATTTTACACATATGTTGTGAGAATCTAGGAGATGATAAGTTATCAGTGGGAAAATTGACAAATATGGCATATTCTGTACCTTAAAGTTACTTACAATTAGTAGGGGGAAGAATTCATGAAGCTGTATGCACGGGGGTCAGGCTATGTATTTATTTTCCTATTTAACACTGTGGAGAATTTTGACTATTTATTATAAGGCCTTATTTACACATGCAGAAATGTATGTTGACAAGATCACAAAAATACTTTCAACATGGACCTTTAATGTCACATAAAATGTTTTCTTGAGAAATATTCCCATTGAAAAATATATGCCTAAAAAAGTTGATCTATTCACTAAGTCATTACCCATTTATATAAAATGGTGGATACATGTATTTTGTAAATGATTTAAGGGCGAAAATGTGTATACATTTGGTTGCCAGATCTAAGATATGTCACAGTTATTAGGGATGTTAAAAGGGAAGAATAACTATCTCCAGTAGGTTAGAGTAAATGAACATGTCTTATTTGACTTTGTGGACACATGCCTAGCACAATGTGAATACACAATATATTGAGAGAATAAATAAATGAATGAAGACTGTTAAAATGATAGCAGCCTGAGACACATAGGTGAGAACTAAATCAAATGGAAAAGAAACTGGAATTAGTCTAATTAGTCTTCGTTTCTTGTGGAACCCACTGTTTCTCACCCTCATCTATGAAAGGATAGTAACATAAAATAAATGGGAATTTGGAGTTTAAATCTAGACTACTCCAATTGGGTAGGTAATGTAATCTTTTGAAATCCCATCTATAAAACGTTAATAAAAGTATGTAATGTGTGAAAACATGTAGCACACACATTTTCTGACAGAATTACTGTTCTACATATTTGAATTGATATTTTAGATTTAAATTTTTCTGGGGGCTAAAAACCCCTGATATTGTTCCATTGCAATAATGTGCCAAGAATCCATCCAATGTCATTCATCCTGATATTTTTATATAACTGATATTTTCAAAGACACACATGAAGACAGGTAATTGTAGAAGAAAATGTCCTCTTCTTCCCTCTCACCAGTCAATCGAGTGCTCCCAAGCTCTCTTGATTTATCAGTAGCTGTCTATGTGGTATGATATGAAGGATATGTAAAGTTATTTCCTGTTTAAATACCTTTTTAACAGTCTATCTTGGAGACTAGAAATAACATCATTGGAACCCTTTGTTTTAATTACAGCAGAGATCAAGCCCTGACTTCCTATCAGATAGTTCTGAAATACTAATAAATAAAAAGAATGAGAGAAAATTGAGCTCAGAAAAAGTTTAACATATCAGTGGAGCAAATATGAACCAAAAGAGTAGACCTTAAATCTAGGCTTCATGTACTCCTGGACAATTAAAGGGGAGTTTCTGGGGAATAGCAACACTAAGAGACCTCCATATAAGACAAGGGACAAAGCTTACTACTAACACCAGGCTCAAAGAGGACTCTCCTGTTCCATATAAAGAGCCTGATCATTTGTCAACCTGGAGCAATTACTTTATTGGAAGCTCTGAACCCCAGGAGTCAGAGTAACATTGACACAGTCCCACAAACAGAATCTGAGACAAGCTGATTGCTGGCTATGTGACTGAGTTCCCAATTTTCACACTGTCATTGTGGAAAAAAGTAAAATATCATCATAAAACTGGTCACAGACTAGCTCCCTGGGAGCAGATTGACAGCAACATAAATAAGAAAGGGGACACAGGGAGAAAAAATTAGAATCCAACCTACGTGTGTACAAAAATAAATTTCAGAAGGCACAAAGACCTCTATTAAAAGGAAAAATTAAAACTTTATGAATATACAGAATGAGTCAATGAATTTCAGGAGGCATCACACAACAATATATGACAAACAAATTGAGGTCAGAAAATAATTTGAAAGTGGGGTCAACAGGTCTTGAAAATGCATCATGAAATGAAAGGGGGTCAAGATGCCTCCAACATTTTTGACCTGAGCAACAGAAAAATAATGTGCTAAATACTGAGTTTGGGAAGACTAGAGCAACAGCAAGGTGGAGAAGGAATATTAGGATTTATCTTTGGGCAAATTAGAATTGAAGTTCCTATTAGACCTCCAAATAGAGGTGTTTATAGTAAGTTGAAAATATGAATCTGAGCTCTGGAGAGAAATGATATCTGGAAACCGAAATCTGGAAGTTAGAAGCTTATGGTCACTATGTAGAGCCATGGATGTTGATGAGATTTCTTGGGGAGAAAAAAAGTTAGGAAGGAAATGGTGAAAGATGACACCCTAAGGAATTCCATTAACTAGAGACTGGGAAGAGCAGAAAGAACCAGTACAAGAGCCTGAGAATGAGTGACCATAGGAGAAAGGATCCGGAAGATCTTGTCCTAGAAGCCAACTGAATAATATCTCAAGAAGGAAAAAAGAAAAAAAATGGCTGCAACAGAAGTTTCTGACAGAGCAAATAAGTT
Organism: Moschus berezovskii; assembly: GCF_049115385.1. Lineage (NCBI taxonomy): Eukaryota > Metazoa > Chordata > Mammalia > Artiodactyla > Moschidae > Moschus > Moschus berezovskii. The sequence continues at coordinate 35,711,727 of NC_142472.1, forward strand.
AGAGCTGATCCCGGGTTCGAGAATTTGGAAAAAACTGTAGTGACCATGAGGGAGAAATTTCAGTGGAATGATTGAGATGCATGTGTGACAAGAATGGTATAGAGGAAAGGAAATAAGGGAGTGTGTGTCTGGACAGCTCCTTCAAGGAGTTTTCCTAATAAAGGGAAACAGAGGAATGAGTCAGTAGCTGAAAAGGGAGAGTATGAAAAAATTTTTTTCAAAGATAGGAAATATGACATTTTGTTGTTTAGTTGCTAAGTTGTGCCCAACTCTTTTGAAACCCCATGGATTTATCTCACCAGGCTCCTCTATCCATGGGATTTCCCAGGCAAGAATACTGGAGTGGGTTGACACTTCCTTCTCCAGGGCATCTTCTCAATCCAGGGGTCGAATCCCTGTCCCCTGCATTGGCAGGCAGATTCTTTACTACTGAGCCACTAGGGCCCATGGAATTTTTATGCTAACATAAATATTTCATTAGAGAAGAAGAAGTCAATGATGAAAGAACAATAAAATGAAATTATAGGAGTCAAGTAAGCAAAGAGAGAATAAGTACCCATCCACAAGAAGGGCGTTTGGCCTTATACAGAAGCAGAACAGTGATTCCTTCATAGCATTTATGCTTGAGATCATTTCACTTTTATAGAAACTTGTTATCTATTTTATTTTGCTTTATTTATTTTAGTTTTAAGATAATAAGATACCTAGTCACATGCTTATCTCTATCACGTGCCCCTCACTTTGGGAAATTACACACTCATCATCACACACATGAAGTCAGTGTCTGGCCCATATATGCATTGCTTAAACCAAGTGATACTGGTGAATCCCTCAACGTTTCAAGAAAGTACCCCTTAAAATTAATTGCTCCAGAAACTATTTTAAAATGTGATTTCCCTGGTCACACAGTGGTTGAGACTTTGCCTTGCAATGCAGGGGTTCAGGTTCAAGCCCTGATCTCACTGCCAAAATTCAAAATCATAAAATAGAAGCAACATCGCAACAAATTCAATAAATACTTTAAAAATGGATCACATCAAAAAAACATCTTCTTTAAAAAAGTCACACACAACTCAGTTCTCTAGGCAGAGTTATCTGAGCTGAATTAAAATGTGATGCAATGCTTAGAGGGGTAAGAAGATTTCCCATGGGGGGAAAAATGTTGCTCATCTCATGAAACTGAGTTGAGGGTTAACACTGACTTGAGAAATACTTTCTGTTTTGTTTCAAAAAACCTTCAACTTTTTAGATACAAATGCAATGTAAAGCCCCTAAAGTAAGTTGATGTAAAAGGTAGGTCTGAGTTTCCAATTTCATTATGTTTCTCCATTCATTCTTTGTGTGAGCTATATACGTGTAAAAAACATTGCTAGAGTTTGGAATAAATAAAATATTTTTGTTCTTTCTAGAATGGCATGCTCTTCCTTTTGCTTTCAGTTGAAACAGCATAAGAGTTTTCTAACAGTCTGCATTGATGTGATCGGAAAATTACCAAATGCTATAAAAATACCTTGCACAGAACTCTGAAGAAAAAAATTATATCTGAAAATTAATTCATGCCACATTACTTTGAGGTTTTAGACAGATTTTATTTGAGTGTCAAAAGCTGAAGAGTTGCCAGGAATGATGTGAAATTCAACATCTATCAATTATTTTCCTCAGAATTATTATGGTTTAATTTAAGCAGTTTCAAAAGCTTAACATTCTTTCTTTATATACAGCACTCTGAGCAAGTCAGGAACTAATAAAGGTGTGGTGATTTCAAATGTTCTTATTGTATTTTCACTTCTATAGCTCAGGGTGCCGTAACATAATACCACAGACTGGTTGCTGGTTGGCTTAAGCAACAGGAATTTATTTCTCAAGTTCTGAAAGCTGAGAAGTTCAAGATGGAGGCGCCACTCAATTCACTACCTGGGGCGAGCTCTCTTCCTGGCACACCTAACAGAGAGAGAGATCTGATCTCTCTTCCTCTTCTTATAATCCCACCCCTCATGACCTCATCTAAACCCAATAACCTCCCAAAAGCCAAATACCATCTCGTTGTGGGGAAGGTGGTCAACATGTGACTCTGGGGGAGACAAACAGCCAATTTCCTTCATCTTCTCAGGCAGTTGTTGTGTTAGCATGAGTCATTCAGTCGTGTCCGACTCTTTGTGACCCCATGGGCTTCAGCCCATCAGGCTCCCCTGTCCATGGAATTCTCCAGGCAAGAATACTGGAGTGGGTTGCATTCCCTTCTTCAGGGAATCTTCCTCACCCAGAGATTGAATCTGTGTCTCTGGCATTGCAGGCAGATTTTTTTACCATCTGAGCCTTTAGTTCAGCTCAGTCGCTCAGTCGTGTCTGACTTTTAGTGACCCCATGAATCATAGCACGCCAGGTCTCCCTGTCCATCACCAACTCCCAGAGTTCACGCAAACTCATGTCCATCGAGTCGGTGATGCCATCCAGCCATCTCATTCTCTGTCGTCCCCTTCTCCTCCTGTCCCTGATCCCTCCCAGCATCAGTCTTTTCCAGTGAGTCAGCTCTTTGCATAAGGTGGCCAAAATATTGGAGTTTCAGCTTTAGCATCAGTCCTTCCAATGAACACCCAGGACTGATCTCCTTTAGAATGGACTGTTGGATCTCCTTGCAGTCCAAGGGACTCAGCTTAGGCAGATCTAAATATTGCATCACTTCTAAAATATGTGAGATTTCTGAATACTTTGTCAAGAAATATCTCATTGTGCACATGTCAATACACTTCTGTCAAAATACCAACTGAGCATCCATAAGCAAGGAATGAAGGGTCATTCATAAAAACCATGGTACCTATTAGGCCTCTAATCAGAACATTTAAACTAAGGCCAGATACTTGAGGACACATTTGAGGGATATTTTCCTCTGAATTCTGTAATTTTACTGTGCTTCAAAAAGTCTACAACCTAGCCATGAGTTGCCAGGGTTTTTATTTTCTGCCAATTTGGCATTCAGGTTGGTAATGAATGAATCCAATGACTAAATATGACTTAGTTTGCAATTCAAGTAGGTTTCGTTTTTTTGTTCTGTTTTTAAGTGGAAAAGAAGGAAAAACCTTTGTCATGTACAGATGTAACATTTGGTTTAAGATCTTAAGAAATAATTTTTGAAACATCAATGGCTGACTTCAGAGTAGAGCTGATTCCCTATCCTTGGCTATCTAAATCACAATTTTGTTTTCCCTAGGTCCGACGTCTTCAGATTAAACAGAAGTGAAGTAAAATAGACTTTAAATATTAATGACTTCATGTGGTATTGAGCAGAACAAATAACTGACAGGCAATTTCCAGATTTTACACATTGTTCTGGATAAGGCTTGCAAAGAGCTCTTTGGCAGGGACTGCCTCTCTGTAATCTGTGTTGCTTTTATTTTCCTTATGCTTATTTTCAGCTTGCATAGCTACAGAATACAATGCATGCAAAAAATCAGAGACTTCGTAAGCAAAAGTACTGCCACACATTTGGTGGAGGTGAGCTACTCCTTCTGAAAGGATAAAAGATATGGGAAGAAATGGGGGGGAGGGATGAGGGCAAGACTAGATTATAATCAATCTAGTGCATCAACAGAACCTGAAGTTATTTCCACCTATTGTCACGCCAAATCACATCTCTATTTGTCTCCCTGTCACTCTCTCCACAGTGACAAGTCAACCCTGACTGACATTTTTAACCCTGGAACTGCTAAGCATTACTGAATTCAGTTGTAAGAAGGAAAGCAGTTGAAACTATCCACAGTGGTAAGTGAATCTGAAAATTTAAGAGTTCAATCTACCAATGGACTTTTTCTTAGGAGTATAAGGCTGTGATACAGGAAAAGTGAAAATACAAAATATCTACACCTTCAGAAAAATTAGAGAAAGCAGATTTTTAGTAAAAAGGTAAGGTTGTTAGAGTATAGCCTGTATTGGGAAGGATACTGGAAAAGCCTCCAAGAGTTCTTTTCTTTTAAAATATTCACATTTCCGTTTGTTAATGTGGTGTATTACGTTGACTGATTTGCGGATATTGAAGAATCCTTGCATTCCTGGGATAAAGCCCACTTGGTCATGATGTATGATCTTCTTAAAATGCTGTTGGATTCTGATCGCTAGAATTTTGTTAAGGATTTTTGCATCTATGTTCATCAGTGATATTGGCCTGTAGTTTTCTTTTTTTGTGGGGTCTTTACCAGGTTTTGGGATTAGGGTGATGGTGGCCTCATAGCATTTATGATAAAAACCCTCCAGAAAGTGGGAATAGAAGGGACATACCTCAACATAATAAAAGCTATATATGACAAACCCACAGCAAACATTATCCTCAATGGTGAAAAACTGAAAGCATTTCCCCTAAAGTCAGGAACAAGACAAGGGTGCCCACTCTCACCACTACTATTCAACATAGTTCTGGAAGTTTTGGCTACAGCAATCAGAGCAGAAAAAGACATAAAAGGAATCCAAATTGGAAAAGAAGAAGTAAAACTTTCACTGTTCGCTGATGACATGATCCTCTACACAGAAAACCCTAGAGACTCTACCAGAAAACTACTAGAGCTAATCAATGATTACAGTAACGTTGCAGGATATAAAATCAACACACAGAAATCCCTTGCATTCCTATACACTAATAATGAGAAAATAGAAGGAGAAATTAAGGAAACTATTCCATTCACTGTTGCAACGAAAACAATTAAATACTTAGGAATATATCTACCTAAGGAAACAAAAGACTTGTACATAGAAAACTATAAAACACTACTGAAAGCAATCAAAGAGGACACTAATAGATGGAGAAATATACAGTGTTCGTGGATTGGAAGAATAAATATTGTAAAAATGAGTATACTACCCAAAATAATTTATACATTCAATGCAATCCCTATCAAGCTACCAAAGATATTTTTCACAGAACTAGAACAAACAATCTCACAATTTGTATGGAAATACAAAAAACCTCGAATAGCCAAAGCAATCTTGAGGAAGAAAAATGGAACTGGGGGAATTAACCTGCCGGACTTCAGGCTCTACTACAAAGCCACAGTCATCAAGACAGTATGGTACTGGCATAAAGACAGAAATATAGATCAATGGAACAAAATAGAAAGCCCAGAGATAAATCCACGCATCTATGCACACCTCATCTTTGACAAAGGAGGCAAGAATATAAAATGGAGAAAAGACAGTCTCTTTAACAAGTGGTGCTGGGAAAACTGGTCAGCCACTTGTAAAAGAATGAAACTAGAACACTTCCTAACACCATACACCAAAATAAATTCAAAATGGATTAGAGAGCTAAATGTAAGACCAGAAACTATAAAACTCCTAGAGGAGAACATAGGCAAAACACTCTCTGACATAAATCACAGCAGGATCCTCCAAGACCCACCTCCCAGAATATTGGAAATAAAAGCAAAAATAAACAAATGGGACCTAATTAAAATCAAAAGCTTCTGCACAGCAAAGGAAACTATAAGTAAAGTGAAAAGACAGCCTGCAGAATGGGAGAAAATAATAGCAAATGAAGCAACTGATAAAGGATTAATCTCCAAATTATACAAGCAGCTCCTGCAGCTCAATTCCAGAAAAATAAATGACCCAATCAAAAAATGGGCCAAAGAACTAAACAGACATTTCTCCAAAGAAGACATAAAGATGGCTAACAAACACATGAAAAAATGCTCAACATCCCTCATAATCAGAGAGATACAAATCAAAACCACACTGAGATACCATTTCACACCAGTCAGAATGGCTGCTATCCAAAAGTCTACATGCAATAAATGCTGGAGAGGATGTAGAGAGAAGGGAACCCTCTTACACTGTTGGTGGGAATGCAAACTAGTACAGCCACTATGGAGAACAGTGTGGAGATTCCTCAAAAAATTGGAAATAGAACTGCCATATGATCCAGCAATCGCACTCCTGGGCATACACACCGAGGAAACCAGAATTGAAAGAGACACGTGTACTCCAATGTTCATTGCAGCACTGTTTATAATAGCCAGGACATGGAAGCAACCTAGATGTCCATCTGCAGATGAATGGATAAGAAAGCTGCTTTGGTACATATACACAATGGAGTATTATTCAGCCATTAAAAAGAATACATTTGAATCAGTTCTAATGAGGTGGATGAAACTGGAGCCTATTATACAGAGTAAAGTAAGCCAGAAAGAAAAACACCAATACAGTATACTAACACATATATATGGAATTTAGAAAGATGCAAATGATAACCCTGTATACGAGACAGCAAAAGAGACACAGATGTATGGACAGTCCTTGGGACTCTATGGGAGAGGGTGAGGGTGGGATGATTTGGGAGAATGGCATTGAAGCACGTATGTTGTCATATGTGAAACGAATCACTAGTTCAGGGTCAATGCATGTTATAGGATGCTCGGGGCTGGCATGCGGGGATGATCCAGAGGGAGGATAAAGGAAGGAGGGAGGTGGGAGGGGGGTTCAGGAGGGGAAACTTATGTAAACCCGGGGCAAATTCATATCAATGTATGGCAAAACCAACCAATATAATATTGTAAAATAATTTGCCTCCAATAAAAAATAAATTAATTACATAAGAAAAAAAAAGAATAAGAATAATAAATTAAAAAATAAAAATAAAAAAAATAAAATATTCACATTTCCAGGTATGGCTTTTTATCATGATAAAAAAACCTGCAACCGAAAATATTGCATAGGGCACCCCCCAGCTCCTGCCTCTAGCAGCCACTCATCTACAATGAGTAAAGGTGATCAAAAGGTACAAACTTCCTGTTATAAAAGAAATAAGTCATGGGGATGTTATCTATGGCATTGTTGCTATAGTTAATAATACTGTATTGCATATTTCAAAGTTTCTAAGAGAGTAGATCATGAAAGTTCTCATGCTGCTGCGGCTAATTCACTTCAGTCGTGGCCAACTCTGTGTGACCCTATTGGCTATAACCTGCCAGGCTCCTCTGACCAAGGGGTTTTCCAGGCAAGAATACTGGAGTGGGTTACCATTTCCTCCTGCAGGGGAATCTTCCTCAACGAGGGATTGAACCTGAGTGTCTTGAGTCTCCTGCATTGGCAGGTGGGTTCTTTACCACTAAATTCACCCAGGAAGAACCAAAGTTCTCATGACAAGAAAAAATAACTTGCAAATATACACTGTGAAAAACATTGACCATACTTATTATGGTGAAAATTTTGCAGTAAATGTGAAAATCTAATCAGTATGTCATACACCTGAAAGTAATAAAACGTGATGCATGCCTGCTAAGTCACTTCAATCATGCCTCACTGTTTGCGAGGCTATGGGTTATAGCCCACCAAGCTCCTCTAATCCATGGAATTCTCTAGGCAAGAATACTGTAGTGGGTTGCCATGCCCTCCTCCAGGGGATCTTCCCAACCCATGGATTGAACCCACATCTCGTGCATTGACAGAGAGGTTCTTTACCACTAGCGCCACATGGGAAGCCAATATAATATGTTACATGTCAATTATATCTCAACAAAAAAAACTGCATTGAGAAAAAAAAATTGAACTTAAAAAATAAAATGTTCATATTTTCTAAGTCCCTTTAACTTGAAGGTCACATTTCTAAAGCCTCAAGACAATTCATCCAATATTTAGGAATATTTATTGGATGTTTGCCTTAACAGGTGCTAAAGACAGGGTAAGAGAACATCCTTTAAGGGACTAGGTCACTGGAGCATCAGTTCAGTTCAGTTCAGTTCAGTCGCTCAGTCTGCGACCCCATGAATCACAGCACGCCAGGCCTCCCTGTCCATCACCAACTCCCGGAGTTCACTCAAACCCATGTCCACAGAGTCGGTGATGCCATCCAGCCATCTCATTCTCTGTCATCCCCTTCTCTTCCCGCCCCCAATCCCTCCCAGCATCAGAGTCTTTTCCAGTGAGTCAACTCGACGCATGAGGTGGCCAAAGTATTGCAGTTTCAGCTTTAGCATCAGTCCTTCCAATGAACACCCAGGATTGATCTCCTTTAGAATGGACTGGTTGGATCTCCTTGCAGTCCAAGGGACTCTCAAGAGTCTTCTCCAACACCACAGTTCAAAATCATCAGTTCTTCGGCGATCAGCCTTCTTCACAGTCCAACTCTCACATCCATACATGACCACGGGAAAAACCATTGCCTTGACTGGACGGACCTTTGTTGGCAAAGTAATGTCTCTGCTTTTTAATATACTATCAGTGTTGGTCATAACTTTCCTTCCAAGGAGTAAGCGTCTTTTAATTTCATGGCTGCAATCAGCATCTGCAGTGATTTTGGAGCCCAAAAAAATAAAGTCTGACACTGTTTCCACTGTTTTTCCATCTATTTCCCATGAAATGATGGGACCAGATGCCATGATCTTTGTTTTTTGAATGTTGAACTTCAAGCCAACCTTTTCACTCTCCTCTTTCACTTTCATCAAGAGGCTCTTTAGTTCCTCTTCACTTTAGTATGTATAATTTCACAGAGAACCAAAATTAGCTTGTCCAGATAAACACTGAGGTGATGCTGATAAGAGATTGGCAAGGGGAGGCTAACCATCAGCATGTCCTCCATCTCTCAGAATATTGGGTTTGAAACTACAGTAGGCACTCAAAATTTGATAAATTGTATTTAATGAAACAATAAATAAGAACTCCCTTTCCCAATAAAGAAGATTCTATCTTATCTATGGATTTTTCTGAGAGCCCCAACGCTGGAAAGAGCTCTGAAAGATAAGAAAATTTCTTTCCTAGAGATTTCTCAGAATAAAAATGCTTCTAGTCTGGAAACTTGGACCAGACTATGTCCCAAGTCTTTCCCCTTCTATTACTCATATGTATTTTAATTCATATAAGAAATTTTGGCTCTGCAAAACATGGAATATGTATACAACATCTTGTCTCCCTCACTGTTATGTAGCTGTTACGTACAGATGTAACACAATAACTGGAACAGGTGTTTCGAACTCTAAAAAGAAAAGAATAGCAAGTGGACTGGGAACAAAAGCAGAGTTAAAAGTACCACCAAATCTTGCATTGAATTATGATCTTTTTTTTTTTCTTCTCTTCTGATATCCCTCAGCCAGGATTCAAGGCAAGCGGACAAGCAGAGTCCACTGCCATGTAGAATAAGGGGTGGGATCAGGGGAGAAGTCCCCTGTTCTTTTTTATTTCTTCACAGATATGGGTGTCCATGGTCATCTTCAAATGTTGCCCATTAGATGCTAGGAACAAGCTGGCCATAGTCAGTAGGGTGACCTTTGCTGTTGGAGATCAGACAAGTTTAGTTTTAATGGTAGCTGTGCCACCCAGAAGTACTGTAACTTGACAATTGTTTAACCTCTTTGAGAGTTCTTTTCTTTGCTGGGTTTCCCTGGTGGCTCAGATGGTAAAGCATCTGCTTGCAATGCAGGAGACCAGAGTTCAAGATCCCCTGAAGAAGGAAATGGCCACCCACTCCAGTACTCTTGCCTGGAAAATCCCAAGGACAGAGGAACCTGGCGGGCCACATTCCATGGAGTCACAAAGAGTCGGACACGACAAACTGGCAGGCTATATTCCATGGGGTCTCAAAGAGTCGGACACAACTGAGGAACTTCCTTTGTTAGCACAATGATAATAACACATCAGAGGACTGGTATGCAAATCACACTTCTGAGATGCTATAAGTTTTCACTCCAAGAAAGTATAATGTTTCTGAATTCGTATATAAAATGGAATGCAAGTTCTTTATAATTTCCTAATTTAAGGTGTAAATTATGCCAGTTCTTCAGTCAAATTTAATGGACTAAAGTTTTCAGAAAAATGTACACATATAGTTCCCACTCCTGTTGCTCTAAGGTCAGTTCTCTAGTTTCCACTTCTGTGCTCAACAAAATAAGGTCAAAGACACAAAATCTCTGCTTGTCCTTGGCATTCAAATTGGCCTAGACATTTGGATTGCTTCAAAATTGCTCAAGTGAAATAGATTAATATCGCAGATAACTTGTTAATTTCCTTCTCAAAAAACTCCCTAAAATGTTCCTTCATAAAGTTTCAAAGGAATGATTGCCCCAGTTGGCATTTGAAGGGGATGAACTAGAATGGTTCTTAATGTCTTTTCCTGCTTCTGACATTCTATAATTCCTTGATTTGTAGGATTTCCAGAATGTAGAAATGCGTTTTTTTCTTTTTTTTTTTCCCTAGTGAGCCCTAACTAGATAATTAATACCCATTTCAAGGATAGCTCAAGAGCATGTGTATGAAAAGTTGTGGCAAATTCTCTCCTAATAAAACTGAGCTTCTTAAGAACAAAGGCCACATCTCTTATTTCTTTCCTATCACCTACAGCATATTCAGCACAACTGTATTCTCAGATAATCATAACCAGTTCTTATTCCTAGGTCGCCAAAGACTAGGCATTCTGTAGGTTCAGTGAAATCGTGTTGGAACTCAAATAGTAATGCTGTGGCTTTTAAAGGCTGTTTTTGTGATAAAGCAAAATAGTATATCATAAATTACACATAAAAGTTCACTTTTCTTCTCTGACTGATTCAAAAAGAATCTAGGTAGACCCATGAGTGAAGTGAAGCATGGCAAAAGCCTTTTTGATCAGTAGATAAATAATAACCCTCTTGAGAACCACAAGCAATCATTTTATTCACGTTTTCCTATATTTTCTTTCTTACATTTTTATTTTCAACTTTCCATTTCAGCCTATTTTTATAATCTCAAAAGATGATTATAGATTTTCGTCAACATTGCTTAAAACTGAGCAATGATCTCACTAAGAGAAGAGTTCAGTAGAGGAAAAATATGTAAGGATTGAGCCAATTTTGTTGATGTTCAGATGAATCCTTTTAAAAAAGGAAATGTCTATCATTCCTGCCTCACTTCATTTATCATCCATATTGTGTTTCCCTTAAGAATGACATGAGGAAATTTGCTCCCTGACTACTCATGACTGTTATGCAATATATGACATCAAGGATGTCCTCAGTGACTAAGTGAAGAGTCTTACTGGGGCTGCTTATATCTGCTGGGCATATGCACAGAGCTTAGCACTGGCGAAATCCATCGACGATTTACATTCAGATTGTGTTAAGTATGCAAAGTATACTGACAGAATATCAATCAACTCAGTATATAAAATTGGCTTGGGGAAATATATGTTTTATATATATATAATATTGAAAGAGGAGAGTGGAAAATCTGGCTTAAAACTCAACACTCAAAAAACTAAGATCATGGCATCTGATCCTATCAATTCACGGCAAATAGATGGAGAAAATGTGGAAATAGTCTCAGATTTCATTTTCTTGTTTCCAAAATCAATGCAGACAGTGACTGCAGCCATGAAATTAAAAGATGCTTACTATTTGGAAGGAAAACTATGACAAAACTAGACAGTGTATTAAAAAGCAGAGACATCACTTTGCCAGCAAAGTTCCATATAGTCAAAGCTATGGTTTTTCCAGTAGTCATGTATGGATATGAGAGTTGGACCATAAGGAAGGCTGAGTGCCAGAGAATTGATGCTTTTGAACTGTGGTGTTGCATAAGACTCTTGAGAGTCCGTTGAACAGCAAGGAGTTCAAGACAGTCAATCCTAAACGAAATCAACCCTGAATACTCATTGGAAGGACTGATGCTGAAGCTGAAGCTCCAATCCTTTGGCTACCTGATGCAAAGAGCAAACAAACTGGAAAAAACCCTGATGCTGGGAAAGACTGAGGGCAAGAGGAAAAGGGGGTGACAGAGGATGCGATGGTTGGATGGCATCACCAAATCAATAGACATGAGTCTGAGCAAACTCTGAGAGACAGTAATGGACTGAAAAGTCTGGCATGCTGCAGTTCATGGGGTTGCAAAAAGTTGGACATGACTTAGCAACTGAGCAACAAACAACAGCACATATATAACATATATTACATGTTACATATTCTGTATATATATATATATTTTTTTTTTTTTTCAAGGAGCCACAGCCTCTAATTTCAAGTTTGGAGATGATCGTTTCAAAAATTTCATTAAAAAAAATTCATGTGCATATAGCAATGACATCACCAGAAAACTTCTGTTTCTCTCAATACACCTCTGAAGGAAAGTTTTACTTTATTCTCTTTTTAATGTTAGGTTTATTATGTATGAAAAGAAAGCGAAAATGAAAGTCGCTTGGTCGTGTCCAACTCTTTGCAACCCCATGGACTATATAGTCCATGGAATTCTCCAGGCCAGAATACTGAAGTGGGTAACTTTCCCTTTCCCTTCTCCAGGGGATCTTCCCAACCCAGGGATCGAACCCAGGTCTCCCACATTACAGGAAGATTCTTTACCTGCTGAGCCACATGGGAAGCCCAAGAATACTGGAGTGGGTAGCTTATCCCTTCTCCAGCGGATCTCCCCAACCCGAGTCAAACCAGGGTCTCCTGCGTCGCAGGCGGATTCTTCACCAACTGAGCTCTGAGGGAAGCCACTTATTATATACCCAGTCACAGGTAGTTATTTACGGACATGCTTTTTCAACTACGGATGGATCTAGTTCTTCTTAGCAGTTACCAATGCTAAAAATTTTAAATTTTAGCTAAAAATGTTTAGCTTCTAAATTTTTTTCTAAAAATATAAAAAAATGCTATCTTTTAATATTCTTAAAAAGTTTATTATTCTTTCAACCAAGGCTACACATTCACTCTAAAGACTTTCAAATAATCATGAAACTTCATACAAGTCATATAGTCTGCTCGAGTTTTAGAAAGATTAACCCTCAAGTTTCTGCTCACTCTGTTGTATGCACACAAACAAGATCACTTGGCAATAATTTGGGGCAAAGCAACAAGTTGAATTATCATGTTCCACTAGAACAGAAAGAAAACGTCAACATTCAAAGCCACCTAATACCTCCCAGTTCTATGTACCAAGAAAAAGAAAAAGTTTTACGATTCACATATTTTAGCGAGTACTTTCTCTTTTAAGAGTAGTATATTATTACTCTGAGAAAGGTACAACCTAATAATTTTAGTTATGCTTTCAACTTTTCCTGGAGCTCAGGTAAGTTTTTGGATTTGTTTTTTTCTTCAGAGTTTCACACAGATCACAGGATATCTGGAGAAGACAGCCTCGCCCTTCTCCCTAACTCACCTCTAATATACCCTTTGGACATCACAGGTGGCATTAATGGTAAAGAACCTGCCTGCCAATGCAGGAGACATAAGAAACACAAGTTCAATCCCTGGGTTGGGAAGATCCCCTGAAGAAGGAAATGACAACCTACTCCAGTATTCTTGACTGGAAAATCCCACGGACAGAGGAGACTGGCGGGCTCCATAGGGTTACAAAAAGTCAGACATGACTGAAGCAACTTAGCACAAATGAACAAATATACCCTGTAGGTTGAATTAGGTTTCCATCTTAACTAGCCAAGGGGTCATAAGCTTTTCAGAAGCGACTTGGACACAGAGCAGATAAACAGTCTGACTCATCAGGGCCTCCCCCAGCTCCTGGATCTCCCATGGAAAGTAAGGGTGCTACGGATGCTGTACATGCAACCCAAGCTGTAAAGTGAAAGTACTATTACCTACATTAAGGAATTAATTAAATGAGAAAAACCGTGAACAAAAGAGTCAGCTTTGATTTAACATTCTCAACCCCAACTAATCCCACAGCAATTCAGTTGTATTTCCTCAAATTCCCTCCATTTACAATGACTCTGGCATGATCCAAGAAATTACCCAATTTTTTTCTTCCAAGATTTTTCTAATCAGAGCTTGTATCATTCTGGGAGATACTGTACTAACTGTCAGTTATTTTCATTACAAAACAAATGTGAGCAATCTTTGGGCACTCTTGAACCTTGAAAATACTCAGAATCAGTCAGGTTATACCCAAATCTGGAGGAAAAAAATATATATATATCAGTCTCTCCAGGTACCTTACATACATCTCTGCCTCTTGTTCTTCAGCCTCCTGGAAAGCTCATGTCCCTGAATATATGTTAGGCAAATTAATTGAACAAATATTTATTAAGAATATGGTATGTGTTTAGTGACAGGATACCAAAATTTAGTAACAGAGTCGCATGGTCAGGAGTGTGACAATAAAATAGTGACATAACTAGTTACTATATATAACAAAGAGTGAAAAGTAACATGAAGGAAAAACAAATCATGGGGAGAAAATGTCTGTGTGTGCGTGCTCTGTGTGTATTGATAGCTTATGGTGAACGATGTCAGATTCTCGAACTCCAAAGAAGTTTTAGCTTCAGGACCAGGGACCAGGCTTGATCACTTAAGAGTTTTTGTGTAGCAGAGTTCTATTAAAGTAAGATAAGAAAACTTCTGACACAGACATCAGAATGGGGACAGAGAATGTCCCCCTTGCTAATGTTAGCAAGGGAGCTATATACTTTTTAAATTAGTTATTACAGTAAGTCAAAAAAATGTCTCAAGGTTGTAAAGATCTTACTCGACCCACTCCTATAATTTACATTTTAAGATAACAGGATTAGCCAGAAGATTTTCAGAAAGGAGAAACTGTCCTCAAGCAGGGTACATTGTTGTTATGTAATCCTTAGTACAGAGTTTAAACTGAGTTGTTGGTTGTGTAATCACTAGTTCTGGGCTTAAAGAAAAAAAAAAATGTTTCATGTGACTAAGACTAAAGAATGTAGAGGGAAAATAAGATGTTTGTCCTCTTTCTTCCTCCTTGAGAATTCCAGACCCCTAACTCCGCTTCAAGAGCCCCAGACCCCTTTCTCCTCCTCAGGGACCCCAGACCTCTTATCAACCTGCCGAGGAACTGACTCTCTCAGTATCAAAAAACTAAAGTAGGGGTAAGGAAGAATCTCTCTAAGGAACTTTAGAAAAGATCAGTTTGAGTGACATAAGCAAAGAAGAAGGATGGGAATATATCCAGGAAGGCCCTGAAATAGGAAAGACTATACAGTATAATTCTGGGGGAAGATGGAGACCAGGTAGAGGCAGGGTAGAATCCTTGCTAGATTCTCAATGCATTAAAGATTCTGACATTTTCCCTGAGGTCACTAAGAAAAAGACTGCGGGGTTTAAGCAGAGGAGTGACAAGATCTTGTTTATGCTAAGATAAGAGCAAAGTGAAGGGCACTGTGGCCTCAGTGTAGAGAATAGGCTGCAAAAGGTAGGAAAGTGGAAGCACGAGATGGGTTAAGATGCTATCCTATCATCCACTTAAGAGATGGTGACCTCTCAGACTCAGGTGGTGATCATGGAGGGAATCGACAGATCTGAGCTATGTCATGAAATCGAAATAGTTAAGTGATGGGTGATAGTGTGTGTGTGCGTGCGTGCTTAGTTGCTTCAGTCATGTCAGGCTCTTTGCAACCATATGGACTCTTGCCTGCCCAGTTCCTCTGTCCATGGGGATTCTCCAGGCAAGAATAATGGAGTGGGAATCTTCGCAACCCAGGGATCAAACCCACATCTCTTATGTTTCCTGCATTGGCAGGCAGGTTCTTTACTACTAGTGCCACCTGGGAAGCAAGAGACAAGTCCCAGGAATTCTCAAGTTTCTGAGATTCTGACTTAATCTTTGCTATAACTACATGATGTATCACCTTATATGGATCATCTTATAGATTCATTTGTGCGTTTGACAAACATTTTTGAAGCCTATTAGCATGATCAATCAAACCAGTCAATCCTAAAGGAAATCAACCCTGAATAATCTTTGGAAGGACTGATGCTGAAGTTGAAGTTCCAACATTTTGGCCACCTGATGGGAACAGCTGACTCACTGGAAAAGACTCTGATGCTGGGAAAGATTGAAGGCAAAAGGAGAAGAGAGCTGCAGAGGAGGAGATGGTTAAATAATATCACTGACTCAAAGGACATGAATCTGAGCAAACTCCAGGAGACAGTGAAGGACGGGGAAGCCCAGCATGCTGAAGTCCATAGGCTCGCAAAGAGTCGGGCTGAACAACTGAATAACAAAATAGACTCATCTGTTCATTTGACAAATACTTCTGGAACTATTAGCACAGTGATTTAGAATGCTGGTGACCTAACTTCGAATACTGGTTCTGCCTCTGTATGACCTTGAACAAGGTTCTTAACCATAAGTATGTGTATCCTCAAACACGTTCGTTAACCACTTGTGAGGTTTCTGAGATTCTAGAGATTGTGGGAACTAGATGGAATACATATCCCTGAGGAACATCCTGCTTCTTAGACATTTGATCTTGCATCATTGGTTTATGGGGCGGAATCAAATACTAGTGCCAAGAAATGACTTTTCTCTTTAGTGAAGGTCTCCAGGTGATTGCAATTCCAGCAGGTGAAACAGTATTGCAGAGGGGTCTCCTTGAGTTCACAGATGACAAGAACTGCACCAACTGAATGTTTCTTTTCAGAGGCAGAGATGGCTACAGCAGAGTTTTCAGACATTGGTATCTATAGCGTGAGGTGGAGTGGAGTGGAGTGGGATGGGGTGGACGCAATAGAAGAATTCTAACATTCCAACATCATCTTATTCATTTTTCGATACTGCAAATGGACACTGAGCCTCAACATCAGAAATACAATACAGAATGATAGAGACCAGGGCTAATAGGAAAGAACAGGCCTGATTAAATGAGGCAGCAGATACTCATTTCCAGCTGTTACTAGTGTACCTGGATTTTTTAAAAGAATCCAGAAATCCAGAAAATGTTAACGCCACCTCTCCTAATATGTAAATGTTGGCCTAATTTTTAGAATAAAGTGATATATGGGTCATCAAAGACCTCCAGTGTGGAATCTTGGTTTTCTACTACCTCAAATGGTCCACCATGGGATCGAGTACCTTTAGAAATGAATGAAGAGGATGGAATCTATACTGTGACAGTAGAGCAATATGATGCTGACACAGAAACCTTGCCTCACCAAATAAGCAATGTTCCAAACAGATGAGCTGACACAGAACATGAGTGTAGGCAAAGGAATGGAAATGTGAAACTAAAAGACAATTCAATCACTTCCAGTCTGGTAGTAAATAGATGCTACTTCCTGGGGCACCTACATTGCTTGCAACTGAGCACAGGTTCAGCTGAGAAAGCATGTTACTGCTAAATCACTGTTTTCATCTCATTTTTCAGACAATTTCCATCCAGTTTATAAGAAACCCTTTCAACTCACTGCATACATACACAAAAAAAATTCACTTCTAAAAATAAAGGTAAATGTGTTTTTCCTGTTGGTATTTCAAGATAACTAAAAGCTAAACCAGTTATACAGTAATAATCTATTGTTCTAAAAGTCCTCATTATACAAAATCTAGGAGGGTGCAGACTTGCTAAGTCATGTCTGACTCTTCATGACCCCATGGACTGCAGCATGCCAGGATTCCCTGTCCTTCTCTATCTCCCAGAGTTTGCTCAAACTCATGTCGTTGGGTTGATAATGTCATCCAACCATCTCTTTTCTCAATTGTCACAGGCATCACAGTTGCTTCTTCAGCTGAGCTGTATTGAATGAGTGGGAAACTGCTGGCTAAGATGGTATGATTCTCAAAGGTAAAATTCCTAGAAGTTAATATTTTGATTCATGTAGACTGCTACAAAGGTAAGATGTTTATCTTATGCCAAGTTACTTTTTCTTTTCCAAAATTGGGGAAGCAATCTTTAGCAACCAAAATTTCTCAGTAGATATTCCAGCAGCTCTGAGCAATGCTGGAGCGCCTTCATCATTTCTGTTTGATGTACTTTCACGAGGGATAAAAGCATAGAAAACATTCTAAACTCAAACACCATGAGGCTTTGTGATTTCATCAGTAATCCTAAAATAGAACAAAATGTATCATTTCTGTGTGAGGTTCTTCCTCAGAATTTTCCATCATCACATACAGCTTAACCTACCCATTGGAAGTGTGCAGCTAAGTCGCTTCTGTCATGTCTGACTCCTTGTGACCCTGTGGACTGTAACCTGCCTGGCTCCTCTGTCCGTGGGATTCTCTAGGCAAGAATACTGAAGTGGGTTGCCATTCTCTCTTAAGGGTAGCCCAGGAGAAATTCCTGAGCCATCCTGACCCAGGGATCAAACCCACGTCTCTTATGTCTCCTGCAGTGGTGGACAGGTTCTTTGCCACTAGGACCACCCGGGAAACCCCACTGAGAGTATAAATAAAGTATTTATTTCTTAGTTTGTGCTTGGGTGCTAAGTTGTTTTAGTCATGTCCAACTCTTTGAGACCCTATGGACCAAAGCAAGCCAGGCTCCTCTTCCATGGGATTCTTCAGGTAAGAATACTGGAATGGGTTCCCATGTTCCACTCCAGGGGATCTTCCTAACCCAGAGATCAAACTGGAGTCTCTTATGTCTCCTGCATTGGAAGGCAGGTTCTCTACCACTAGCACCACCTGGGAAATCCCAAATTCTTATTCTAAGTTTAACTTTTAGTAAACAATTTTGTTTGCAAAGCACAAGTAAAACTCAACGATGCTTGAAAATGTTTTTGCGTTTATCTTAAGGAAGGTTTTGTTAAGGAAAAACGGTTTGGCTTGGAAATCTTAAGCAGAAACTTACAAAACTAAATAACTACAGAAAACTGATCAGTTAGGTTTAGCTATTGTGATGAGCTTGATGATATAATGGTAAAGAATCTGCCTGCTAATGCAGGAGAGGCAGGTTGGATCCCTGGATCTGGAAGACCCCCTGCGGGAGGAAATGACAGCTGCTCCAGTATTCCTGCCTGGAAAATTCAGTGGACACAGGAGGCTGGTGGACTGCAGTCCACAGTGTCACAGAGTTGATCATAACTGAGCACACACACACTTCCTTCCTTTCAAGTGCCTGGAATGTCTCACAATGTATGTGATTGCTTTCCTCTGAATAAAAAAATCTGAATATTTAAGGTCGTTCCTTTAAGAAATCTGCCTAGCTTTCCTTGAACTTAGGGGGAAAAAATACCATTTCTCTAAAGCCTGTTTTGTGGTTTCCTTCTACAGAAAGTAAATTAGTAAAGGTGAGTAACTCCTGAATAAGTGCACATGAGTAGCATGAACCACAGAGCTCTTTGAGGCACTTAATACCAAGAATTTCCTTTGCCACAGAGTGACTGCCCCAGAGTTTTCTACATGAAAACACCCACAGTTCCTGACACACCTTGAGGAGGTTGTACACCCCTACTGAGAGACAGTGACTTGTCCAAACCCCTTATTTTACAGATAAATAAAGAACAAAGAATTGCAATGATCGGTTCTATCTTTTAAAGAATAAGATCAGAAGTCAGACTTCCTTGATTTCAAATTCTTGCTTTTTCCTAAATTGGGCAGGTCCTTCCTATTGCTGTCATGTGATATGTACAAATATATATTATAGAAATGGACTCTACCAGAGTCTCTTTAATTTGTTTAAATATTATCTTCTTTTCTAGTTCTTTCTTATATGTACACTTGGCAGTCACCAGAATATCCACCCCAGAGGTCACAGGAAGATGGTTCTGAACAAGTCTCTGAATCAAGAATCACACATGCAATGTTTGACTAATTTTGCTTCAACCTTTTTAAAGTCACATGTTTCTTTGGAATCATTATCTTGATCAACAAAGTAACATGAGAAATAAATTTGTAAATTATAAAAGACACATGTATTAAATATTTTCTTTATATTTATTTAGATTAACACACATTAATGTAGTTCTACTAATTACGAAGTATTACTATCATTACCTTCACTTTTAACTGAACTGTTTCATGAAGTTCAGTAGTCAAGACAACATTTTCTATCTTTTCTCATTTTTTTCCTTTCTGGAATCTTCTAGAATAATTATTGATTTAGTTTTAACAGAATAATTTTGTTAATTATAGCTTTATAATATTTAATGTTTATTTTTCATCTCATCCTAGATTTGTTTCTTTCCCCAAGATCTTAATATCTTGACCTGAGTATATTATTTCCTTATGTCAGTATTGTTTCACAGGCTTCCTATTTCTATTACTGTTCCATTTCCTATTTGTAAAGTTTTTTTTTTTTTTTAAGGTCATTTAATAGATCTGCTCCCATCACTTCATGGGAAATAGATGGGGAAACAGTGGAAACAGTGGCTGACTTTATTTTTTGGACTCCAAAATCACTGCAGATGCTGATTGCAGCCATGAAATTAAAAGACACTTACTCCTTGGAAGGAAAGTTATGACCAACCTAGATAGCATATTAAAAAGCAGAGACATTACTTTGCCAACCAAGGTTTGTCTAGTCAAGGCTATGGTTTTTCCAGTGGTCATGTATGGATGTGAGAGTTGGACTGTGAAGAAAGCTGAGCGCCGAAGAATTGATGCTTTTGAACTGTGGTGCTGGAGAAGACTGTTGAGAGTCCCTTGGACTGCAAGGAGATCCAACCAGTCCATTCTAGAGGAGATCAATCCTGGGTGTTCATTGGAAGGACTGATGCTAAAGCTGAAACTCCAGTACTTTGGCCACCTCATGCGACGAGTTGACTCACTGGAAAAGACTCTGATGCTGGGAGGGATTGGGGGCAGGAGGAGAAGGGGACAACAGAGAATGAGATGGCTGGATGGCATCACCGACTCGATGGACATGAGTTTGAGTGAACTCCAGGAGTTAGTGATGGACAGGGAGGCCTGGTGTGCTGTGATTCATGGGGTCGCAAAGAGTCGGACATGACTGAGTGACTGAACTGAACTGAATAGATATGTAAACTTGGGTAAATTTAATACCTTCTCTGAAAGTCAGTTTCCTTATCTGTAAAATGGAAATAAAAATATCTACCAAAATTTTTAAACTTTCTGTTTTCTATTGAGATATAGCCAATTTACAATGTTGTGATAGTTTCAGGTGAACAGCAAAGGGACTCAGCCGAACATGTACATGTATCCATTCTCCTCCAAACTCCCCTCCCATCCAGGCTGCCACATAGCATTGAACAGAGTTCCATGTGCTATACAGTAGGTCCTTGTTGGTTATCCATTTTAAATATAGCAGTGTGTGCATTTCCATCCCCTATATGTATAATCGAAAAAGATATGATACAAATTGTAGCATGTATATTATCATAAGTGACCAGTCCAGGTTCGACGCATGATACAGGATGCTTGGGGCTGGTGCACGGCTTGGGGCTGGTGCACGGGGATGACATGGAGGGAGGATATGGGGAAGAGGGAGGTGGGAGGGGGGTTCAAGAAAGAGAACACATGTACACCCGGGGCAGATTCATGTCAATGTATGGCAAAACCAACCAATATATTAATGCAAGGTAATTTGCCTCCAATAAAATAAATTTTTAAAAAAATGAACTTATAAAACAGAAAGAAACTCATAGACTTAGAGAACACACTTATGGTGGCCTGTGGGGGAAGGACAGAGAGAAGGGATAGTTAGGGAGTTTGGGATGGACATGTGCAAACAATGTTTTTATGAGAATTAAAAAGAGGGGTTTTATTTATTTTCTCCAATCTTCTTTCCTCCAATCTATTTTTAAATTGCAAATAAGTAAAAACTGAATTGGAAAAAATAAAATTAAGGGAAAAGGTCTATAATATTCTAGTATTCTATTTATATTTGTATAAATATAACTTAGATTCAGAAAATTAAGTCTTTACTAACTTGTTTAAGGTTTTTTGGTTACTACAAACAAGAATTGAAGTCCTTTGATCTAGTGGATACAGAGCAAAGTAATAACTGTTCATCTCTTTCCTTTTTATCTTCTTTTTAAAAATTTTTGAAGTATAGTTGATTTCAATGCTGTGTTCATTTCACATATACAGCAAAGTGATATATATATATATAATATATATATATACTTTATAAATTATTTTCCCTTATAAGTTACTACAAAATGTTAAGAATAGTTCTTTGTGCTGTACAGTATGTCCTTGTTGGTTATCTATTTTATATATAGTAATGCATATGCTCATCTTTTTCTAGTAAGTAAGAGGATACAGAACAGGGAGACCGAAAGCTCATAAAAAAGTATAAACCTAGAGATTACTGAGGCCGGCACCTTATTCTATATTAATGGTGAAAATCAAAAACTTCCATTCAAAAATCACTTGCCACCTGAAACATCATCTTGGTTTATACTATTTTATTAGAAGTGATACTCAGTATAACTAACCCTATGTGACTATATGGGAAGGAAGGATAAATATAAAGCTATTAAAGAGGAACTTGACCAGTAGCTTCAGGATACAAAGCACAGATTTATAAACAGATGGACGGTTGGGGAGGGACAGCTTATAGTTAAAGCTTAGATATATTTTTTAAATTATTAATACTAAATTTTCATAGAATGGACTAAGGGTGAAGATTATTTTATTACTGTGTAAAGCAGACATTCTCAGAGCTATAATGAAGCAAAGTCTGCATTTCCGGGAATCTGGGTTATATGATCTATCATGCTCCCTTCAACTCTTGGATTCCTTGAATTCATGAGGAAAAGTGGGAAAAGCATTTAAAGATAAAAAAGGAGAAATAATATTTGACCAAGATTATTTATTAAGCAGAGTGCTTGATACCTAAGAAATAGATTAGTCAGATGATTGTCCTTGGAGACAGACTTAAGTTTCAGAACTTGCTTCCAAATTCAGATAAGGTGAATTTTATTTTTTACAAGATATACAGAATTACAACTACCATCTGAACAACACATCAAGCACTCTT
Organism: Moschus berezovskii; assembly: GCF_049115385.1. Lineage (NCBI taxonomy): Eukaryota > Metazoa > Chordata > Mammalia > Artiodactyla > Moschidae > Moschus > Moschus berezovskii. The sequence continues at coordinate 35,734,318 of NC_142472.1, forward strand.
AATTGCTTCAGAAGATAAAGAATTAGTAACTTTTGCTATTGCTCTAGAAACTAATTATAGCAGAAGCTATGTACCTGCCTAGCAACTAGTGTTTCTTCAAAAACAAAATAACATTCAACCATTTTCCCACCCAGGATATCATTATTCCGTTCTACCAAGAGATTCTCTGAAATTAGATTCTTTGTGCAGAAAGCATGTCCGGAAAACACACAAAAGGAGGACTTTGGAGTTTAGATTACGTGCCTGCGTGTGTGGAGCTGAAAATGAGGAGCAAAAATACAGAAGATTGACAGCAACTGGGTACATTTTCTTCACAGTGGAAAATTTGAGACTTTTCCACTGACACAAAACCAAGAAAACAGCAAGATTGTGAACACCCCCAGGGATTTGTAAAATGCTTCACAGTTCCCTCATAATTATGAAAACAAAAGTCTTGATTTCTGAGATGTGATTGAAGTTCCACAACTGATAATTCAGTTCAGGTCTTGGTTATCTTTTCACTGACCACAACCTTTTAATGAGTTGGCTAAAATTTATGTTAAGAAAAAAGAGTTGTGTCAACATTCTTTTTTTTTTTCTTTTTTCTGTTTTTATTCACTGAATCACTTATTCATACAGCTATAGTTGAACTTTAGTTTTTTTCTAATACTCCCTCAAAGCACTTCTATTTCCCCCTGAGCCAACATCCCCTTTAAGGTTCATTTTTTACATTTTTAATCAGAACTGCAGTGTCTAAAGATAGAAACAAGTACTGGAAAATAGGTAATTTTAATATTTAAGAAAAGTGTGTTTACTACTACTAACGTTACTCATTTTAATCACAAACTTTTTTAAAATAAATTTTTCTTACCAGATATTTCCTGGGCTTTTTATTTAACAAAAAATTATTTCATGGCTATCATATGCCAGGCATTGTTATTGAAGGATACAAAAGTAGTGGGGATATGAGGGTGAGTAAAATATAATGCATGCCTTCAAAGATGATTCTTTAATTAGGTAGACAGACTTGTGTATAATTACTTTAAGAATGTACAAGGTGCTTATAGAATCACAAAAAAGGAAAAGTCAGATTCCAGCCTCAGTATGTTAGGTGCACATAAATACATCACTGAGAAAGGTTTTAAAATAAAAAACATGCAATATTATTCATCATGTAACATTGTTCCTACAGAAAATCAGAGTCAGAATAATTATTCTTAGTGAAATACTTTTCTGGGAATGCAATCTGCCATGAATAGAAAGCTTTCATATTACTAGCAAATATGAAGCATTGCTCTTCTGTATTACTATTCTCTTCCTTATTAAAAGTAAAATAAAATATACATCCCACTCTCTTCAATTTCTGGAAGCCTGCAATAATCATATATCTTCTTCTACCATTACCCAAAAATCAATGGGCATGAAGTGAGAAATAAGGGGAAAAAATCTGAGTTGTTGCAGCCAGAAAAATATATTTATTAGTATTGCAAATGAAATGCAATCTTGGCCTTGCATCTGCACAGTTCAAGGTCTAATTCCAGTGTAGCATTCTGGCCAGTAAGGAGATGGAAAGTCCCTCGCACTGCACGACAGCCATGGCTTTCACTAGACATCCTTAGAGGGCAGGGGAATCTCCAAGGACTCACCCTCCAAAGAAGAAAAGTGAGCTGGGGTCTGAGTGTAAGAAACTAAGATAAAGTATTGACATTGGTTCTCTCCTATTGAGCCCATATTGTCAAAGCAGACAAATGCAATTACAGGTTGTGAGCCATCTGTAACAGCAGAAGTGTGTACAGTTCTGACCAAAGCCTCCTTATATTAGACCACAGGCAGAATGAGTTTATGATTAAAACCAAGGTCACAGTGCAAGCCACTGTGAGTCACTGTTGATGGAAACAACACACAGATCTCCCAGGTCTGCAGAAGGGACATTTTGTAATATAAATAAACAAAGGAAGCAATCGCAAAGATGAGCACACAAGGGACTACCCAGTAAAAAAGGCTGATTGGGTAAAATGGTAAGGAGGAGGAAGACTTCTAGAAATAATTTTTTAAATCATTGTTCTACGTTTGAGTATTTGGTTCATTTCTCTTTACAGTGCATATTTGCAGGTAAAGCCATTGTTCTTTATTTTAAAAGCAAAGACTTTTTAAATCATTACCATTGAGTTTCGTTCCGTTCCATTCCGTCGCTCAGTCGTGTCCGACTCTATGCGACCCCGTGGACTGTAGCCTACCAGGCTTCTCCGTCCATGGGATTCTCCAGGCAAGAATACTGGAGTGGGTTACCGTTTCCTTCTCCAGGGGATCTTCCCGACCCAGGGATCGAACCTGGGTCTCCTGCAGATGCTTTAACCTCTGAGTCACCAGGGAAGCCCACCATTGAGTTACAGGATTCAATAAAGGAGTAATATTTTTAGGATGTAAGGATTTTCAAAACATATGGATATAGCAAAGAAATCCATGGGATTTGGTGCTTAAATGTTATGTTTTGAACAAAGGCAGAAGTATAGGGAAGACTTATGGCATAAAGTGAAGAACAACTAAAGAGCCTCTTGATGAAAGTTGAAGAGGAGAGTGAAAAAGTTGGCTTAAAGCTCAATGTTCAGAAAACGAAGATCATGGCATCCAATCCCATCACTTCATGGCAAATAGATGGGGAAACAGTGGAAACCGTGGCTGACTTTATTTTTCTGGGCTCCAAAATCACTGCAGATGGTGATTGCAGCCATGAAATTAAAAGATGCTTACTCCTTGAAAGAAAAGTTATGACCAACCTAGACAGCATATTAAAAAGCAGAGACATTACTTTGTCAACAAATGTCCGTCTAGTCAAGGCTATGGTTTTTCCAGTGGTCGTGTATGGATGTGAGAGTTGGACTATAAAGAAAGCTGAGAGCAGAAGAATTGATGCTTTTGAACTATGGTGTTGGAGAAGACTCTTGAGAGCCCCTTGGACTGCAAGGAGGTCCAACCAGTCCATTCTAAAGGAGATCAGTCCTGGGTGTTCATTAAAAGGACTGATGTTGAAGCTGAAACTCCAATACTTTGGCCACCTGATGTGAAGAGCTGACTCATTTGAAAAGCCCCTGATGCTGGGAAGGATTGAGGGCAGAAAGAGAAGGGGACGACAGAGGATGAGATGGGTGGATGGCATCACCGACTCGATGGACATGAGTTTGAGTGGACTCCGGGAGTTGGTGATGCACAGGGAGGCCTGGCGTGCTGTGGTTCATGGGGTCACAAAGAATCAGACACGACTGAGAGACTGAACTGAACTGAACTGGGCATGCAAGGGCCAGAAGCAGAATCTAGCCTTCCAGAACAAACAGTTAGAAGGAGAAGCAGAAGTGCAAAGATCAGAACCAGATCAAAGACCTTTTCCTTAGCTACACAGATTAGAGGTAGTCACCAACTACTCAGTGATGCCAAATTAGGCACTAATATAAAAATATACTGCGTACCATTGGTAAAAAAAAAAAATTGTATGTGATTTTTCCAGCTGGTCACACAGGGAAGGCAGAGATTCAAAGCATTAAAGGCACTTGGCACAAGGGAACATTTCAATCCTGAGATGAAAGATACCCTTTGAAAGTTTTCTCTGGATTGGAGAGAGGTTCCCTACGGACAGCCAGCAAGAAAATGGGGACCACATTCCTATTGCCACCAGGAATTGAATTCAGCCAACACCCTGAAACCTGGAAGCAGACTCTTCCCTAAGTCTTTCAAATAAGAATGCTGCCCCTCCCAACAACTTGATTTTGGCTTTGGTACTCTCCTGAGCAGAGTATCCACCTGGAGAGCCCTCTTAGACTTCTAACCTACAAAAGCATGTGAGATAATAAATGTGCATTTAAACTATTAAGTTTGTGGTACTTTATTACACAGCAATAAAAACCTAACATACTTTCTTTAAACTTAAATTTAAGTTTAAATTTGAATCGAAACTAAACTTCAAATTTGATTATATATCTGAAGTTTCTAATATAATGTTATCAAATATTACATATATATTTGATATATTGATTATATATCTTTTTTTGCTTAAAGTTTTCACAGGTTTCCTGTTGAAGGGAAGTGAATTCTCCTTAAGCTTATCATGACATTCCAGAAGCTTTATAATCTGGCTCCTACCTACCTCTCCAGCTTCATTTACAGAGAGTCATTCTCGGGATAGAAAGAAAGAAAGTGAAGTCACTCAGTTTTGTCTGACTCTTTGCAACCCCATAGACTGTAGCCCACCAGGCTTCTCCATCCATGGAATTTTCCAGGCAAGAGTACTGGGCTGGGCTTCCATTTCCTTCTCTGGGGGATCTTTCTGACCCCAGATCAAACCCAGGTCTCCTGCACTGCAGGCAGACACTTTACCATCTGAGCCACCAGGGAAGCCCAGATTCTTGGGACACCAGGCTCCAGTCACACTGGACCACTTGCCTGTCCTAAAACATAGTAGTGAAGGTACAACAGATTACCTCTCTCAACATCCCTTTCAATTTGTATATTGCAGAATCTAGAAAACTGAAAACTGTATTCCCCATTGTGGTAGACCCACCCAGATGAGTCATGCTATGTGTCAGGTGCAGGCAGAACCTGAGACTTGCTTCTGACCAATTAGTATATGTTAAAGATGATGAAATGTCAGTCTGATGGCTATCTTATGCAAGGCTGTGTCTTAGCAGACTGGAAAGATTCTACAGCACATGTTAAAGTTGGGATTTCTTAAATGTCTTTTTTTCTGACCTACTAATTCAGCTTAGAGGTGAAAAAGTGGGTTGTATATATCTCCATGGCATTGAACTCCACCACATCTAATAACTCTCGTTGAATAGAACAACACTATTAGTACCAAATACAGTTATACCTGACAGTAATCAGAGAAGCATCCAATGTTTTGTCAACTCTGGAGTTCTATTCCTGTGGCCAACATAGCCATGGGAATCATTTAACTTTGAACTTCCTACAGAAAAAGGGTGAAAGAAAATATCTGTTTTCATGCCCTACAGAACTATCCTATGAACCCTCTCTTTTCAGCTCTCCCAAAATATCACTAAACTTGATTAGATAATAATTATCTCTCCAGATCAGGCACTTCTCTGACTTGTTTCCTTAGTTACTCCTACACTTAAGCATCTTGATTAACATTAGAATGCTTTCCAATATAAGCGCAGAGGATTTTGAAAAGTAAAAATAATATCATCCAATTTTGTTGTATTTTAATCGTCATAAGATTCAAATATTGGTAATTTGAACTTTTTAGTAATGCTAATTAATTTTTCATCTCCTTTATGACCAAAAAGCTAAAAGCTGGCATTTTTAAACTGGGAAAACCTCTCTCAGAATGATCAGGCAGGTCCTGAACTGGATATAAACAAACTATTAATTAGGCTTGGTGGTGGCAGGAAGGACTTTAATGAGTAGCTTTCAAGAGACTCTGGAGTCAATACTAAAGCACAAATAAATATAAATCCTATTCAGTATTTTACTCGTGCATATTTTTCTACCTAGGTAGATTGTAATTTAGTAAACCACAGGGAGTATGATATACTTATTTGGATTTACCCTATTAATAATTGGGTCTTAAAGAAAAGAGATTTGTCCAAGATACTCAATTTCCAGATCCTAGCCCAACTACTATTATAGCTAGAAGACACCTCTTCCATGTTCCAAAAGAAAATATAGACAAATAAATGGAACTTCATAAAAATAAAAGCTTTGAGCATCAAAATACACTATCAAGAAGTGAAAATACAACAGGCATATTAAGAGAAACTTTGTAAACATATTCTAACAAGAGACTTATATTCAGAATATATAAAGAACTCTTATAACTCAATAATAAAAAGACAATACTCAAATTAAAAATGGGCAAAGAATCTAATTAGACATTGCTCCAGAGAAGAAATACAAATGATAAATAAGCACACGAAAAGATGCTTAAATCATCAAGAAACCATTAAAAAAAAATGTTTAATTGGAAGTTTGGCAGTTCTCAAAAAAGTTAAATATAGAATTACCATATGAGATCTTACAATTCCTCTCTTAGATACATCTCCATGAGAAATGATAACACAAGTCTTCATTAAAAAATAGTATATGAATTTTCAATGTTATTCATAAGTTAAAAAAATAAACAACCCAATACCCATTACTGAAGAATGGATAAATAGAATACAATAATAACTATGCAATAAAATGTTATTCAGCCATAAAAAGATAATGTACTAATAAAAATACATGGATGAAATTTGCAACATATGCTAAGCAAAAAAGGTCAATCTTAAAAAACATACTGTGCTCTTTTTATTGCATTTAATTGTCCAGAATAGGCAAGTCTATAGAGAAAGAAAATAGATTAGTTGCTTCCCACTGTTGGTGGGGTTCCAGGGAAGTCAGAAGTAACTACCAATAGATATAGATTTCTCTAGGGGGGGTAATGAAAATAGTATAAAATTGATCATGGTGATAGTTGCACAACTCTGTGATATATTAAAATTGCTGTATATTTTCAAGAGTGAATTGCATGGTGTGTGAGTTATATCTCAACATAGCTATTTTTAAATACCTTCTAGGAACTTCTCTGGTGTTGCAGTGGCTAAAGCTCCACACTCCCAATGTAGGGAGCCTGGGTTCGATTCCTGGTCAGGGAACTACATCCCACATGCAGCAACTTAAGATCCCATGTGCTTCAACTAGGACCCAGCATGACCAAAACTAAATAAATGTTTTTTTAAAAAGCCTGCTAAAATTTGTACTAAAAATCTAAATAAAGTAAATCCAAACTAGTATTGGTGGGATGAGAGAAAAAAAAAGAATAGAAAACAATAAATTGTAATCATTTCAGGAAAAAGTAAAAAGAGATGAAAAAAGAAATATAGAAAAGTACACTAAACAGGTATAAATTTTAACTAATCCAATAATTACTACTAATAATTATTCTCATTATAAATGGGTTAAACAAGTTAAAACATAAAATGTAAATATTGTGGAACTAAATGTTATATGCATGATGCCAACCTTAAACATAAAACATGGAAAGATTAAAAGAAAAAAGTTGCAAAATACATACTTAGTATGTACAGTAATTATAAGACTAGTAATGTAAAAGCTCAGAGAACTATATTAGTCAGAAAGAGATAAGAAAATTATATACATTACTAGAAATTTTAAAAGTCATTAAATACTAGTAAAATTTCAGCTTCCAAACGGTATAGCAATAGTAAACCTCTATACATATAAAAAATATAGATTTAAGATATTTTAAAGAAGCAGTGAGCAAACTACCAAGAAAAGCTAAGCTCACCATGAAAGTGGAAGATTTTTACATACTTTGTTCAAAAAGCAATAGATTAAGAAAAAAAAAATAGTAAAACTAACTTTTGGGAATTAACAAGCTTAATTCAAGGAACAGGTATAGAACACTGCATTTAAAAGTTGAAGAAATCATAGTAAGACATCAGGAAAATTTTGTGTGCCATAAACCAGTTCTCAGAAACATTCTTAAAATTACAAATGTAAAAACTGTTTTCTGACCTCAATGTTGTTAAGTTGCCAAAAATGAAAGCATAACCTAATACCGTAACACCAAGTTTACAAGTCAAAGAAAATTTGTGGACTTAAGAAAATACAAGATAAATGCAAAAAAGAAAAACTACACATATAAGCTCAAAAGATGGCATTTAAAGGGAAATTCACAGCTCTAAGTAATTTGAAAAATTGTAAGTTTTGGAAATTAACTAAATGTCTAACTTAAAAAATTAGAGAAAGAAAACTGAATGAACCCAACCCAAATAGACTAAAGGAAGAGAAAAATTGATAAGGGCTGACATAAAAACAGAAGACAAATATTTAAAGTCAGTCTCAACAAAACCACAAATTGATTTAACCATCATAAAAGATAAATAAAATTTTCAAATAAAAACATTGTAAATGAGAAAGTAAGCAGAGCTACAGATCAGACACATTAGCTATTGTAAACAATATTTGCAATTTCATAACAATAAATTTGAAGGCTTATATAAAAGACAATGGCAATGGAGAAGGCAATGGCAAGCCACTCCAGTACTCTTGCCTAGAAAATCCCATGGATGGAGGAGCCTGGTAGGCTGCAGTCCGTGGGGTCGCTATGGGTCGGACATGACTGGGCGACTTCACTTTCACTTTTCACTTTCACACATTGGAGGAGGAAATGGCAATCCACTCCAGTGTTCTTGCCTGGAGAATCCCAGGGACGGGGGAGCCTGGTGGGCTTCCGTCTATGGGGTCACACAGAGTCGGACACGACTGAAGTGACTTAGCATTAGCATATAAAAGACAAATACCTAGGAAACATTATAAAAATTTCTTTAGAAAAGTAAACCTATCTGAAGAGTCCTATATTGATTAAAGCAGTTAATATCTCTCAGAGATAAAAATATGGTTTTTAGGTGAATTCTGTTGAACTAAAGGTAAAAAATGTAATTTATACTAACAATTCCAGGGAAGAGAAAATGAAGCACTCACTATATCTTTCAAGGAGGCTAATAAAACTCTGATTTTGAAAATAGATAAGTGTTGTATAAATATGTATGTATAGCTGAATCCCTTCACCGTTCATCTGAAACTACCACAACATTGTTTGTTAATCAGCCATACCCCAATACAAAATTAAAAGTTTTTTTTAAAAAAAGAAAATTTATAGGTAAGTCTAAGCCAGTAGTAGTTTTAAGATTCTAAACAAAATATGAGTAAATCAGATTCAAATATAAATATATATATACACACACTCACATATATATATGGCAGGAACCAGCTGAGTTTAAATTAAAACATGAATATTTGATGCAACATTAGAAAATATTTTAATATAATTCACCAAATTAAGAGATTAATGGAAGATTATCTGAAATGTCTCTATGAATTTTTTAATTGTTAAAAATCACTACACATTTATTATTTTTTACAAAACTTTAATAAACTAAAAATAAGTAGCATATTGTTTAAGGGTATACCTATATGCAGTTCACAATGAGATTGGAACCCGTGACAAAGATGCAGTAGGGAGACCTGTTTCTCAGCTCTGAGGACCCCAAGATCACCAGGATGTTTGGCCTTTGGATGATAAACCTTAGAATGGCTACTAATAATTATGCCCTTACTTTATGTCTGCTATTTTACATATATTGTTTATAACCTTGACAGTGATCCTGGAAAGCATATATTTTAACTCCCTTTCTACAGATGTAGAAACTGAACTTCCTGTAAGTTAAATAATATCCCCAAATCACACAGATGATAAATTACACTCAGAATGTTAATCCATTTGTAACTGAATCCAGAACCTGTGGACTTCCTAACTCTTCCATCACATTCATAAACACAAAAATTCTTTAAAACATTGAAAAGTCAACATCTGTAAACAGATAACCTGCAATAAATAAAACAAGACTGGATCTGGGTTAAAAGCATTTTTTTTTTGGAAGTCACACAGCTTGCTTTTACTTTTAATCAAATCTAGATTCGATTTTAAATTGGCTTTCAACAAGACTGAGCTAAGTCACTTTACATAGGTCTATTTCCTTTTCTGTTCTCCCTGAAGACCAACTTGGACCTGACATTACTAGTCAGCGTCTGAGGATTGGCAGAATAAATTTTAGGTATCAGAGGCTTGATAGCCTTTCTCACGAACTTCTGGAAGGAAAAAATTCTCTGCGCTCAGTGCCACCAAGGTGAAAGCAAGAGACAATTGGCTGTCTTTCCTCTGGTCTATCCTCCTCTCCCCTCAAGACTCTCCTACTCTCTCCTCTTTGAGTAAAGTTCTATTTAGAGCCACAACAAACATCAGTTTCTATTGAATGTCTTCAGAAATTTTCAAGGTAAACCTAAAATTTAGCAGAACTAATGCAGTTTACCTTCTTTTAATTTTTAAAAATAATTTTATTTATTTATTTAGTCTGTGGTAGGTCTTTGTTTTTATGCAGGCTTTTCTCTAGTCGCCGCAATTGGGGGCGACTTTCTAGTTGCAGTGGCTTCTCTTACTGTGGAGCACAGGCTCCAGGGTGCTAAGGCCTTAGTAGTTGCGGCACTTGGGCTCAGTAGTTAGGGCTCCCTGTCTCTAGAGCACAGGCTCAATAGCTGCAGCACAGGGGCTTAGTTGCTCCATGGCATGTGGAATCTTCCCGGTCCAGAGATGGGACCCATGTCTCCCACACTGGCAGGTGGATTCTTTACCACTGAGCCACCAGGGAAGCCCCTGTTTAAAATTTTAAATGCTACTGTATTAGCATGATTGGTTCGTGTAACCAAGAGTGCAGCAAATAGAAATGAATTGCCTTCACCCCCTCAATAGACAATAACACTGCATGATTTAAAGGAAAATGTCAGAGGTTAACTGATGTCAAGGATTTGCTATTTCTCCCAGCAATCAGTCACACAGTGGGCTGTCAGTATGCTAAGAGCTCAAAATCATTCCAACTGATAGGCAGCTTGAAAGGTCAAGTGTAGGCAAAAGCAATATGTAATCCTTTCTGCATTTACTCCAATACCTCTTTCTCATAATAAATATAATTTGTTTTGAAGTTCAATGTAACAAGGCTACATATGATTAGCAAACTATGGCTTTTTTAAATTTATATTTTAACATATATATGTACGTATACAGAGCCTACTGTCAATCAGGAAAAACAAATCCTCTAATGTTAACATGTTAAGTAGTACAGTTTTTTAAATCTTTAGACCATGTTGAGTTATTCAAAGATTTTAACAGTTTTGCTCTCATTCAATAAAATAAAGTGAATTTGACTGTTCAAGCCATTAACAGTAATGATGGGTCTTATTAGCAACCAGCAGTTTGCAGCTATTCTTAGGATAAATTTGGCTAAACTCAGCATGTCAAATTAGAGCAAAGGATTTGATATATTTTCTCCCTCTCCTCTCTCCACTATTCTTTACTTTGCTAAAAGGGTGATGGCAGAAAATTAGAAACATTCTTAGGCATTATCCTTCCCTTTAAATAGAGTCCCCATGGGTTCAAATAGGCACCCAGCTTCAGTGCCTTGGAAAACAGCAGAATTTTGTTTCACACAGATCAATTTTACATCTCAAATGATCTTGAAAGAAGAGTAGAAAATGTATATGCATACACAACATCATTTTATTATTGCTTAGTGACTCAGATCGCAACTGCAACAGTCATAAAAATTTCTTACACATTTCTTACCCAGTATTAGCACCCATCTAGTCAAAGCCTTATTTCACATGCTAAATATCACATGGATGTCTTAGCTCAAGTCTTAACTGAAAACCAGACAGGATTGGTATACAAGTGTATTATTTTATATGTGAGGCAGGGAGCAGGAGTGGAGGACCAGGGAAGGAGTGATGGTTAATTTTATGTATCAATTTGACTGAGCCATGGGATGTCCTGGTATCTGGTCAAACATTTTTCTCGGTGTTTTTATGAGGGTCTTTGAGCTTCCCTGGTGGCTCAGATGGTAAAGAAGCTGCCTGCAATGCGGGAGACCTGGATTCAATCCCTGGGTTGGGAAGATCCCTTGGAGGACAGCATGGCAACCCACTCCAGTATTCTTGCCTGGAGAATTCCCATAAACAGAAGAGCCTGGTGGGCTACAGTCACAAAGAGTCAGACATGACTGAGTGATTAAGCAAACATATGAGGGTCCTTTGGATGCAATTAATATTTAAATCAGTAGATTGAGAATAGCTGTTTGCTCTCCTTAATGTGAATGGGACTCATCCACTCAACTGAAGGCCTGAATAAACAAGAAGTCTGACCCTCACCCAATATACAAGAATTCCTCCTTTAGGTCCTTCAGCCTAGGATTTCAGCCTTTTCCTCCCTTTGAACTTACACTGAAACATGGACTTTTCCTGGGTCATGAGCCTACAGATTCACCCTACAGAAACATATGAGTCAATTTCTTGTAATAAATTTATGTGCATATATGCACACACTTCTGTTACATACATAAATACACACACCCTATCAGTTCTATTTCTCTGGAAAACCTGACTGATACACAGGGTATAAGAGAGAAGGGAGACAAGTCTCTATAAAACCGTGTTCTTGTGTTGTAAACCAATGTGGACAATGAGTGACCAACCCATGGTGAAACTAAAGGATATATCCCAGAACTCTTATCACCAGCAGTTCTGAGTTGCTCTCTATGCGGGGTGCACTCCTACAGGTCTCCCATTCCCTGAGTTAGAGAAGTTCCAGGGCAGAAAACAGAAGACCAGCATATGTCCTCCAGTTAGCAGGCTGTCAGCACAAAAAAAGAGGCTCAAATCAATGAAACTGAAGATAGGAAATCAACAGAGAAAATCAATAAAACCAAAAGTTGATTCTTTGAAGAGATCAATAAAATTAATAAGCCTCTAACCAGGAAAAACTTTTTTTAAAAAGGGGGAATGAAGAATACACAAATTACAGATTTAATATCAGAAAATTAAAGAAGAGACATCAGTATCATTGCCACTGACATTGAAAAGGACAATCAATGAACAAACACTAAGAACAATCCGTGCCAACAAATTTGATCATCTAGATCAAACGGACCAGTTCCAAGAAGTATTGATATTTGTTGATGCATGAGAGAATCTAATCAGTTTGAAAAATTTAACTGACATGACTGGTTCACAGTCTATACTGTTAAAGGAAAATTGTTTGAAGAAATAAACATGATGGCTGTGTGCCTGGTTCCTGTGTCCTTCCCTGATTGTTTTTCTCACCACTTGGCCTCCTGGGCTCTAGCTGCAGGCGCTTCAGTAAGCCACATGCTCTCCAGCCTCAGATCTGAAACTCGGCACCACACCCCCTGAATGTGCCTCATATCATCTATTCCATTGCACCTGACCAATTTCCACATGATTTCACAGCTAAAATTCAACAAAGATGTTTGTTTTCTTGGTTTGCTTATTCACAGTGACAAGTAGTGGAGCTGATGGAAAGAGTGCAGGTTTTGAAGTGGCCAGAGATCTGAACAGACATTTAAAAACTAGAGAAAATATTCGGTTATTGACCTGGTAGAGATGATGTAAGGGAGGCACGTCAATGCAATCTCTGCACATATTAGAATAATAATAATAATTTGCATCATATTTCCTACTGTATGTTAGTTGTTATGACTATGTGTATGGGCATGTCTGTGTTCATCAGCATAACCTCCTCATTTGAGAGTCAGCATCTCTCTGCAGTAGAATCGAAATCTCTCACTCTTACTAAAGACTAAAATGCCAATCCAGTGGCCTTGGCATTGATGAATGTCATCATTTCTGATATGCTTACATAAAATTATTATTGCCTTTTCCTCAGGCTATGTTCTTACTACCTATCACCTCATTAAATTTTTTTTAATGTTCTCTCTACTGATTGTTGTTTGCCATTCTATCCCCAAAACATTTTTCTAAAGATATGACTTCCTGTATAGTATTTTCTCTATCAGTATTTACTTACCTGCTTTTTTTTTCAATTAACAATTATTAACTGAATAATTACTTTCAAGCCTTCACTGCATATACCGAGAAAAAAGTGAACAAGGTTTAGTTTCTCTGCTCTCTAGGAGTTTATTTTCTACATGAATAACACAGAAGCCAAAGGGCAATTTTGATCATAAGCTTAGTATTATCAAGGGCTTAATACAGAGAGTCTAGGAACTTAGGAAACAACCAGTTGACCCAGTCTTAAAACAGCAGAACAGATTCCACAGAGGAACTGAAATGGGATGGAATGCCTGGAGGTCAAGTGGAAATTACTCAGGCAGAAGGGAGCAGAGAAAGCTCCCCAGGAGCATCAAGGGATAGAGGACTACTCAAAAGCCTCTTGATGAAAGTGAAAGAGGAGAGTGAAAAGGTTGGCTTGAAGCTCAACATTCAGAAAACAAAGATCATGGCATCTGGTCCCATCACTTCATGGGAAATAGATGGAAAAACAGTGGAAACAGTGTCAGACTTTGTTTTTTTGGGCTCCAAAATCACTGCAGATGCTGATTGCAGCCATGAAATTAAAAGACGCTTGCTCCTTGGAAGGAAAGTTATGACCAACCTTGATAGTATATTAAAAAGCAGAGACATTACTTTGCCAACAAAGGTCCGTCTAGTCAAGGCAATGGTTTTTCCCGTGGTCATGTATGGATGTGAGAGTTGGACTGTGAAGAAGGCTGATCGCCGAAGAATCGATGCTTTTGAACTGTGGTGTTGGAGAAGACTCTTGAGAGTCCCTTATACTGCAAGGAGATCCAACCAGTCCATTCTAAAGGAGATCAATCCTGGATGTTCATTGGAGGGACTGATGCTAAAGCTGAAACTGCAATACTTTGGCCACCTCGTGCGACGAGTTGACTCACTGGAAAAGACTCTGATGCTGGGAAAGGTTGGGGGCAGGAGGAGAAGGGGACGACGGAGAATGAGATGGCTGGATGGCATCACCGACTCTGTGGACATGAGTTTGAGTGTACTCTGGGAGTTGGTGATGGACAGGGAGGCCTGGCGTGCTGTGATTCATGGGGTCGCGGAGAGTCGGACACGACTGAGCGACTGAATTGAACTGAACTGAACAGACCCAGGAGTGAGAAGAAAAATCAGAGTAGGACACAGGAACCAGGCACACAGCAATCATGTTCATGTCTCCAAACACTTTTCCCAAAGCAGTATAGTCCATGTACCAGTCATTTCAGTTACATTTTTCAAACCGATTGGAGTCATTAAGCATTTGGAAGCTATTCCATTCCATATACTGCACTAGTCCCCAAAAACACAATGGAGAATAAACCAAAGACCGTGCTTTTATCAAGCTTATGTTGCAATGAAGTAGACAGGCAATAAGCAAGTCAATGAATACATGCATTTATTAAAATGTTTATTACTGTCATAAAGGAAATAAACAAGGCACTGTACAGAGAAAGTAGAGTGAATAAAAAGGCCTTTTTAGAGAGATCATTCAGAGAAGACTTCTCTCAGCAGAGAACATTTACGCCAAGTCCTAAATAGTGAGGAGCCAGTCATGGAAAGAGCTGGGGAAAGAGCATATAGGCAGTGGAAAAAGTTGTGCTGTGTTGAGGACCCAGGTGTGTTTCTGGAACCAAAATATGACCGGGGGGTGGAACATGTGATGTAAGACTGACAGTGGTATGGAAGGAGGGTGGCCAGAGAAGCAGAGTTGAATCATTCAGGACTTTGAGGGTCAGCTTGGAGTTTACTCCAAACACGAAGGGAAGAATCCAAAGGGTTTTAAGCAAAGACGTGGCATTCTCTGGTTTATATCATAATAACTTTTTCTGAGAAATTATTGAATGCTGATGATTGAATGTGTATACCTATTATTGATTCATCAACAAATGTTTGCAGAATGAGTGAATGAAAAATGTATCTGTTCCTGTTCCACAAATTGAAACTTTCCACTAACTGCCACAGTTTAAGAAGCTACAGAAAGTTGTACTCCAACAAAATAAGGATAAAAATCAATAAAGAGAAAGACATGTAGACTTTTGGATAGCAGCCATTCTGACTGGTGTGTAATGGTATCTCATTGTGGTTTTGGTTTACATTTCTCTGATTATGAGTGATGTTGAGCATTTTTTCATGTGTTTGTTAGCCATCTATATGTTTTCTTTGGAGAAATGTCTGTTTAGTTCTTTGGCCCATTTTTTGATTGGGTCATTTATTTTTCTGGAATTGAGCTTCAGGAGCTGCTTATATATTTTGGAGATTAATTTTTTGTCTGTTGTTTCATTTGCTATTATTTTCTCCCATTCTGAAGGCTGTCTTTTCACCTTGCTTATAGTTTCCTTTGGTGTGTGGAACCTTCTTACACTGTTGGTGGGAATGCAAACTAGTACAGCCACTATGGAGAACAGTGTGGAGATTCCTTAAAAAACTGGAAATAGAACTGCCATATGAACCAGCAATCGCACTCCTGGGCATACACACCGAGGAAACCAGAATTGAAAGAGACACATGTACTCCAGTGTTCATCGCAGTACCGTTTATAATAGCCAGGACATGGAAGCAACCTAGATGTCCATCTGCAGATGAATGGATAAGAAAGCTTTGGTACATATACACAATGGAGTATTATTCAGCCATCAAAAAGAATGCATTTGAATCAGTTCTAATGAGGTGGATGAAACTGGAGCCTATTATACAGAGTGAAGTAAGCCAGAAAGAAAAACACCAATACAGTATTCTGCTGCTGCTGCTAAGTCACTTCAGTCGTGTCCGACTCTATGTGACCCCATAGATGGCAGCCCACCAGGCTCCGCCATCCCTGGGATTCTCCAGGCAAGAACACTGGAGTGGGTTGCCATTTCCTTCTCCAATGTGTGAAAGTGAAAAGTGAAAGTGAAGTCGCTCAGTCTTGTCCGACTAGTAGCGACCCCATGGACTGTAGCCCACCAGGCTCCTCTGTCCATGGGATTTTCCAGGCAGGAGTACTGGAGTGGCTTGCCATTGCCTTCTCCGCAATACAGTATACTAATGCATATATATGGAATTTAGAAAGATGGAAATGATAACCCTGTATACGAGACAGCAAAAGAGACACAGATGTATAGAACAGTCTTTGGGACTCTGTGGGAGAGGGTGAGGGTGGGATGATTTGGGAGAATGACATTGAAACATGTATATTATCATATGTGAAACGAATCGCCAGTTCAGGGTCAATGCATGATACAGGATGCTCAGTGCTGGTGTGCTGGGATGACCCAGAGGGAGGATAAGGAGAGGAGGGAGGTGTGAGAGGGGGTTCAGAAAGGGGAACTCATATACACCCGGGGCGGATTCATGTCAATGTATGGCAAAACCAACCAATATAATATTGTAAAATAATTAGCCTCCAATAAAAAAAAAAGAAAAGAGAAAGACATAAGTCCAGGAATCAGCACAAGGAAATAGTACAGTATTATCTGGCCAGCAAATCAAGGTATTTGCCAACCTCTATTGAGGCAAGAAGATAGCTGGCTCCAGAAGGGAGTCTTTCAAGAAAGAAATGTAACTGATTATTATGCTTGACTTTATCAGCTTTGTTGAACATTTAGAGAAAACATGAATCATAGAGAACAGGACTTCGTAGGTAGCGCTAATGATAAAGAATCTTCCTGCCAATGCATGAGACACAAGAAACTCAGAGTTTGATCCCTGGGTCAAGATCCCCTGGAGTAGGAAATGGGAACTCATTCCAGTATTCTTTCCTGTAAAATTCCATGGACAGAGGAGCCTGGAGGGCTACAGTCCATGGGATCATGAAAGAATTGGACACAACTGAGCAACTGAGAACAAACACACATACATAATACTGAAACATATCCCAGTGAAAAATACAAATGTTAACATTAACTCTAAGGAAGAAAGGAAAAGAAATTGGAATATCGCAGGATACCATTTGGCTCAACAGAAAACAGGCCCAGGTGTCATTTCAACCAATATATTAATGTAAAGTAATTAGCCTCCAATAAAAAAAAAGTGGAAAAAAAAAAAAGAAATGAACTAACAGCAAAAAAAAAATAAAAACTGCCACTAATTCAACTATATATCTATGCTTGCTTCTGGGAAGCCAGACAAGGAGGGGGAGAGGTGAGGCTCCTGTGTCTCTTTGCTAGGCCTGGTTTTAGAAGTGATGCTGTAGAAAACCTGATTAAGAACTTTACCTATTTATACAATGTTGGGTCCCAAGCTATCCAAACTGGTTCTAAATTCACTTTACCTAGTCACAAGAATATCTCATGTCTGCAGTTTGCCTTGATTGTTGCCTAAATAGCCTAGAAACTATGAGTATTACTTTTTATTTATTTTTCTCCCCTGAAGACTGAAAGTTCCATGTAAGGATATTGAATTATCTTTACAGAATTATTCCCTTGACCCGTAAGAAATACCTCTAAATCTTAGAAATGTTTCCAGAAACAGAGAGGAAATGTGTCTGTTATTGCTGTTCCACATTCACTATTTTGCCCTGTCATGACCCAGTTGCAATTATTCATATAATCTCCTTTGTTTCCAATCCACTTTAGTTCTATTAAAGAAAAAAGCTTCTGCAAAAACTTAATTACTATTTAATCTGAGGATTTCATAAGTTAATTTGGCATTTGTGGTTTGTCAAATAAAGTCAAAAATTCCCATCACATCTAGCTCTAGGCCACCTTACAGAGTCCATTAATAAATTATATGTAGTAGCTAATATTTGAACATAGAGCCAATAATTTCACTTTTAAAATTACGATTATGGCTTTTCAAGTGTATTTCCAAAATTCTAATTAACACAAGATAATGAGTTGAGTACTGGGAGCAAGCCAAGGACACAATTAGAGAAAACTAATGAAAAGGCCAATAGAATGTAATTATTTTTCAAACCAGAACTTAAAATAACCACTGCTATTTTTAAAGCATGTGATTGTGTGACATTGTATGTAGACATGATAACCTCATCAACTTAAAAAAGTGCTACTGAATGCAAGCTTTCTGAGGGTGGGGATTCTTACTGTATTTGTCAAAACTCAACATCCTGTGCTTTGAACAGTGCCTGGCACTAAGTAGATGCTTAAGTATTCTTTTGAATTCAGGAATAAAATTTAATATACCATATTCTACTAATTGACACTTTAGCATGAGACCAATTGCACTTTTGTTCTGTAGCATGAAAATGAATTATCAGCATTATAACCCTGGAATTTTACCAGACCCTAAAATTCCTTCTGAATATCAAAGGTCCCACACCATTCATATTCTACTGTAATTTAATAATCACTTGTATTTTATTATATTCTGATCCTTTGATCAGTGGCCAGGCCTCAAACCTGACAGAATGGTAATAAAGTTCTTGTAGACATTTTTCTTCCCATTGCTTAAAGGAGGTCACAAACTTGTGTCCCTCAAGCGATATCCAGTTTGCAGATATATCTTGCATTATTTTCTCTTCACATCATTGGTATATATATATATTATTTAAAAATTGAAATTGTTGGGCCCTCCTTGGTGGTCCGGTGACTAAGACTCCATGCTCCCACTGCAGGGGGCCCGGGTTCCATCCTTGATCATGGAATTAGATGGTACATATCCTAACTAAGTGTTCTCATACCACAACTAAAGATCCTACATGCAAAAACTTAAGACCTGGCACAGCCAAATAAATAAATATTTTTTTCAATTTTCATTGCTATCAAAATTTGTGTCAGGTCATTTCATATCAAATTTTAGATCTGTGAAATCTCTTGGGGAAAAAAGTATAATACCTGATGACACCATGCCCATATTCCCACATGGAATCAATAGGCAGAAGCTGAGCACCACCACTGTCTTTAAGCAGAGCAGGTACATTCTGTGCTGCCAGGCTTCCCACCATTCTCTTTAGTCCTCCTCATCAGACCCGTTCATTTCAGTGCTCAGACTGTTGATTCTTGGAGAATAATTAAAAAGGACATGAAATACTTTCCTTTGGCCTCTCTATTCTTTAATATTACCTATAGGAATTCAAGCTTGTAAGTCCTGGCCTAAAGGATAGAGTACAATTGCTTTAGCATGGCAGACCCAGCTCTTCATACTCTGACCGAAAGAAACATGTTCATCTTTATCTTCTCCCATTACTCTTCATGAAGTTTATTCTAAACAAAACTCATTTCCCCAATAGACCATAACCATTCATTCCTGCTTGTCTTTTGTAGGATCTATATTTAGCCCATTATGCTTCTACGGGAATTCTGCTAATTTTTCAAATGCCATCCCTTCTCCTTCAGATAGTAAATGCACATATACCAAGCATTTTAATGGGTTCTATGGGAGACAGAAGTAAACAAGGGACATAAATCCTACCATAACAGAAATTAACAACAAAGTCACCCTTATTAAGAATTAGAATAAAATGTGCTCTTGTCTGCTTTCCTGAACGGTTTGCTCAGGGAGGGATGGGCAGTGCACAAAACAACCTGAAATTTTTTAATTCAAAAGAAATTTCATATACTGTGTATTTGGTAAGATCTCTCATAAATGCTCTCTGTCCCCACGCAAAAAAAAAAAAAAAAGATGCACTAAAAACATAGAAACAACTGAAATTCAGATGAGAAAGTAAATGGCAGGAGAATAAAATAATCTTGAAATAACAGCTTAAAGAGTGACAGGAGAAGATTAAAAAGTGTCACTGTGGTCACTGCCAATATCTCATCATTTCTAGTTTAGAATGTGAAGTGAAAGGGAAAAATAAAGAGTAAACATTGCAGAATGCAGTAAGAAAGAAAATCTCAGTCAGCAGGTTTGTATGGATTCTGTCAGAGAATAGACACTGTTTCTCATAACTGGTCAATAACCACATTAAGACGCTAGAACTTTTCACTGCATGAAGAATTAGAATTTGAAAATGAAGATGGAAGTAGGGAGGGTGTGGGGACAAAGAAATTTAGCACATGGGGGTTCGCAGTCGGGAACTGAAGTAGGCAGATGTCAGAAATCTAGCCTGGCCTTGGCTAGTCAAGGAAATTGGGATCGTACACTTTACTCTCACTCCCCTTCTGAAATCCCCTCTCTTCACTTTGCTGATGGCAAAATCATATCCTAATTTACCTTCCCATCCAGGTTGCCAGAATTCAAGAGAGAAACATAGATTTATGATTTTAAACTTCTGATGAGACCTTCAAACAAGTGCCTTATTCCTTCTAAGAGGCTTCCTAATCCTAAAATGTTCAATCTGTCGCTTATAAATCAGAAATTTGCAGGAACAGAATTTAAAATTCTGCAGTGGAGATGCAGTTGACATTTCCTACCTCTTCCTAGTGTGATTTTCTTCACAACATCTTCACAGGTGACCACACAGGGGCTCAATGATTTAAATTCAACTTAAAAACCCAATATATACAGCACTTTGCTTTCTAAAGAGAAAACGATAGAACAGCATTTGTTGAGGTAAATTGAACTGTACATATATAACACAGTTTGAAATAAAAATCAATACAGTAGCATTTGTTTAACAAGAATTTATCAATAACCACATTAAGACACTAGAAGTTTCCACTGCATAAAGAATTAGAATTTGAAAATTAAGGTGAAAGTAGGGAGAGTATGGAGAAAAATTCAGCACATGGGGGTTTGTAGACTTGAAAGATTTTGAAGAAACACATGAAGAAAAAATACTTTTAAATTATGTTGACTATAAAATTCTCCTCTGTCCATGTGTGTGTGTGTATATACATATATATGAATATGTTTATATTTGAATATATTTAAATATATTTAAGGACTTATATAGATACAGACATATAATTTTAATGATGATGTAGGATTATAAAAAGAATTTCTAGAATACTATCTTAATGAAAAAAATTCCACATATTTTTAGGCAGCGGTTACCTTAATTAATTGTACATAGATCCTGAAGATAATACATTTGCTGACCTGCATGCTAATTTGACCTTATATGCTTTTCCATTATAATCAAGATGAAAAAAAAAAAAAATGCCGGAACTAAAGGCCAACACTGCTCACCTTAGACCATTTGGGAAGTTGGTTTGAACTAAAATGATCAGAATCAAACTATGGGTTTCTCTGGTGGCTCACATAGTAAGAATCTGCCTGCGAAGCAGGAGACCTGGGTTCAATTTCTGGGTTGGGAAAATCCCCTGGAGAAGGGAAAGGCTACCCACTCCAGTATTTTTGCCTGGAGAATTCCATGGAGAGAGAAGTCTTGTGGGTCACAGTCCATGGGGTCGCAAACAGTTGTATACAACTGAGCGACTAACACACACAGACACACACACACATCCACACTACACTGAATGGAATTGAAGTGACGTGGTCTGAATTAACACCATCAGCAACTAAGCAATGCTTGTAAACTCGAACTTACGAGAAAATGATGAGAGATTTTTTTAACAGCATAAAAATCATGAGGTGAGCCATGGTTATAACAATTGATGAGAGAGAACACAGTGTGTTTAGGCTTTTACTGAGTCTTCAGCTCATCATTCTGGCTGGTGATTTTCACAATGAAGATGCAGATGGAGATGAAAGCAGTGTTTAGGGAAAGGCAAAATCTTTCATGATGCTAGAACATATCTTAGGACCCAACTTTTAAGTGAAGTCCTTATCACAACATATTTATTCTATGTGCTTAGTCGCTCAGTCATGTCCAACTCTTTGCAGCCCCACAGACTGTAGCTCACCAGGCTCCTCTGTCCATGGGGATTCTCCAGGCAAGTATACTGGAGTGGGTTGCCATGCTCTCTTACGGGGGATCTTCCCAATCCAGGGGTCGAATCCAGGTCTCCTGCATTGCAGGCAGATTTTTCACCGTCTGAGCAAGATAAAATTTAGAACAACAGAACTATTATAATTATCAGTTCACTTATTTAACTTACCAACTAAACAAGAGTTCAGAAATGAAAGAGTCAATGCCTTATTCATTTTGTAAGTACAATTTCCAACACAGTGTACATCACAGGTATGTAGGTATGAAATATTTACTGACTTGCCTCATAAAATTATTATGTACAACACACACCTAAATGAGAGAATCTAAATATTTGAAGTTTTCCAGTTTGCTGGCTTCTGATTGATGAAAATTTTACTAGTCACAAATGTCCCCAGAGCTTGTGAGCAAGAACTAATAAACTAATGTGGTTTATCCTATAAACTTAGTCTATATCCTATAAATATGTGTTTATGAAATGTTTGAAAGGTAAATTATGCAAATATGGGTTTAAGAAATTTAGACATCATGGATCATTGACCTGTTGGGCCTCAGCAACTTCCTAAAACCATTAGCATCTGTTATGTCAATTCACACTTACAGAGCTAATAAAATGCACATTACTCAACCAACAGCAGAATTACTTATCTGAGGTGGTCCCCTGTTTATAGGTCCAGATTTATTTTTCTTTTAAGAATAGCCAGAACATATTAATTTGAGAGCTGAAACTTGAATATAAGCAGGGATTTTTTTGTCCCTTTCACCTTTAATACCTTTAGACTTTTCAATTTGGCTGACACAGTTCAGAGTAATAGATGGGTTTTCTTATAATGCAAACAACGGAAGTTAGAATATCTAATATACCTGCTACTGAAATATGCATGACTTTCCATTGCTTTTAATATATAGAACTTGACCAAGTGGGCTTTATCCCAGGAATGCAAGGATTCTTCAATATCCGCAAATCAATCAACGTAATACACCACATTAACAAACTGAAAAATAAAAATCATATGATTATCTCAATAGATGCAGAGAAAGCCTTCGACAAAATTCAACATCCATTTTTGATAAAAACCCTCCAGAAAGTGGGAATTGAAGGGACATACCTCAACATAATAAAAGCTATATATGACAAACCCACAGCAAACATTATCCTCAATGGTGAAAAACTGAAAGCATTTCCCCTAAAGTCAGGAACAAGACAAGGGTGCCCACTCTCACCACTACTATTCAACATAGTTCTGGAAGTTTTGGCCACAGCAATCAGAGCAGAAAAAGACATAAAAGGAATACAAATTGGAAAAGAAGAAGTAAAGCTTTCACTGTTCGCTGATGACATGATCATCTACACAGAAAACCCTAAAGACTCTACCAGAAAACTACTAGAGCTAATCAATGATTACAGTAAAGTTGCAGGATATAAAATCAACACACAGAAATCCCTTGCATTCCTATACACTAATAATGAGAAAATAGAAGGAGAAATTAAGGAAACTATTCCATTCACTGTTGCAATGAAAACAATTAAATACTTAGGAATATATCTACCTAAGGAAACAAAAGACTTGTACATAGAAAACTATAAAACACTAATGAAAGTAATCAAAGAGGACACGAATAGATGGAGAAATATACCGTGTTCGTGGATTGGAAGAATAAATATTGTAAAAATGAGTATACTACCCAAAGTAATTTATACATTCAATGCAATCCCTATCAAGCTACCAACAATATTTTTCACAGAACTAGAACAAATAATCTCACAATTTGTATGGAAATACAAAAAACCTCGAATAGCCAAAGCAATCTTGAGGAAGAAGAATGGAACTGGGGGAATTAACCTGCCGGACTTCAGGCTCTATTACAAAGCCACAGTCATCAAGACAGTATGGTACTGGCATAAAGACAGAAATATAGATCAATGGAACAAAATGGAAAGCCCAGAGATAAACCCACGCTCCTATGGACACCTTATCTTCAACAAAGGAGGCAAGAATATAAAATGGAGAAAAGACAGTCTCTTTAACAAGTGGTGCTGGGAAAACTGGTCAGCCACTTGTAAAAGAATGAAACTAGAACACTTCCTAACACCATAAACCAAAATAAACTCAAAATGGATTAAAGATCTAAATGTAAGACCAGAAACTATAAAACTCCTAGAGGAGAATGTAGGCAAAACACTCTCCGACATAAATCACAGCAGGATCCTCCAAGACCCACCTCCCAGAATATTGGAAATAAAAGCAAAAATAAACAAATGGGACCTAATTAAAATCAAAAGCTTCTGCACAGCAAAGGAAACTCTAAGCAAGGTGAGAAGACAGCCTTCAGAATGGGAGAAAATAATAGCAAATGAAGCAACTGATAAAGGATTAATCTCCAAATTATACAAGCAGCTCCTGCAGCTTAATTCCAGAAAACTAAGTGACCCAATCAAAAAATGGGCCAAAGAACTAAACAGACATTTCTCCAAAGAAGACATAAAGATGGCTAATAAACACATGAAAAAATGCTCAACATCCCTCATCATCAGAGAAATGCAAATCAAAACCACAATGAGATACCATTTCACACCAGTCAGAATGGCTGCTATCCAAAAGTCTACATGCAATAAGTGCTGGAGAGGGTGTGGAGAGAAGGGAACCCTCTTACACTGTTGGTGGGAATGCAAACTAGTACAGCCACTATGGAGAACAGTGTGGAGATTCCTCAGAAAACTGGAAATAGAACTGCCATATGATCCAGCGATCGCACTCCTGGGCATACACACCGAGGAAACCAGAATTGAAAGAGACACATGTACTCCAATGTTCATTGCAGCACTGTTTATAATAGCCAGGACATGGAAGCAACCTAGATGTCCATCTGCAGATGAATGGATAAGAAAGCTTTGGTACATATACACAATGGAGTATTTCTCAGCCATCAAAAAGAATGCATTTGAATCAGTTTTAATGAGGTGGATGAAATTGGAGCCAATTATACAGAGTGAAGTAAGCCAGAAAGAAGAACATCAATACTGTATATTAACGCATATATATGGAATTTAGAAAAATGGTAACCTGAACCCTGTACAAGAGACTGCAAAAGAGACATAGGCATTTAGAACAGTCTTTGGGACTCTGTGGGAGAGGGTGAAGGTGGAATGATTGGGGAGAATGGAATTGTAGCATGTATATTATCATAAGTGACCAGTCCAGGTTCGACGCATAAATTTTCCTCTGTTCAAAAAAAAAAAAAATAATATATAGAACTTATAACTTTAAGATGAACTGGAAGTTATGCAGCAATAGAGTTTGGAGAAACAAATGGAAATGAAGAAAAACAATCCTACTGTTACAAATCAACCACAAATTCAATGTCATATTCAGGGCATCTGAATAATGTCATCTCAAAATAGTGTATTATTGCAAAATGAATTTAGCAGTGGCATACAATTGTTAAGAAATAGTTTTCTCTCTATTAACATCTTAATGAAATTTTTTATTATTAATTTAAAAATCAAGGTTTTTTTAATTAAAAAATTAGATTATATTAAAAGTTAATAAGCCATATCAGAACTACCAAAGATGGGAGAGAGCTTTTTGCAGACTCATCAATTTGAAAATTATTGGATTCATAAATATAGTCTATGAAGTCCCCGTAATAAGTGAAATGAGATACTTTGCAACATTCTCTTTGGAATATTACATTTAGCTTCAGTTCAGTTCAGTCACTCAGTCGTGTCCGACTCTTTGCGATCCCATGAATCACAGCACGCCAGGCCTCCCTGTCCATCACCAATTCCCGGAGTTCACTCAAACTCATGTCCACAGAGTTGATGATACCATCCAGCCATCTCATCCTCTGTTGTACCCTTCTCCTCCTGCCCTCAATCCCTCCCAGCATCAGAGTCTTTTCTAGTGAGTCAACTCTTCTCATGAGGTGGCCAAAATATCGGAGCTTCAGCTTTAGCATCAGTCCCTCCAATGAACACCAGGACTGATCTCCTTTAGAATGGACTGGTTGGATCTCTTTGCAGTCCAAGGGACTCTCAAGAGTCTTCTCCAACACCACACTTAGCTTACCAACATAAAAAACTCTCTCTGTTTTTCTGATTCAACCATATCACCTTCATCCTAACATAGATGACTAAGTCCTGCCTCCTTTTTGCTTTCAGATAAAATCGTTGTATCTTCTTATAAGAGGTGTATTCACACTAAGGAGTCAAAACTTGATCAATTTCTTGGGTCCCTGAGTAACTAACACAGTGGTGAGAATATAAGTAATGTCAGTAAATATTTGTGAAGTTAAACCAATAACTCAAAGTCATGTGGCTTTAGTGGTGGACAATGAGCCTTGTTAGGATAGGGATAAAGATGTATGCTGGGAAATATCCACAGAGCCCCTCACTTCACAAACAGGAGCAATGGCTATTCATAGTCTGCTGCTGCTGCTGCTGCTGTTGCTAAGTCCCTTCAGTCGTGTCTGACTCTGTGCGACCCCATAGATGGCAGCCTACCAGGCTCCCCGTCTCTGGGATTCTCCAGGCAAGAACACTGGAGTGGATTGCCATTTCCTTCTCCAATGCATGAAAGTGAAAAGTGAAAGTGAATTTGCTCAGTCGTGTCTGACTCTTAATGACCCCATGGAATGCAGCCTACCAGGCTCCTCCATCCATGGGATTTTCCAGGCAACAGTACTGGAGTGGGTTGCCATTTCCTTCTCTATTCATAGACTAGAAGACCCTGATGCTGGGAAAGACTGAAAGCAGGAGGAGAAGGGGACGACAGAGGATGATATGGTTGAATGGCATCACTGACTGGATGGACATAAGTTTGAGCAGGCTCTGGGAGTTGGTGATGGACAAGG
Organism: Moschus berezovskii; assembly: GCF_049115385.1. Lineage (NCBI taxonomy): Eukaryota > Metazoa > Chordata > Mammalia > Artiodactyla > Moschidae > Moschus > Moschus berezovskii. The sequence continues at coordinate 35,761,307 of NC_142472.1, forward strand.
AGGCCTGGCGTGCTACAGTCCATGGGGTTGCAAAGAGTCGGACACAGCTGAGCGACTGAACTGAACTGAACTGATCCTAATTTGAAAGTAAACAAACCGAGAGTCAGATTGTATCTTACTTCTACCTCGTAGATATTATGCTCCAAAAAAATTTGTTGCGCTAAGGGAGAAAAGGAAGATTCTTTACCATCTGAGCTACCAGAGAAGCCCATAGTTTGGTTCTGATCAATTTAGTTCAAGCCAATTCCCCAAATGGTCTGTGGTGATCAGTGCTGGCCTTTAGTTCTGGCACTGTTTTTTTGTCATGATCACAATGCAAAAGCAGGTAAAGCTAGCATGCAGGTCTGCAAATGCATTGTCTTCAGGATCTATGTTTATTTAATTCAGGTAACCACTAACCATGACCTTCTTTAAAATCGTTAGTTTTTGTGGAAATTTTTTCATTAAGAGAGTAGTCTAGAAATTCTTTTTATAATTCTATCTCTTTCTTAAAATTATATGTGTGTATCTATAGGATTCCTTAAATATATCTAAATATATAGAAATATAAACATATTCACATAGTCATATATATACATATCTCATATCTCTGTCTCATTATGTGAAGTCTTGTAAAAAGAAAAAGCCACCCAGGGTTCACTAGCCCACAGTCAAATGAGTTGGAGGAGATGCACAAAGTGAAGTTTTAAGCTACCAATGGAAGAATTTAAAAAAAAAAAAAAAGGATGAGCATTATTTTGATGATAATTGGTATATAAACTGTTCAATTTCAGTACAAATTTAGTTCAGCGATTTGTTTTTCAGGCAAACTTGGATATTCTCCAAAATATGTTAAGACAAAACTGGTTCTAAAATAATTTTTTGCTTAGGTCTGCATATACCCTACATAACCCTCAAAACTGATTAACAATGATGTCTAATTTATTCTTATCCTAAACTTGTCAGGATTCAAGTATATTACAGCCAAAAGCGTTTAGCATGATTACTATTACCAATAAGATGAGACTCATGGTATTGTAACCAATGCCCAAGTATGTTTTGACCTTGGCTCCAGAAAATCCTTATTCTCTCTTCTCATGGTTACTAAGACACGTGGAGACACACACATGCACATACAGTGATCAATGTGAAAAATACCATTTTGTAATCTGAGTCATATCTTAATGCCCTGTGTGTATGTGTTAGTCATTCAGTCATGTCTGACTCTTGGCGACCCCATGGACTGTAGCCTGCCAGGCTCCTCTGTCCATGGTATTCTCCAGGCAAGAATACTGGAATGGGTTGCCATTTCCTTCTCCAGGGTCTTAATGCCCTAATACTGAGCTAACTGGTAGAAGATGGTTCAGTATTCATAACTCAGGTCAGCAGGAATTTTACCTTGTCTTAAGTCAAAATTCATACTCTTTGGCTATCCCCCTGATAAATAAGGGGTTTCCCTGGTAGCTCAGATGGTAAAGCATCTGCCTGAAATGCAGGAGACGCAGGTTCGATCCTGGGGTCAGGTAGATCCCCTGGCCTAGGGAAAGGCAACCCACTCCAGTATTCTTTCTTGCCTGGAGAATTCCATGGACAGAGGAGCCTGGCAGGCTACAGTCCATGGGGTCGCAAAGAGTCGAACATGGCTAAGTGAATTCCACTAGACTAGACTATGATTGTCTAGTGCAGTGAGATCCAACCAGTCCATCCTAAAGGAAATAAGTCCTGAATATTCATTGGAAGGACTGATGCTGAAGCTGAAACTCTAATATTTCGGCCACCTGATGCAAAAAACTGACTTATCTGGAAAGACCCTGATGCTGGGAAAGATTGAAGGCAGGAGGAGAAGGGGACGACAGAGGATGAGATGGTTGGATGGCATCACTGACTCAATGGACATGATTTTGAGTAAGCTCCAGGAGTTGGTGATGGATGGGGAAGACTGGCCGTCCATGGGGGTCACAACGAGTTAGACGCAACTAAACTGAACTGAGACTATGATAAATAAACTCAGAACAATGAGCAACTAACTCAGATTAGCATCAAGAAAGAGAACATTTAAACAACTAGTCTATCCCCAGAAGTTTTGCCTGGCTCATCATTATATAGAGTCATCCCTCAGTATCTAAGAGGGATTGATTCTAGGATTCCACATGGATATCAAAATCTGAGAATGCTCAAGTCCCCTATATAAAATGATATAGTATTTACATATAATCTATGCATATTTACCCAAACACTTTAAATCATCTCTAAATTATCTACAATACCTAAAATAATATAAATTCTATGTAAATATTTGCTGGAGAGAACAGATGCATGTTCTGCTTTTTGGAACTTTCTGGACTTTTTAAAACTATTTCAATTCACAATTGGTTTAATACATAGCTGTGGAACCATGGATATGGAGGGTCCACTGTACACCTCTAGCTCCTGGAAGCAATGAAGCTGAAGAGAAGAAGGGTTATAGTGTCATGTTTCTGATCACATAGTACCCTCACTCATCAGTAAGTATAGTCTGTTCAAAGGAAGAATGGTGAGCGAGCACACGGCTTCCCCAGCTGTGCAAGATCCTACTAAAGAAACCTGTCTCTATCCTGAAGCCCTCAGAGCATTAAAGCAAGATCTTCATGACTGGGGAGTAGGAGGAGGTAGGACGGAGACAGAAAAAGAGGCAGATATTATCAGACATTATGAAAGAGACATGATTCCTGCTGACACGTTCTAGACTCCAGTGGGAAGCTGGCCCATGAGTCGCTAGAAAAATCTCACTCAAGCACCCTGAGTGCCAAACCCATACCTGCTCAACTCTACAGCCAGCTCTTTATATGAACTCCTGAGGGTAGTGGTGCAAGAAAGCTCAATCAGGGAGTGCACACAGAAAGCAGGCTAGAGTCTGCAGGCAAGGAAATGGAGCTAGATGATACACATATCATGGTGGTATAAGATGTCCCAGGGCTTCCCAGGTGGCCCAGTGGTAAAGATGTCTGCCCTGCCATGTTTCAGTCAGTTCAGTTTAGTTCAGTCGCTCAGTCGTGTCCGACTCTCCACGACCCCATGAATCACAGCACGCTAGGCCTCCCTGTCCATCACCAACTCCCAGAGCTCACTCAAACTCACATCCACAGAGTCGCTGATGCCATCCAGCCATCTCATTCTCTGTCGTCCCCTTCTCCTCCCGCCCCCAACCTTTCCCAGCATCAGAGTCTTTTCCAGTGAGTCAACTCGTCTCATGAGGTGGCCAAAGTATTGCAGTTTCAGCTTTAGCATCAGTCCTTCCAATGAACACCCAGAATCGATCTCATTTAGAATGGACTGGTTGGATCTCCTTGCAGTATAAGGGACTCTCAAGAGTCTTCTCCAACACCACAGTTCAAAAGCATCAGTTCTGCGGCGATCAGCTTTCTTCACAGTCCAACTCTCACATCCATACATGACCACGGGAAAAACCATAGCCTTGACTAGACGAACCTTTGTTGGCAAAGTAATGTGTCTGCTTTTCAATATGCTATCAAGGTTGGTCATAACTTTCCTTCCAAGGAGCAAGTGTCTTTTAATTTCATGGCTGCAATCAGCATCTGCAGTGATTTTGGAGCCCAAAAAAATAAAGTCTGACACTGTCTCCACTGTTTTTCCATCTATTTCCCATGAAGTGATGGGACCAGATGCCATGATCTTTGTTTTCTGAATGTTGAGCTTCAAGCCAACCTTTTCACTCTCCTCTTTCACTTTCATCAAGAGGCTTTTGAGTTCCTCTTCACTTTCTGCCATAAGGGTAGTGTCATCTGCATATCTGAGGTTATTGATATTTCTCCCAGCAATCTTGATTCCAGCTTGTGCTTCTTCCAGCCCAGCGCTCCTCATGATGTACTCTGCATATAAGTTAAATAAGCAAGGTGACAATATACAACCTTGACATACACCTTTTCCTATTTGGAACCAGTCTGTTGTTCCATGTCCAGTTCTAACTGTTGCTTCCTGACCTGCATACAGGTTTCTCAAGAGGCAGGTCAGGTGGTCTGGGATTCCCATCTCTTTCAGAATGTTCCCCAGTTTATTGTGATCCACACAGTCAAAGGCTTTGACATAGTTAATGAAGCAGAAATAGATGCTATTCTGGAACTCACTTGCTTTCTCCATGATCCAGCGGATGTTGGCAATTTGATCTCTGGTTCCTCTGCCTTTTCTAAAACCTGCTTGAACATCTGGGAGTTCACAGTTCACATATTGCTGAAGCCTAGCTTGGAGAATTTTGAGCATGACTTTACTAGCGTGTGAGATGAGTGCAATTGTGCGGTAGTTTGAGCATTCTTTGGCATTCCCTTTCTTTGGGATTGGAATGAAGACTGACCTTTTCCATTCCTGTGGCCACTTCTGAATTTTCCAAATTTGCTGGCATATTGAGTGCAGCACTTTCACAGCATCATCTTTCAGGATTTGAAATAGCTCAACTGGAATTCCATCACCACCACTAGCTTTGTTCGTAGTGATGCTTTCTAAGGCCCCCTTGACTTCACATTCCAAGATGTCTGGCTCTAGGTCAGTGATCACATTATCGTGACTAATTTGGTCGTGAAGATCTTTTTTGTACATTTCTTCTGTGTATCCTTGCCACCTCTTCTTACTATCTTCTGCTTCTGTTAGGTCCATACCATTTCTGTCCTTTATAGAGCCCATCTTTGCATGAAATATTCCCTTGGAATCTCTAATTTTCTTGAAGAGATCTCTTGTTTTTCCTATTCTGTTGTTTTCCTCTATTTCTTTGCATTGATCACTGAGGAAGGCTTTCTTATCTCTCCTTGCTATTCTTTGGAACTCTGCATTCATATGCTTATATCTTTCCTTTACTGCAGCATTATTCACAATAGCTAAATATGGAATTCTTCCATTTGAACAACAAGGATGGACCTTGAAGGCATTATGTTAAGTGAGATAAGTCAGGAAGTTGAAGACGGATACTGTATGATATCACTTCTATGAGGACTCTTAAAAAAGCTGAACTCATGGAAACAGAATAGAATGGTGGGCAGCAGGGCCTGGGGGTTCAGAAAATGGAGATATGTTGGTCAGATGGGGCAAACTTATAGTTAGAAGGTGAATAAGTTCTGGAGATCTAATACACAGAGAGCAATTATAGTTTAAAAATAGTCTATTATATACTTCAAATTACTAAGAGACTAGGTCATTAATGTTATCAGAACAAAAAGAAATTATAATTATGTGACATGATAGAGATTTTAGCTAGTGCTACAATGGTCATATTATAATACACATCATTCACTTTAAGCTACAAAGTGTTATATGTTATTCATATACTCAATTTTTAGTATGAAAAAGTTTTGGGTTGGAACTATTTATTACAGCTTTATTGTAATAGTCTTTTACATCTTTAAGTATATCTGTTCAGCTTTTTGTCTGTTTCTACATATGCATGCATGTATGTGAGCTTATACACATATAATATAAAAGTAACATTATACCGTATACACAAATGTATAATATATACTATGAATAAGTATGTATATATAATTTCATTACTTGATTCTTATTTATTTATTGATGTATTAAAAGGATTTTCTCATAGTATTAAATATGCTTTCAAGTTTATTTTTAAGGGTTGCATTTTAATCAGTTGGATGAGCCCTTATTTATATTAGCTATCACACAATACTGTATGTTTAGGTTGTTCTCTAATTTTCCCTATACTATAAATAGCACAAACCTATCCATGATTGAATGAAATGAAGCTACTTTTTATGATACTAGTAATGGTGAATACATGTCATTATATATTTTTCAAAACCCACACAATGTACAATACCAAGCATGAACTCTCATGTAAACTACGTGATTTGAGTGATCAT